>NC_142035.1:34461050-34770452 GCF_982192425.1 Myodes glareolus | reverse complement strand
GGGTGGGGAGCGGTACAGCGAGCTGGAGGAAGTAGTAGAGGTATCTGCTGAAAACACATTGTACGAGTGCAGAAAATTTTCAAGGAATAAGTAATAACACTATTTTTAGAATACTCTGGCCGGGTGGTGGTAGCACACACCTTTAATTCCAGCACTCGGGAGGCACAGGCAGGTGGATCTCTGTGAGTTCAAGGCCAGCCTGGTCTAATGAGAGCTAGTTCCAGGACTGTAGGGCGCCAAGGCACCACTGCCGTCATTTCCTGTCTCTCAAGCAGCTTCGGCCCCGCCCCCGAGGCGTTTGGCGCGCTTTCCCCGAATGGCGCGATCCAGCCGCCAATCGTGAGCTGACTCGTAAAATCAGGAGCTACCAGAGCCATTCAGACTCGGACACGTCTCAGGCTTTGTTCTGCACGGCTTATAAGCTGTGCACACCAGGGTCCGGGGTCCTTCGCCATCAACCTCAAGTTGTGCGCTCCCGATGAAAGTACGTTCTGAGAAGAATCCTGTTGTGGTCGTCTCTTCTGCTGGCGGACACGGCGTGCCACACAGGACATGCTCCAAAACTACAGAGAATCCCTGTCTCGAAAAACCAAAAAAAAAAATAAAATATTCAGAAAAGAAAAATGCATCTGTACTGGAAAAAGAAAATTGAGGCTAGAGATGTAGTTTAGTGGTGGAGTTCTTGCTGAGCATGCTCAAGACCCTGAGTTCTATCCTCAGCACACACACACACACACACACACACACACAAACATACAAATACATAGACACACACACTCACACACATGCATGCACACACACATACACACTCATACACACACACATGAACATATACATGCACACATGAAAGACATTCTAGCCAGCTATGGCACTACATCCCTATAATCCTAGCACCCTGGCTGGGGCAAAAGTGAGTGGTGAGCTGGCTCAGTGGTTTAGAACATTTGTTGCTCTTACAGAGTACCCAGGTTCAGTTCCCAATACCCACATGGTAACACACAACAGTTTGTAATTCCAGTCCCAGGGGATCCAACATACTCTTATGACCTCTGTGTACACCAGGAGCACACATGGCACACATATATACATGTGGGTAAAACACCCATACACATAAAATAAAGTAAATCTAAAAAAATTTTGTTTTGGTTTTTCAAGACAGGGTTTCTCTGTGTAGCTTTGACTGTCCTGGAACTCACTTTGAAGACCAGGCTGTCCTCAAATTCACAGAGATCCACCTGCCTCTGCTTCCCAAGCGCTGAGATTAAAGTCATGCACCACCACTACCCAGCAAATCTTAAATTTTTAAATAAATAAGTTTACTCACTGTGAATCAGAATGCTAGACTGGTAACAAATTACATACTTTCCTTATATTTGACTCAATCTCATGTTTTGCTTATCATGAATCCAGAGTAATCAGATATTAGATAGATATGGATACATAGATGGTTTGTGTGAGAAACCCCCCCCCCCCCACACACACACACATACACAGGCTTCCATTTTGAACACTTGGTTCTCCGTAGCTGTGTATGGAGAAATTTTGGTGGTGACACCTTGCTGGAGGAAGTACCTCACTGGAGATGGGTTTTGAGTCCACTTATTCTCTCTGCTTTATGCTTCCAAAGATGTGAGCTATCAACTTCCTACTCCCGCCTTCATACCTGCCTCTTGCTACCATTCCTCCCTGCCATGACAGACTCTTATCTCTCCGGAATCATACACCAAAATTAATTCTTCCATAGGGTGCTTTTGGTTATGGTGTTTTATCACAGCTCAGAAGAGTATCTAATACAGACATACAGACAGACAGATTGCTCTAGGTATGAAGGAACCTGTGCCAAAGATTAGATTTGCATTCTTATAATGTATGACTGTTGTTTTAATGGACCAATCCTCCAGAACACCAAGCCAACAACAATGACAAACCAGAGTTCACTTTTTTTTACTTTATCTTATTTTTGTAGCCGGGGATCGAATCCAGGGCTTTTGTACACCCCCAGGCAAACTGTCCTGCCACTGAACTCCAACTCCGGTTCTTCTGTACTTGTTTGGATAGAGGTAATAAAACAAAAAAATAAACTTGTAACTTTCAAAATCATTTTATAAGTTCTCAGCACACCAACACCGAGTTGGGAATGATATGTGTGGTTTAAGTGCTGAATCTTCTTTGAAGCTTTTACCTCCTCTTCAGTACTCATCTCTGGAAGCTAAAGCTGTATTCACGATCTTTTTAGTGCTGTCTTTCAGCCAAGCATTCATGGAAAAAAAAAATCCTCTTTTCTCCAAAATCTCTAAGCTTTTAGCAACTAAATAATAGCTTTCCCCAGCAACTGAAACCAGGCAAGGTTTTAAGACAAATAACACGTTAAGACTTTCCCATGCATCCAGAGAGAGACTCAAAGACTAAGCCATTATTAACACTGTAAGTTCCATTCAAAACTGAGACGTATACCTATTACTTCTGTGGCTATTTGTGTCCTTTTCATGTGAGAAAAAGAGAATTCATATGTGTGGTCACCATTTCTGAAATAAATGACTGCCTGAGGGCTTGATAAGGAAAGACTGATAGGCCTGCCTTCATTGTTACAATCTTTTCATGTATGTGCTGCCTGAAAAAAACCCAACCCATAAACAATGTTAAGGACTAATCAAAATATGAGGGTAAGGTCGCATATTAGATGAAAGATACAGAGCTACATAAAGAAAAATAGGGGCCGAGGAGAAGGCTAAGTGGGGAAAGATGCTTGCTGCCAAGACTGATGACCATCCTTGGAATTCACATGGGAAAAGGCAGGAAACCATGCCTACAAATTGCTCTCTAACATACCTCTACATGTGTGTGCAAACACACACATACACACACAATAAATGTACAATTTTTAAAAGAATTACAAGTTGAAAAGAAAAAGACAAACTTTCAATAGAAAAGTGAGCAAAGTCCAAACGTTGAAAAGTTTGTGTGAGCCTAAGAATCGCAGCCTTCACAAATGGAAAGAAAATTAGCCATGCTAAGAGGCTAATGCTGAAATGCAAGTTTTTTCTTTAGAGAGCTACATAAAGCAATAGGTCTTGAAGAAGGCATTTTGTCCCGAAACAAAAACATCCAAACTCAATGCTCATCCAAAGTACTACAAATATAAAGTGAACAAGTGGTACCTCCTAACTTGTTGGAGGAGAGAGCTGTTTGTTGGTTCCCGGCTGCCCGGCTAGCTTAGCCCTGAAACAATCACACAGAAACTATATTAATTAAATCACTGCTTGGCCCATTAGCTCTAGCTTCTTATTGGCTAACTCTTACATATTAATTTAATACATCTCCATTAATCTGTGTATTGCCACGTGGCAGTGGTTTACCGGCAAAGTTTTGCCATGTTTGACTCTGGTGGCGGCTTCCTGGTGTCTCTCTTACTCTGCCTTCTTCCTCCCATGCTGTAGGCCAAACCAGTTGTCTTTATTCATTAACCAATAAAATCAACACATAGACAGAAGGACCTCCCATACCACTAACAGAGAAGATGAAAGAGTTCATAAACATGCACCTCGTGTTATGAGCCAGGAGCCCAGACAGCCTGTGCATACACTAATGTGCCTTCATATAGCATTTCTAGAAATAGTCAACAATAACATCGCGGTTCTTTAAATGAATGTTGACCTAGTGGTTCTATTACCAGGGAGTTAGCTAAAAGATACAGTTGGGGAAATTCATAAACTGTCAATAGATTCTATCAATGGATTGTGAATTAAGTGGGAGTGGGGCTTTTACTTTAAGAGATTGGCTCATGTGACTGTAGGACTGGCATGTTTGAAATTTATAGAGCAGCTTGGCAGCATCAGACAGGCTAACCAGATGGAAACTCAGATCGAATTCAGTTTTTATGTTTCAGAAAATAATATCCACTGTAAATAAATAAGTTTTCCACCCTTTAAAGCCACTCTGCTTTACTTGAAGCAGGTGGTTATTAATGTTCATTATATCCATGGCATACCTCCACAACAGCACCTACCCAGCAAGGTGACACCCAGAATTACCACACACACAGTCATGATGTTACCTCAGAGAACAGGAGTTATCAAAATGACTGTCACATTCCTGCCTCCTGTGTCACCGGCTCCCTCTCCTTTTCTGGGAGTGTCTCATTTACATCTGAGTCTATCAGTTGTTGTTCGTGGATGGCGACACTTTCAGTTTCTCGATACCACTGGCTTCTATACTTCCTCCCATTTCTTACTCTTATCGGCCCCCTTCAGGGATCAGCTCGCACTCACGGTCTTGGAATTACTGAGATTCCTCACGGACCTATAGAAAGCGCTCTTCTCTCTATTCAGAGGTTGCACTATGCTTGACCTTTTGCTGTCACCAATGGGCATCACCCAAAACACGACAGACATCCAACAACGACCACTTACTCAGATAAGAATGACCATTTCCGCGATGATATGGAGCCCAGAGGAGGGTGGCTCAGAGCTGGTGTGGCCTAGCTCTAGAGCCAGGTTCATCCCTATGCTTCACTCTGCCATCTTGAGAATCACTGGGTCCCATGTCCACAGAGAACTGCTGTCTGCAGGACTCACTTCAATACAACACTTAGGAATCTAATTCACTTATTTATCCAGCAGCTTTCTGCTGACGACCTACTGTGTGTCAATAGTCTTGTGGGCCTTGGTAGTAAAAGGGTAGCGAAAAGAAAAGATAAAAATCCCTGTCCTTGTGGAGCTTATACTCAAAAGAAGAGAACAGGTATGACTAGGTCAGGAAGAAAGAGCAGGGGTCACTCGAGGTTAGAGAGGAGAGAAAGCTGGGACAGAGAAGACCGGTCAGGGGGGGCACCAAAATACAGGTATAGAGGGGAATAAATTCTAATCTTCTACCATAGAAGGGAGACCACACAATAATTTGCTATATATTTTATAAAGAACCAGAGGAGAGGAGTTTGAAGCTCTCAATATAGAGAAATGATATAGTTAAGGAAATACCAAGTGTTGATTACCCTGATTTAAACAGTATACATTGTATTAAACATATTGAATATATTGAATTATCACACTGTAACCCATCAATATGTACAATTAACATGCCAGTAGTAAGTTTATGACCAGCTTAGTAGAACAAGCCCTTATCAGTCAGGAGTTTCCCTTGAGCCCATTAGTTCGAGACCAGCTTTTCTGACGTAGCAAACCTTCACATAAAAACAAACAAGCAAACACCATGTTAAGTAGATAAACAAACAAGTAAAAGCCACACTAGATTAATGGTGACAAGTGATACAGAGAAAAGTAAACACTGAAGGGAACTGAAGAGGTGGAAGCAATATCTGGACAGAGGATTGAAGTATGTCACAGAAAAGCCCTGTGGATGCCTGAAGAAGGTGTATCCAGACCCAGGGAAGATCTAACATGGCAGAATATGCCAGGTTTGTTCAGATTGTTTGACAGGTGCTGGGGTCAGTATGATCAGCATGAAGAAGGTAGAATGGACAAGGAAGACCGCAGGCCCGGTGAGCTAGGTCAGAGCTAGAGGCTGGAGACTACGGCATTTCTATGAAATCCTTCATGAGGGTTCAGTTTTGCCATGAGAGGAAAAATAAACCATGGCCATTTTTAGCCAAGAAGGGGTATAAACTGACATTTAATTCAACAGGACCACTTTGACAGCTGTGCTGAGGATGCCAGAGGCAAAGAGACCAGTCAAGAGGTCACTACAGGGATCTGTTGAAGTGATGCTGAACCAGTCCAGGATGGTGGTAATGAAGGTGATGAGAAGCGATGTGATTTAATAGTTGAACCAATAGAATTTGCTGGTGTGAGATAGGAGAGAAAGAGGGGTAAGGAGAGACCTGAAGATGTTGGCATAACTGCCATTCACAAGTTGTGGATAACTGGAAGTAACACAGATCTGTAGCTAGAGCTCAAGAGCCCCATTCTAACCACCAACATCCACAGACAAATAGCAAATAAATAACTATGCCTCCCTGTTTGAAGCTCTAGAAAGTCAGTGATAAAGATTCAGAATTTGGAAACCACCAGTGGAAAAGGTGATATTTAAAGTCCTGAAACTGGAACTCAGTACCAAGGAAACGAAGTCAAGCAAGTAAAGGAATCTAAGGCAAGGGCACACACCCTATAACCTGAACCCTCCCATTAGGCTCCACCCCCCTACAGGTTGGCCTGTCTCCTAACACCATCATAGGCTGTTGACTCTCAGTTTTGGCATATGGGCCTTTTGAGAGACATTTCAGTTCCAACCACAACGAAGCCCCTTGGACTCTTTGGTGAGAGCAAGGATTCTGTGGGGAAGGAATGGTGAGGATGGAACACTGAACACCACAAGCCAAAATAACAACTGGAGCATAAAATTGGTAGGGAAGACAAAAGAACATTCACTTCACTTAACAGCTTTGGCAGATGTGTAGATGTTTGTCTTTCATGGACTAAGCTGGGTTCTAGAAAGCATTTGGCAACTCAGTATAGTTCCTCTACTCTGTATCCACTAATTTAACAGAATAAATGATGTTGATTCTTCTATCAAAGCTCCTCCACTCATACAGCATGGGTTTATTCTATTAAGGGTAAAGAATCAATGGACAGATAAACAATGAAATATGCACCATGTCAGTTGCTGGCAAGCACTTCAGAACATGCATCGAACACGCAGTGAGGACAGGAGGTGAAGCTTTTAGATAGGATAACCAACAATATCTCTTGGACCAGCGTAGAAACCTACCAGTCAAGACTGGGGTCTTTGAAAAGGCTGGTTTAAAAATAAACAAATACAATCAAGTAAATAAATCTTTATGGTGGCAAGACTGAGCAAAACAAGAGAAGCTATAATTTATTTTGATACAAAGAAAAGTAGCAAAAGCTATGGTTACAGGTGACAGACATTTTGAGTTTTCGAGACAGAGTTTCTCTGTATGTAGCTTTGGCTGCCGTCCCTAGAACTAGCTCTTATAGACCAGGCTGGCGTCAAACTCCCAGAGATCCGCCTGTCTCTGCCTTTCAAGTGCTGGGATTAAAGGCGTGCGCCACCACCACCCAGCCAGACTTTTCTTTAACAAAATGGGACAAAGGATACTCTGTTCAATATCACATCCTTTAAGTTTAAAATCCACATGGGACAGTATTTTTTTTTTTTAGAAAAAAGGACAAACTAGCAAAATGAAGTCAAAAAGTAAAATAACTAGAGAAAGTTGATTTAAAACTTTTTAAGTTAAATATTTGTTTAAGAGCAAATTTAAGGTCCCAACAGTTTCTCAGGATGATGCCATCAGCATTATGATCTAGTTTATTCTACCTAAAAGAATCTGTTCAGGGTGAAGAGGGAGCGGAAATCCTTCTAACCTATCCTCTGTCTTGGGAACTAAACTGGCCCAGGATAGTGCAAGCATAAGGCCAAAAAGGTATAAGTTTATCCCATTTATGACAATAGAGTCTAAAAAATGATTAATAAACCAATGCAGCAATGATCTGATACCAACCCTCAGGGGTAGAGAGATAGCTCAAAAGGTAAGGGTACTTGCCGCCCAAGCAGGAGGACCCCAGAATCCATGTACTGCACTGTCCATGGCTGTCTGTACCTGAACCCAGCACTGTGGGGAATAGAGATAGGAGGGTTCCCTGGAGCTTTCTGCCGCCAGTATAGCTCCAGGTTCAGTGAGGGACCCTGACCCCAGGGAACTAGCCAGAGAATGGTAGGGTAGGACATATGACATACTTCTCTGGCCACTGGTGTGCACACGAGCACACGCACATACACACACGCAAATATCAGCTCCTCCCCTGCCACATACACAAGAAAAACAAGTCATAGCCATGTAGAATGAATCATAGAGGGCAAGACTTGTTGAACATTAGAAAATCCATCAGTATCAATTATTCTGTTAAAATGGTGGGTAAAACTCCTACGGTCTTGTTCGGCTGGAATTTCCAGCTCCCTCCTGCTTGATCCCAAAAGCCCTATTCCTCTCTCTAAACCCCGCCTTCTCAGAGAATCTCTAAGAAAGAAAAAGCACCAAAAAGCCCAGTTCCACATTCTTAGAGGCTACAGAGGCTCCTCCCCTGAAGTGGCCAGCAGTCCAATTCCCCATCTATGTGCTCAGCTTTTGACCACACTTGGGCACAAACCCAGCTTGTGGCGGATGTCTTAGCCCCCCTCCTACAAGCTATATAAGCTCTCTGCTTTAGTTCAGGCGTGTACCTTCTCCTGCCTCAATCTCTGGGACTGGAGAACTCACCTGGGTGTTGCTTTGTGCAAATAAGCCTGTTCTTTTACTTTTTCAAATTGGCTTGATCTGGCTTACTGCATCAGCAGAGAAATCGCAATACAGAAAACCTATTAGGTCTCTCCAAAACATTTAGTAAGACTAGATAGGCGTGCAGTACTGATGAAAAATAAAACCTAGCAAAAAAGGGATTATAAATTTGCTTGACTTCTTAATATATGTCTGCCTAAAACCTGGCACAGAATGCTTAAGGGGTAGTGGAGTATTAGAAACTTTTCTACCAGAAAGAAGGGCATGCCAGAATGCTTGCCACTACAGCAATAAGTATTAAACCTTCAACTTAACCCATGAAATTACAAGATTCATTATTTAGTTATAAGAACTGGAAGTCAAGAAACAGACTGGCCATTGTTTATGGCTTGCATGACATCATTCTTAAGCATCTAAGAAAACCAGAGAAAATGCACTAAAATTGTCAAGGCTGACCATCATTTGCCTTTACTCAATAAGCAATTACACGATATAACCAGCAAATCACAAAATACCTTTCTAATATTTCAATTAAGTCATGCATAGGCTCTACAAGGAGAAAAGTATAAAGTTTTACTAGGAGGCTAAAAGCAAGACCTGAACATATCACAAACATGCAGTGATCAGCTAGAGTCAGAAAGACACACATTCTCTACAAGCTGATTACTTAGAAATAGGAAATACTGGGACTGGAGGGATGGCCCAGTGGGGAAGAGTATGGACCAGTCTTGTAGAGGACCAAGTTCTGTTTCCAGCGCCCATGTTGAGCAGTTCACAACTACCTGTAACTCCAACTTCAGGGGATCAGATGCTCGTGGCATCTTTAAGGCACATACCCCATTCTCACACTTAGAACACTACCACACACATACTCATAATTTAAAATAAATACTTTTAAAACTTGAAAAACTAATCAAATTGTTACTGAAAACTTTGGGGATTCTCCACATGGAGTACCATGTGTTACTAGGAAAACTGGGATCTCCTTTCATGAATTCTTGGTCTCATTAATAAAAAAAAATTGAAATGAACTCAAAAGGAATTTTATTAGAGCTTGAGAGAAAACAACAGTCAAGAAATCTACAAATTTTGGCAGTTTCCCAAAGAAGGAAGGAAGATGGAGAAAAGGAAGAGAGAAAAGCATGTTGTTTGTCAACAGTCACATAGCAAAGTGTGTGTGTGTGTGTGTGTGTGTGTGTGTGTGTTTTCAGGAGATAACTGCAGAGGAAGAATGAGAAAGGTCAGAGCATCTGGGAAAGCATGCCTGGGGTTTGGATACAGATATGGGAAGAAGAGAAAGAAAAGAAAGAAAAGCCATGCTTTTCTGAGTAATTTAGAAAAGCAGGCAGGGTTTGAGGCAGTGGCTCTGTGAGTAACTACATAAAGATGAAGTTTCTAGGGAGAATAAGGACATTACCCCATTAAGGGAAGGGGATAATTATTCTGCCCACTTCTTAGCGTGGCTGTAGGTGTATCAAGTTTTCCTGAGGGTAATCTCTTGGTCAGGTGATTGAGAGGCACAGCTGAGTTGACTCTTAAGAGAAAAGATGCATGTTTGCAATGTTCTAATCTCTAGGGCAGTTCAGAATGACTCCATTCAGGGCCAGAGGTAAATTTCATGCCTTAGACCATGAGAAAATAGCTTTACCTTTGTGGGCCTCAACAAAACTCTGAGGCTCACTCTCAGCAACCTCGAAGATCTCTGTAGCACCCCTCTTCAGGAATTGAGACCATGAAATTGTTAGAGAAATGGGCTGAAATTGACTGTTAAATATAGGTATTAAACCATGAAGGTCTAGAAATCCAGCTCCAAAGCTGTTCACCAAAGTGAATTGGTGTCTATTGGACTATTGTTTTGTTCATACTCCCATGTACAGCCTCCAAATTGGGGTCCTCATCTAAGAGAAACCAGAGTTCCCTCTGGCATTCCTGGCTTATGGTCAGGGTAGAGCCAAGAGTATTTGCCATTTCTCGACAAGGATCAGAACTTTCAGATCCTCACAGTAAACTACCAGACCTATCTCTTCTTGTCTCTATCAAATATCATCAGGATTTTCAAATAGAACTTGACAAGTGGTTCTGAAATTCATAAGGAAGTGAAAATGCATAAGGACTTAAAAATTTTTAAACATGATCTTTCAAATATTTAAAATACACTATCGGGCAGAAGATGCAGCTGAGCGGTGCAATGTTTACCCAGTATGTGAGAAGATATATGTATGTAAGTATGTATGTGCATGGTTTGAACAAGAATGCCCCCACTACCACCAGGTAGAGGGGCATTTAGGTTGTTTCCAGGTTCTGGCTATGACAAACAATGCTGCTATGAACATAGTTGAACATGTGTCCTTATGGCACGATTGAACATCCTTTGGGTATATACCCAAAAGTGATATTACTGGGTCTTGATGAAGGTTGTTTTTTAATATTCTGAGAAATCTCCATACTGATATTCAAAGGGGCTGTACCAGCTTGCACTCCCACCAGCAATGCAGGTGTATACCCTTTACCCCACATCCTCTCCAGCATAAGTTGTAATCAGTGTTTTTAATCTTGGCCATTCTGACAGGTTTAAGATGGAATCTTAGAGTTGTTTTGATTTGCATTTCTCTGATTGCTAAGGATGTTGAGCATTTCCTTAAGTGTCTTTCAGCCATTTTAGATTTCTCTGTTGAGAGTTCTCTGTTTAGGTCTGTACTCCATTTTTTGTATTGTATTATTTGTTCTTTTGATGACCAATTTCTTGAGCTCTTTGTGTAATTTGGAGATCAGACCTCTGTCTGATGAGGGGTTGGTGAATATATTTTCCCATTCTGTAGGCTGATGTTTTGTCTTGTTGACTGTGTCCTTTGCTTTACAGAAGCTTTTCAGTTTCAGGAGGTCCCATTTATTGATTGTTTCTCTCAGTGTGCTACTAGGGTTATATTTAGGAAGTGGTCTCCTGTGCCAATGCGTTCAAGTGTACTTCCCACTTTCTCTTCTATAAGGTTCAGTATGGTTGGCTTTATACTGAAGTTTTGATTCATCTGGACTTGAGTTTTGTGCATGGCAATAGATATGGATCTATTTTCATTCTTCTATATGTTGATATCCAGTTATGCCAGCACCATTTATTGAATATGCTTTTATCCATTTTATATTTTTTGCTTCTTTTTGAAGACTCCTTTATCAAAAATCAAATGTTTGTAGGTGTGTGGATTGATTTCTGGGTCTTCAATTCAGTTTCATTGGTCCTCCTGTCTGTTCTTATGCCAATATCAGGCTGTTTACAGTACTGAAGCTCTGTAGTAGAGTTTGAAGTCAGGGATTGAGATGCCTCCAGAAGTTCCTTTATTGTACAGGCTCTCCTGGGCTTTTTCTTTTCCATATGAAGTTAAATATTATTCTTTTGAGGTCTGTGAAGAATTTTGCTGAAATTTTGATGGGCATTACATTGAATCTGTAGATTGCTTTTGATAAGATTGTCATTTTTACTATGTTAGTTTTACCTACCCAAGATCATGGGAGAACTTTCCATTTCTGGTGTTTTCTCCAGTTTCTTTCTTCAAAGATTTAAGGTTCTTGTCATACAAGTCTTCCACTTGTTTGGTTAGAGTTACTCCAAGATATTTTATGCTATTTGTGGCTGTTATGAAAGGTGATGTTTCTCTGATTTCTTTCTCAGCCCATTTATCATCTGTGTAAAGAAGGGCTACTGATTTTTTTTGAGTTAATCTTATATCCTGTTACATTACTGAAGGTGTTTATGAGTTGTAGAAGTTGCTTGGTAGAATTTT
Source organism: Myodes glareolus (assembly GCF_982192425.1). Classification (NCBI taxonomy): domain Eukaryota; kingdom Metazoa; phylum Chordata; class Mammalia; order Rodentia; family Cricetidae; genus Myodes; species Myodes glareolus. The sequence goes on along the minus strand of NC_142035.1, from coordinate 34,758,425 downwards.
GGGGTCACTTTTGTAAACTATCATATCATCAACAAATAGTGAGAGTTTGACTTCTTCTCTTCCGATTTGTATCTCCTTGATCTCCTTTCATTGTCTTATTGTGCTAGTTAAAACCTCAAGAACTATACTGAATAGATATGGAGAGAGTGGACAACCTTGTCTTGTTCCTGATTTCAGTGGGATTGCTTTGAGTTTCTCTCCATTTAGTTTGATATTGGCTGTTAGCTTGCTGTATATTGCCTTTATTATATTTAGGTATGTTCCTTGTATCCCTGCTTCTCCAAGACCTTTATTATGAAGGGATGTTGTATTTTGTCAAAGGCTTTTTCAGCATCTAATAAGATGATCATGTGGGGGTTTTTTGTTTACATGGTCGATTACAGTGACAGATTTTTGTATGTTGAACCATCCCTGTATCTCTCTGGGATGAAGCCGACTTGACCATGGTTGATGATTTTTCTGATGTGTTCTTGGATTCGATTTGCCAGTAATTGATTATTTTTGGATCAATGTTCACTGTGTTCTATTGTGTGAAATAATTTGAGGAGTATTGGTATTAGTTCTTCTTTGAAAATCTTGTAGAACTCTGAGCTGAAACCATCTGGTCCTGGGCTTTTTTTGGTTGGGAGACTTTTGATGACTTTATCAGTTATAGGTCTATTTAATTTGCTTATCTGGGCTTGATTTAATTTTGGTAAGTGATATTTATCCAGAAAATTGTTCATTTCCTTTAAGTTTTCCAATTTTGTAGAGTGCAGGTTTTCAAAATATTACCTAATGATTCTCTAAATTTCCTCTGTGTCTGTTGTTATGTCCCCCTTTTCATTTCTGATTTTGTTAATTTGGATATTCTCTCTCTGTCTTTTGGTTAGTTTGGATAAAGGTTTGTCTATTTTGTTGATTTTCTCAAAGAACTAACTCTTTGTCTTATTGATTCTTTGTTTCTATTTTGTTGATTTAAGCTCTCAGTTTATTTCCTGCCATCTAGTCCTTCTGGATGAGTTTGCTTCTTTTTGTTCTAGAGTTTTCAGGTGTTCTGTTAACGCACTAGTGTGGGATTTTTTCCAACTTCTTTATGTAAGCATTTAGTGCTATGACGTTTCCTCAACACTACTTTCATTACGTCCCATAAATTTGGGTATGTTGTGTGGTAATTTACATTGAATTTTAGGAAGTTTTTAATTTCTTCCTTTATTTCTTCCTTGACCCATTAATGATTCAGGTGAGCATTGTTTAATTTCCATGTGCTTGTGGGATTTCTGGGGTTAGTATTGTTGTTGAATATTAATTTTAAACCATCGTTATTACAATGGGATTATTATAATTCTTTTGTATCTCTTGAGGTTTGCTTTGTTACCTAGTATATGGTCAATTTTTGAGAAGGTTTCATGGGGTACTGGAAAAAAGTACATTCTTTTCTGTTTGGATGGAATATTCTACAGATGTCTGTTAAATCCATTTGAGTCATAACATCTTTAGTTCCCTTATAGTTCTGTTAATTCTCTTACTGACAAATCTGTCCAGTGGTGAGAGTGGGGTGTTAAAGTCTCCCACTATTAATGTGTGGAGTTTAATATGCGATTTAAGCTTTACAAGTCTTTCTTTTACATATGAGGATGCTTTGTATTGGGGGCATAGACATTCAATATTGAAATTTCCTCTTGATGGATTTTTCCTGTGACTAATATGAAATGTCCTTCTTTGTCGCTTTTGATTGGCTTTAGTTTGAAGTCTGTTTTGTTAGGTATTAGGATAGCTACCCCAGCTTGTTTCTTAGGTTTGTTTGAGTAGAAAATTTTTTCCCAATCCTTTACTCTGAGATGATGTCTGTCTTTGAGGTTGAGGTGTGCTTCTTGCATGCAGCAGAAGGATGGATTCTGTTTTCGTATCCAATCTGTTAGCCTATGTCTTTCTTTGAGTTTATTTGTATTAATGGATATTAATGAACAGTGATTACAAGTTTCTGTTATTTTAGTTTTCATTGTTGGTGATATTATTTTGTGTGTTTTTCCCTTCTTTGATATTTGCTACTGTGAGATTATCTATTGTCTGTGTTTTTGTGGATGTAGCCAACTTTTTGGGTTGGAGTTTTCTTCCTTCTAGTACGTTGTGTAGGACTGGGTTTATGACTAGGTGTTGGTTAAGTCTGGTTCTGTCATGGAATATCTTATTTTGGTCTTCTATGGAGTTTGAAAATTTGCTGGGTATAGTAGTCTGGACTAGCATCCATGGTCTCTTAATGTCTGCATAATGCTTGACCAGGACCTCCTAGCTTTCATTGTTTCCATTGAGAAGCCAGTGTAATTCTGAAAGGTCTACCTTTATATGTTACTTAACCTTTTTCTTATGCAGCTCTTAATATTCTTTCTTTATTTTGTATGTTTAGTGTTTTGATTATTTATGTGGGAAGTGGACTTGTCTTTTTTTTTTTTGATCCAGTCTGTTTGGTGTTTGTAAGCTTCTTGTGTGTGTACATGTGTGTGTGTGTGTGTGTGTGTGTGTGTGTGTATTTCTTTAAGTTGGGAAAGGTTTTTACTATGATTTTGTTGAATATATTTTCTGTGCTTTCGAGTTGGACTTCTCCTTCTTCTATATTATTCTTAAGTTTCATGATGTCCCATATTTCCTGGATATTTTGTGTTAAGCTTTTGTTAGATTTAATGTTTTCTTTGACCGATGGGTCTGTTTCTTCTATTACATCTTCAGTGCTTGAGATTCTCTCTTCTATCTCTTGTATTCTGCTGTTTATGCTTTCATTTGTGGTTCCTGATAGTTTTCTCATATTTTCCATTTCCAGAGTTCCCTTAGTTTGTGTTTTCTTTATTGTCTCTGTTTTGGTTTTCAAGTCTTGAATTATTTATTTCACCTGTTTGATTGCTTTTTCTTGCTTTTCTTTAAGGGATTTGTTGATTTCTTCCAATTTTTTATTTGTGTTTTTCTCCATTTCTTTGTGGAACTTTTTTATTTCCTCTTTAAGGGCCTCAAACATCCTCCTAAAGTTAATTTTTAGGTAATTTTCTTCTGCTTCATCTGTATTTGGGTGTTCAAGTCTTGCTGTTGTGGAGTCACTAGTTTTTGTTGGTGTTGTGTCGCTCTTTGTGGTATTGAGTGTGTTCTTACCTTGTCTACCCATCTTTTCCTCTGATTGGTGCAGTTGGGGCTGTCTGTGACTGTGGTGATCAATCTTCCAGGTGCCAGTGGATCCAAGGCTCAGCTGGTTGTTCCTCATGGTACAGTCAGGGCCAGGGTTCCAGTCTCTCGGAGGTCACTTGGTGTTTGTGGAGGTTGCTTGATGCTTCCAGGTGTTGCTCTGCAATCCTGGAGGTCTTTCAGGCCTGCTTCTATGAAGGTTGCTTGCTTGGTGCTGGTCCTCCTGTGGTTGCTGCCTAGGGCCTGCTCCGGCAGAGGTCGTTGGCTCAGGCCTGCTCTGTCAGAGGTTGCTGGCTTGGGCCTGCTCCCATGGAGGTCCCACAGAGGTCTCTGACTCAAGCCTGATCAAAGGAGATATCTTTTTAATAATGAACAAGTTAGTAGAAAAATAGAGTAACCAATAACTACATGTGTTTCTACATAGTAATGAAAGCATAATAAAAATGAAATTCACACCAATGAGGAAGAACATTCTGAGAAATCGGATATACATTTAAGAAAAATTAGATATAGTCGTAATATATCAAAGTAGGTACACCTCATACTATATAAAACTAATTCTAAATGAAGTCTTGTTGGTAGAGAAGGCCTTATTTTGTGTGTGTGCGTGTGTGTGTGTGTGTGTGTGATATGTGCATGGTATATGCCCATAAGTGTGTAGGTGAGTGTAACAGGAAGGCCCACTTGTTCATCCGGGCCACCCAGAACTGAAATAATCACAAATTGTATTAATCAAAACACTGCTTGGCCCATTAGCTCTAACTTCTTATTGGCTAACTCTTTAATTTAGCTCGTTTCTATTAATCTGTGTATCACCACGAGGTCGTGGCCTACCAGAAAAGTTCCAGCACGTCTATCTCCGGCGGCAGGTTCATGCTGTCTCCCTGACTCTTTCCTTCTCCCAGCATTCATTTCCATCTTCCCTGCCTACCTAAGTTCTGCCCTTTCAACAGGTCAAGGCAGTTTCTTTATTCATTAATGATAATTACAGCCCACAGAGGGGGCTCCCACATCAGGTGAGTGCATCTGCTCTTGTGTGCAGAGGTCAGGAGAGAACCAAGAGTCCTCCTTTATCACTTTTGTTCAATGAGAAGCTCTGCTTTGCCCCCCTCCACCCACCATTCCAAACCCCTCCCCTCTCAGGAAGCCTGCCAAGTGGCAGCTCCTACCCTGGAGCTGCTCAAGACCTCACCTACAGGGTATTTAAACTCCTGCCTCTAGACCTACCATGTGGTTTTTCCTCCTTCCTCCCCTGCCTCACTTTTGGGGGGACCTGAGAGTCACCTGGGGGTGCTGTGCTCATTAAACCTCTTTTAATTTGGTCTTTTTAATTTGGCTTGATCTGGCGTATTGCTTCAGTGGAGAAACCTCCTATCCAGTATCCAAAAATACTTATCATCTGGTGCCAAACCCTGGTAGAGTTGAGCCTTTCCCATGACTACATGGCCATGGGAAGCCACTCTCCCTTTCACCCTGCCCTCTGCCAGATGAGGTTGGCTTCCAAGTCATTGCCTCCAGAGATCCACGACCTTTTCTGACCTTTTCAGGGTACAACCAGGATATAGCTATGCCAGGAAAAGCCGGATCCATTTACAGAGCTAAGTTTGTCTTTGTTCTGTGGAACTTTGGCTAGAAAACATTTTATCCAAAGCCACCCCACTACCCCCTACCAGTAGACCCCTGGAGATCTTGGGGATGCCCTCCAGTCTTTGGTCTCTGGTACAGGCTTGGAAATGGGTATCATTACCAAGTCTAAATCTGATCCCCAGTCGCCGCAAAATTTATCCAAACTGGAGCTATCTCACACCATGAGCTTTTCACTCGCTCCCCTTTCCTGTTCTCTGCACTCCACCCTTCTCCCCCTCCCCGTGCCATGCTAGAATTCTACCTGCCTGCTTCCCCTGTGGCAAATCCATTCTCCTTGAATAGCTTCTGCTACTCCTTCCTCTCTCCTAAAAATCTTTTACCAACTCCTCCCCTTGCTGTTCCGGTTTGCTCACCCAGGCTTTCTCTGTTTTGAGGCAGCCTGCATGGCTACTCTGTTTTCCTGTTTCCTCCACAGCACCCTCTCTTTTGGGCTCAGGTGCATGAGGCGCCCCCTTGCAAGCCTGCAGTGCTCCACCCACCTTAGACCCCTGGCACCATGAGTGGCAGTGTCCAACCGTCTGAGGTGGGCTGGCCTGATAGGAGCCGAGTTATGGCCAAGAAGCATCTTCTATTCCTATGGTTTCTAACATGCTGCTCTATATTATAAACTTTTATTACAGGATTTTTAAGCTGGTCATCTGACATGGTTTCCCATGGGAAGCTTTGTTTGTCTTTCTGTTTTAAAATGTTTGTGCATGGATGGAAATGTATGTGGCCACTGCATGCTTGTTTCTGACTTGTCTCGGATGCCTGTGTTTACGTGTTCCATGTCTCTGGTAATAGCTCAGCTCTTACTACAACCAGCTGCCTGGGCTCAGAACTCACCTCCGGGATTTGCTAAATCTGATGTGATGGCAGAGAAAGTTATTCAATGCTATTCTACATTATTTAAAAAAAAAAACTGCTAAAGGATAGGATATGGTTAAAACACCTGTAACAAAAAGTTAGCTTAAAACTTATAACTCCTCATTGGAACTGCTCTGGGAAACACCGCTTGGTCTGCCACCACCTTAATTAAGTACAATCACGTGAGCAGCTGTCATTTTTGACTAACGTTAAGAAAGAGGAAGGTCATATGACTTCACCGCCATCTAAAATAAAGGGGACCGCATGGAGTGAGCCCACCAAGGAGACATTAGGCCTCCAAGTTATTTTGGATTAGAATAGATTTTTGCATGATAATTCCTGACCTGTCCTAAAAACAAGGTTTACGAAATATGGGATTTATGACAATGATCGTTTACTGAGGTATTAAAGCTGCACCTCCATGCATTCACGTGCAGGGACATCCCTTGCTGGCAGCAAGATTTTGTAACCTAAGAGTAATTCCTTTGATTTTGGAAACACTAAATTGTTTACGCTGTGAAAACTGGGTTTTGCCTTCTAGAGATATTAAACTGCTTATACCTAACAGATAATAATCCCCTGATCCTCAAATGCTTCAGAGATCTGAGAATATGGCATTAAAAAAAAACTTCTCACGATAGAGACATGCCAGCTCCTGCCAGCACCCTGTATCTCCTCCTCCAAGGAAGATGGATGGCTGCAAAAGAACAGTCATCTAGAGCTCGTTTTAAATATAGCAAAGTCGAAAATAAATAAATAAATATAGCAAAGTCAACCACAGAGAGGAAAATTGCTTGCATCTTAACTGCTGCTAGGACGTCCCCTGTCCAGACTATGGACAAGCAGGACACTGGGGAACTGATTGCCCCAATTTACCAAAACAAGTTGAGCCAGTATCCCCAAATTCTTACTCCACAAGTTAGTCTGCCAGATCATGTGGGTTTGGTAGCTGAAGACTCATACTTCCGTGGGACCTCTGTCCCCAATGACCACAGAGAAACCTGGGACAGTTGCTGAGGTAGCTGGAAAGCTGTCTCACTTCTGCTGACTCAGGTGAAATTTTTCCTTCTCAGATGTGATGGTGTTTGATGATTAGAATACTGATAGCCTTGCCAGTTTTACAGCCCTTACCCCCCAACCCACAAGGCTGCAATCACCTTGGTAGCTCATTAGTTCATTAGTTAAGCTTCCTGCTAAAAATGCAGACGTGTTTGCCTTGATCACAGGCTTCATAGGAAAGGGTAAACAGGTTTTAGGTATAACTCCCCACATGAGGAATGTAAAGATTCCGACTTCTTTCCCCTTCCTCTGCTATTGGAGCTTCGGAGGTTCAGAGTTTTAGCATTGATAGATGGAGCTTTGATAAACTGATAGAGCACTGACTACAAACAGTTTTCAGAAGTTCTTAAATTTCTGGGGAATTTGCTGGTCCCAGCTTTTAGGCCTGCATAGAGGCTTTCTCGGCATTACTGTATTATCTCCAGCCATATATGGCAAAACTCGGCTGACATGCCAACCCCTCCCCCTCTGAAACAGGTGAGCGTTAAAGAGGGTATGGAAGCCTGTAGACATGTTCAACTCTATTCTCCCCCTCTGCTCCTTAAACTCCTTCCGTCTCTCCCCTTCCCTTGCTCAATCTCTTTTGCTCAGTAAATTTCCTCTGGTTGTCTTCTAAGTATAAACTTAAAAGGTATGTTTCACTGGGCTAAAATCAGGCCCTAGGAAAAATGTTTTAACCCAAAGGCATAGCTTTTGCTATGACATCAAGATACAAATCTGTTCTGTTTTCACAGGCACCTGCATGTTCCTGGAGAAAGAGGTCTAGTGCTGTATGAAAGAATCTGGGCTGGTAGAAACTATTACCAGTCTCGAGAGCACCTCTTTGACCCCACCCATCTCTGAGCCTGTATTTTACAGGTCCACTCCTTCTGTCAGACATATGCCAATGCAGTGGGCCCTCCAGATATGACAGCCCCTGCCTGCACCAGCTTCGAGGACACCGGCTGGGTGAGGACTAGCAGGTTGACTTCACTTGCGAGCCCACTCATAAAAGGCTCTGTCATCTCTTAACTCTTGCTGACACCTTTACAGGATGGATGGAGGCAGTCCTCACCTCCAGGGAAACAGCAGATGTGATGGCTCAGGTACTCCTGGAACACATCATTTCTTGATTTGGCGTGCCGTCCCCTAAGCTCCTGGGACATCAAGGCTGGTACCACTTCTCCAGGCTCAAGCAGGCACCTATCCAGGATAATGGTCTGTCCAGCAACTGGTACCCTCTACCCTCCAGTTTTCCAAATTGTCCCAATGAAGGCCCTCTCTGCTTTTCTGCCTTGTTCATTCATCTTTATCAGTACAACCAGGGCACGTCTCCATTTCGTCCTTTCTGGCAGTCTTCACTCTTCCCATGGCTAGCCCTATTCATAGGGCCAATCACTGATAACAATCTATTTTTTCTCCTAGCAACTTGCCTTCTTCGCTTCTTCAAGAAACAGATTCTGCCATAACTCCCACTGAGTGTGAGTCCATCAATGCCCAACTCCCCCTCTTCAAATTGTCCCACGCTAGCAGGAAGTAGCCAAACTTGAACAGGTGCCCGTATGTCCAAGAAAGTTGGGATATTCAGTTGGAAGCTCTGCTTTGTCAACACCACCACCACCACCACCACGTCCATTCCAAGCCCCACCCCTCTCAGAAAGCCTGCCCAGCAGCAGCTCCTCCCCATAGGTGTTTAAGCTCCTATCCCTAGACCTGCCATGTAATTTCACCTGGGGGTGCTTTGCTCATTAAATCCGGTCTTTTATTTATTTATTTATTTGCTTGTTTGTTTGTTTGGTAGGTTGGCTGGTGGGTTTTTTGAGACAGGGTTTCTCTGTGTAACAGCTCCAGCTGTCCTAGAACTAGCTCTGTAGACCAGATTGGCCTCAGTCTCACAGAGATCTGCCTGCTTCTGCTTTCCAAGTGCTGGGATTAAAGGTGTGAATCACCACTACCCAGATAAACCTGGTCTTTTTAATTTGATTTGATCTGGTTTATTGTGTTGGTGGGAAAATCTACTATTGGGGATCCAAAAATATGTATTGATTTTCTGTCTTAATCCTTTGATTGAGGCAAGATCTATAGCTGAACCTGTACTTGCATTTTTTTTTTTCAGCTAAATTCATGGCCAACCAACTCCAAGGATCCTCTCCCCTCTTCCCTCGTTGGTGCTAGGGTTACAGGTGTTTATGGGATCACCCAGTAGGTTCTGAGATCTGAGCTCTGGTCTTCATGATTATATAGTATGATATCTTAACCACTGAGCCATCTCCAGCCTCCAGAAAGACTTCCTTAACCAAATTTTAAAATAGGAGTGCATAGAATATGATGGAAAGAGAAAGATGGTATAGCAGAGAAAAAACAAACAAAAACTCTCCTATATATCCCCAAATCTGAAGGAAAACACCTGATCTATGGCAGAAGAAAAAAGTGGGAAGTATGGCAAGGCTAGGAAAGGCCACAAATAAATAGTAGACTTCAAGAGACAAGATAAAATCCAGAAATGCTGATTTATGGTATTATAGAAGTATTGGAGGCCCTTGAGGATGTATATCATGGTTTTGTTGAGGACCATGAAGGGAATGCTATTTCATTGGGTCTAAAGAGTGAAATCTGCCCCTGGCCTAGGTGATGGGCATGCCATTCTGATCTGCTCCCAAGATTAGAACGTTATAGACTATTTTCTTCTTCCTTGAAAGTTATTCCTGCTGAGCTTCTCAATCACCTGCCCAAGAGATTACTGCTCAGGAAGGCTGATAAGTAGCCTAACGCCATGCTAAGAAGAAGGGAGGAATAATTATCCCCTTAATGAGATAAAGTCTGTGGGGGCATTTTGCAGAGCCTCCTTCATGTAACAAACATTGTTAAGCATAACTGACTCAGAAAGCCACAGTTTTTCCTTTTCTTCTTTCTGTCTCTGTCTGGATGCACTGAGCTTTCTCATTCTGTCTCTGATGCTGCCCTCCAGGCACACTTCCTGCCATGCGGCTGTTTACAAAACAACCTGATTTTTCTTCTCTTTTCCTTTTTCTATCTTCCTCCTTTGGGCAGCTGCCCAAATTTATAGCTTACCTACCCTGTAGTTTTTTCTCTCAAATTGTAACAAAATTGTCCTCATGCTTCCTTTCAAATTTTGCTTATAAATTATTTTATTAACAAGACTAAGAACCCAAATAAGGGATCCCTGATAACATGTCATCCAATGAGGGGATCCCCCAAGTTTTAGGTAACATTAGCTTGGCAAAGGAAACCATAGATCCCAACTTGGCGTGCTGAATAAGGTGTTAAGGAAGGGAGAGAATCTGCCCTCCTCAGCTCAGGATCTGCAAACAAAGGGAGAAGGGAAGTCTCCAAAAGCAACTACAACAGAAGTAAAGCTTCAGGCAGCAGATCTACAAGCTGCTGGGGGGTGGATAGTGGAGGAGGTTATTTCACTACTGCTGTGGGCTGAAATGAAGGAGAGACGCATCCTACCCTGTTGGGGAGAAAAGAAAGCATGAAGCATGATGCAATTACATCCCAAACCCAAAGCTACCCACTCAATCGACTAAGTATGGAACGACCAGGAGAACTATGAGAATTTCTGATAGATGCTGACCTGAACATAGAGACTCAGTGTCCACAAGTAAACTTACAGAAACTCTGAAAGACGCTTAAGAAAGAAGCCTGGACTCTGGTATGGGTTGAAAATCCAACTGCAAAGATAAATACAGCATAATTGCCACCCTTGAGAGACAAGAAAACGGAAAACTGGACAAGGAAAATGTGACCATACAGCACCCAAAGAAGGCAGTGACCGGCAGGAAAGGGGTTATCGTCACAGGGCAAGCCTTGCTTGGGGCTAGGAAACCCTAACAGAAAGGCAGATTCCTGAGGTCTGGAAGGATGGCTCAGCAATTATGAGTATGCACTGCTCTCCCAGAGGACCCGAGTTTGGTTCTCAGCACCCATTTCCGAGGCTCATAACTGCCTGTTACTCCAGCTCTAGAGGACCTGATGACCTCTTCTGCACTCCACAGGGAGTGCATGCACACGCAGATACACACACACACACACACACACACACACAATGAAAATGAAATAGAAAACAGACATAACACAAACATGCTGACTCAGCTGCCCAGGAGACAAACGGAAGGTCCTATGCAGGCAGCCCATTCCTGTCTAACCAGTTTGAACTCCAGCAGGATATCACGGACAGACCAGTCTTACCTGTGTGGACTCCAGAAACACAATCTGCTGTTCTCAGCAAAAGAAGCTCAGAAAGTGAACTCAGGAGACCAAAAAAACTGTCACACCCAACAAGGAAAAAATATTGACTAATTTTATAATGTGTTTTATTTTTGTTTCCCTTTTCCTTGTTTCATCTTCATATTTGTGTTATTTCCTTAAAAAATGTTCTTGTTAAAATGCCACAGAAACTTCACCTCGACTGGGTAAAACTCTTGCCTCTGGCCCTCCTTAGGCTTAGGGCCCTTCCCAAAAGCCCCCCTTTCATCTCACCCTTTGAACTCATGTATGGGTGGCCAGTTTTAACCCCCGGCCTCCCACCTAAAACTGCATGTTCTCCTATGAGAGGCAGGGCCAGTGAGGGGCAGAGGCAGCTCAGCACATCCCTCATGCTTCAATATATGGTTCAACACATGGTTCCCATGGGCCCCTGTGGTAACATGGGCAACAGACAGCACTAGACCCCAACTGCATCAGGACCACAGACCCAGACATGGTCATCAGCAGCAACTTGGGCCCAGTTGTCACCATGGCCCCAGGAGGCAGTGCAGGCCTTTCAGATCAGAATGGACCTAGCAGTAGTATGGTCCTGACTCCGACATGGCCCCAGCCCAGACCTGGGGCAGTTTCACAGCCTTCAATGGTAACAGGAGCCATGGACATCAACACAGACCCTGGCTGAGGTAGGGTCACAGACCCAGACATAGGCCCCAGTCACCACGGCCCCCAGTGGCAGTGCGGAAAAAGCATCTGAATGGCCCTGGCAAGCAATATGTATTAATGTTTTTGCCTGAATGTTTGTATATGAACCAGGTGTATACCTGGTAGCCTTGATGGTCAAAAGAGGGACTCCCCTGCTACTGGAGTTACAGATGGTTGAACAACCATGTGAGTGCTGGGAATAGAACCCGGGTCCTGTGTAAGAGCAAGTGTTCTTAACCACTAAGACATTGCTCTAGCCCAAGAGCTAGATTTTAAAAGTCAGCAGCATGGGTAAGAAACTGAAGAATGTAGAGGAGAAAAGAAGCAGGAAAAGTGAGAATCTGGAAAAGAACAAAATTGACATTAAGGGAATGAAAGAACCAACCAATCAAATAAAGAAACAGTGGAAGCACTATCTCCAGACAGCACTAGACAAAGGAGATGCTGTCAAGGGTGGGGGGTGGACATGGAAGCAATCACAGGTAGCAATGAAAAAAAAAATCAAGGACACCACAACTTCTGAGAACTCTGTAACCTGGAGGCAAAACCCAAGATGGGTAGAAAAAGAGCTGAGATAGAAATAAAAGGAAAGAAAAATTACTCAGTGAAATTAGAGCAAAAAATTTCCCAAGACTAAGGAAAGATATGGACATACAAACCTCAAGACCCCAAAATAGACACAAAGGACATCTCATAGTAAAGTATTAAACTACGGAGCAAAGTAACAATAGGAAGCTGAGAAGGAGAATAAAGTGGGCATAGTTACAAAGGCAGTCATCACAGTAACATCAGGTCTCACAACAGACTCCCCATCCCATCCCCATACCCCCAAACCCTCAAAAAAAAACTCTAGCAAAGTTTGAAAGTATTATTTCAAGTCCTGAAAATAAATAATTTCTAGCAGAGGTTACTATATTCTAGCAAATATATCTTTTTAAATTAATGGGTAAATAAAGTTCTGCTAAGATAAGCAAAAACTAAAGACCCACAATCACTCACCCAGCATTGCAGAAAATGTTTGGAAGAAGATGAAGGATAATTAAACCATAAAAACACAGGAAAGAATAAATATCAATATATATTATATGTATAGCAATATATCAATAAATGAGAACTAGGAAGGAATCAAACATGTCCAACTTAGTAACTCATCCAGACCCTAAGATGAGTAAGGGACAAAGAAAAGAACAAAGAGTGTGAAAACCAACAAGAAAAACAATCAACAAAAGTGAAGAAATCAGCAAAGACATGTCAACAGGAACCTTAAGTGCTACTGGGTCCAACTGTCCGAAGACAGACGACAGAATCAAAACACAAAGTCTTAAATATCTGTTGCTTAGAGACAACATATCTCACTGGCAAAGACACAAATAGAAAGGGCAAGCGTGGGATACAATATACCAAGGAAACTGAAGCAGGGCACAGGTAGAAACAGTTATTCTTACATATGACACATCAGAGTTCAAGCCAAAATTCCTCAAACGAGATAAAGGAGGTCGGCATATATGACACAGACCACCAGGAAGACAGGATGGTTATAAGTATACATGCACCAAGTGTTGATGCATCTAATTCCACTGGGGGAACAAAAACACTGTACAAAAAATAACAAATAGGGCCACATACAGTAACCAGGGGTAACTTCATTACCTCCCTCTCATCAGTAAATTGACCATATCTCTCCCCAATGAGAAACTTCAGATGCAATCTGTGTCATAGAGCAAATGAACTTGACAAAAAATCTACAGAAAAATCTACCCAACAGCTGAAACAAATACCTTCTACTCGGCAGTTCATTGGAATGTTCTCCAAAATAAGCCACAAAAGATCTTAATGGGATAAATAAAACTAGACATCAATAGCAAGAGAAATTACAGAATCTAGACAAATGTGTGGAGATTAAACAATATACTTTCTTTTTTTTTTCTTGGTTTTTCAAGACAGGGTTTCCCTGTGTGATAGCTTGCTGTCCTGGAACTAGCTGTTGTAGACCAGGCTGGCCTTGTACTCACTACCTCTGCCTCCTGAGTGCTGGGATTAAAGGTATGTGCCAACATTGCCCCACATACAACATACTCTTTTTTTAAAAAAATGTGTGTGTTATATGTTTGTGTTCCTGTAAGTATGTATGCATGTGCGGGGAGGGGTGCATGTACATGTATATAGCTCAGAGGTTTATGCTGATGTCTTCCTAAATCACTTTTCACCTTATATTTTGAGACAAAATCTCTTACTATATCTGGAGCTCATTAATTTGGCAAGGTTGAAGCCAATATGCTCCCAGGATCTCCTGTCTCAGCCAGTACTCTGCATCTCACCCCTTCACACACTCACACTCTCACACTCACACACACACTCTCTCACACACACACACATCTGCTGAGCACTAGAGTTACAAAAGCTTGCTGGCAATATAAACTTGGGTCTTCACCCCGATGCAATATACACTTTATCAACTGAGCATCTCCCTAGCCCCTGATCATATTCACCCTTGAGGAAATCAAGAAAGAAATTGAGAAATTCCTAAAAATGAAATTTAAAAACTGAAAACACAACTAACTAGAACCTTTGGGATACAGCAAAAATGATCCTAAAAGGGAGTTCATCACTATGCTTGCCTAGATAAGTCAAATACAACAACCCAGTAAGTGGGCAGTGGTGGCGCACGCCTTCAATCTCAGTACTCAGAGGCAGAGACACCTCTGTGACTTTGAGGTCAGCCTGATTTACAGAGTGAGTTCCAGGACAGGCTCCAAAGCTACAGAGAAACTCTGTCTTAAAAAACAGAAACAACAACAATAACAACAAAACAACCCAAGTTTTGTTAAACTTATGATAAACCTCAAGTTTTTAGAAACATAACAAGAAGACAAATACTTCAAAATTAGTAGGTGAGAAAAATAATAAAGATCAGGACAAAAACTGATGACATGGGGAGTAAAATAATGTATTACAATCAATGTAACATATAGCTGCTTGTTTGAGAAGAAAACAAGGCTGACAAACCCTTACCAAAACTAACTAAAAAGAGAGAGAAGACCCAAATTACAAGTATTACATTAAAAGAAATAGCAATCAAATTCAGAGATTCGGTAAGGGAATACTTTAATTAAAATTTTTATTTCAATAAATTAGAAAATCTAGAAGAAACTCACAAATTCCTAGATGCATATTACTTTCAAAAATTAAACTGAAAGGAGATAGATGATTTATACAGACCTATTACAAGCAGCAAGACTGAAGCAGTAATAAAGAGCCTCCAAACTAAAAAAATGCTCAGAAATGGATGCACTCACCAATGAGGTCTGAATGCATTTAAAGATACACTAACTCCAATATCCCTCAAATTATTCCATAGAACAGAAAGGCAAGAAATAATACCAAACTCATTTTTGTGAAGCAGGTATTAATGGATCACCAAAACCAAAGACACACGCACACACTCACAGGGACAGACAGAACAACTACAGACTAGCATCACTGGTACTTAGGAATACAAAATTATTAATAAAATACTTATAAGTCGAATTCTACTACATATTGAAATAATCATGTACCATTATCAAGTTGAATTAATTCCAGCAATGCAAGGATGGTTCAATATATATGAATCTATCTAGATATATAGTGAACTATAACCCATAAATAGATGTAAGGACAGAAAACACATGATCATCTCAATAGATGCAACAAAGGCTTTTGGCAAAGTGCAACATCCTTTATAATAAAAGGCTAGAAGGGACTTCCCTCAACATAATAAAGGCTATGTATGATGACAAACCTACAATAAATATTATATTAAATAAGGAAAAACTGAAGACATATCCTGTAACATCAGGAACAAGACAATGGTGCCCACTCTCTCCTCTCTTATTTATTATAGTGCTTGAGGTCTTGGGCAGAGCCACAAGGCAATAGAAAGACATAAAAGGAATACAAATAGGAAAAGAAGAAGGTAAATGACCTTGCATTTTATGGGGATATGACCCTGTATTTTAAAACCCCTAAAGACTCTCAGAAAACTCAAAAGTTCTTAAGTCTGATAAACACTTTGAGCAAATCAGAAGGAAACAGAATCAAGTTTTAAAAAGTAGATAAGTTTTCTATGTGTTAATAACAACATGTAGAGAAAAATAAGGGAAACTATCCAATTCATAATAGACAAAGGAAAGAAGGAAGGAAAGGAGGGAATGAGGGAGGGAGGGAGGGGGAGAGTGGGAGAGAGAGAGACTGAAGGAAACGAAAGACCACTGTAATGCAAACTTTACAACATCAAAGAAAGACACAGAAGATGGCACTGGACTATGCAATGACCTCCCATACTCATGTATTGTCAGACTGAAGGAAAATATCTGTGATGTATTTAAAGCACAAATTCAATTCAATCTCCATCAAAATTCGATATTCACATGGAAACACAAATACCCTAAGTAGTCAAAGCAGTCTTGAGCAGAAAAAGATGAATATTAAGTCATAAGTAACAACCACAAGAAGCCTGGAATTGGGTGGCGGGGAAGACACCAACAGAACATAACAGCACGACCAGAACTCAGTTCACACAGCTACGGCCAACTCAGATTTTACAAAGGTGTCAAAAAATTGGAGAAAAGGCACCCTCTTATGCCAACTGTGCTGAGGAACTGGGTATCCATATGAGAAGAATGAAACTAGATCTGTAAGCTTTATTATGTGTAAGAATGAGTTCAAAATGGGTCACAGACCCTGCATGTAAAATGTGTGAAATTGCAAGGGAGAGAACGTCAGCACATTGGGCTAGGCAAGGACTCTCTGAAAGGGCTCAGTAGCCCAGGAAGTCGTTCCAAGAACTGGAAAATGGGATTGCACGGAGTTAAAAAGCGTCTGAACAGCAGAGGAAATAATTAACAGGGTGAACAGGCAGTCTACAGGATGGGGGGGGGATATTATTCCCAACTAGACAACTTATGGGAAAGTATTATCTAAAATAGATGAAGCACAAAAACTTTCAACACCCCAAACTAATAGCCCAACAAATAAACTGGCAGATGAAATAAACACGCTTTTCAAAAGATGCAGCACAGGTGGCCGAAGGAGACACGAAAACTGTTCAGCCCCCGTAGCCACCAGAGGATGCAAATTTCATTGCGCCATTGTGGAAATGCCCACCATTAAAAAAAAACAAACAACAATAATGCTGGCAAGGATACTGGAGCTGAGAATATAAACTGGCCCAATAACTGTGAAACTGAGGACAGAAGTTCTAGTAATGAAAATAGGATTACCATGCCATCCAGCATACCTGTTACTCACTCATACTTAGTGTGGCTCCATTCACAACAGGCAAATTGTGGAGTCAACCTAGATTCCGAGCCACAAGTGAATAAATAAGAAAATGTGATACGCATACACAATGAGTTTCTCTTTAAGAAGAAATGACATCATTTTCAGGAAAATGGAATTAAAGCTGAGGATAGCAAGTCATATAAGCTAGACTCAAAATGACAAATATCATATGTGTAACCTAGATAACATACACATATGCACACACATGCAAGCATACGCACACATATACACAAATACACATATAAACACACACCCTCTGTGAAAACAGAAGGGAGACTGTTTGGGGGAGAGAAAAGCATTAGCAACAGGGAGGTGGGGTGAGAGAGGAGCATAGTGGAGAGCGACTATAGTCGAAGCATTTAATCTACTTGAACAAAAGGCCATTATGAAATCCAATGCTTTGTACAACTAATATATATCAATAACTTTTTAAAGAATATCCGGTTAAAAAATGCAAAGTTACCAAAAAGTATGAATAAGTTTATTTTATTAAAATACTACCACTTAACATTATTTTTATGATGTATTTAACTTTATTTTCTGTGCAATGGTGTGAAGGTATCAGATCACCCAGGAACTGGAGTTACAGACACTTTATGAGCTGTCATATGGGTGCTCGGAATTGAACCCAGGTCCTCTGGAAGAGCAGTCAGTGATCATGACTGCCAAGCCTTCTCTCCAGTACCCATTTAACATTATTAAAACATTATAAAAGACAGTATAAACAAAATTTAAACAACAAGCAGAAGGTTGTGTTGGGGGAGGCTGCTCGATCCATCCCAGCTGCTTAGACCCGAAATAATCACACAGAAACTATATTATTTGCAATACCGTTTGGCCAATAGCTTAAGCATATTTCTGGCTTATTGCTAACTCATTTCTATTAATCTGTATATCACCATGTGACTGTGTCTTACCGGGTAAAGTTCCATCCATTGTCTGTCTCTGGCGAGGCTACATGGCTTCTCACTGACTCTGCCTTCTTTCTCCCAGCATTCAGTTCAGTTTCCCACCTAGCTCTAGTCTGCTAAGCCACTGGCGGAACCAGCTTTTATTAATTAACCAATAAAAGCAACACATATACAGAAGGACTTCCCACACCCGGGTTGGTAACATGTATATGACTTCTAAGGTCAGGACGAAAAAGACGAACAAAAAAGAGTTAGTAATATGTGACTATCTATTCCACAGAAGAGGAAGCATAACGAAAAACATTTCTAAAGATGCTCAACATCACTTGTCACCAGAAAGCAGCATTCACACATCAGATGGACCAAATGTGTAAAGCAGCGAGGATGTGGCAGAAAGGATATGGACAGGTTGCTCATATATGCTGCCTAAGAGAGGATATACAAGCAAGCTTTCACAGTGGTGGTTTATGTTAGGTTTCAAAATTAAATTTGGGGCCAGTAAGATGACTCAGTCGGTAAAGGTACCTACTGCCAAGCCTGAAGGCCTGACTGTGAGCCCTGGGACCCAGAGGGTAGAAGAACAGGATTGACATCTACCTGTTGTCCTCTGACCTCTACAGATGTGCCTTGGTACATATATGTAGGATGTAATTGATTTCTTGATCACATCCTCTGATTTCCATACATGTGCCACGGTACATGTGAACCCCTGCAACAAATATACACACTAAATAAAATGAAAGTTTTAGAAGCTAAATTTGCACATACTCTCCAAACAGCTTTGGGTCATTTACAGTAGTTTGTATCCATATGCACAGAAGCGTACACCTAAAATAAGTAAATAACGTGTTTTAAAAGGATATCCTCCAACAATGTATGTAATTAAATGTTTTGGAAAATCATTTTCCAAATTATTAGATTAAAAAGGTGGAAAGATGATTAATAGGAGACATTCTTTATCATTCATCTTTTAGATTCTTCTGTAGAAACATCTTTATGTATGTGTTTTCCCTTCAGTTGGGAGTTTTGTTTTGGTTTTTTGAGAGAGGGCCTCCCTCCACAACCTATGCTGGCCTCAAATTCATAACCAGCCAGGCTCAGCTTCCTAGTGCTGAGACTGTAGGCAAATTAAACCTGTATGTTTCCTGAATTTTAAATCTAGTTTTATTTGTAATGAGTGATAAGTGGAAATAAGTCAGATATTCTTTTTTAATAAATAAATTCATTCTTGGACAATTCTATACATGTACAAAAATGCATTCTGAT
Source organism: Myodes glareolus (assembly GCF_982192425.1). Taxonomy (NCBI): domain Eukaryota; kingdom Metazoa; phylum Chordata; class Mammalia; order Rodentia; family Cricetidae; genus Myodes; species Myodes glareolus. Next base: position 34,739,313 of record NC_142035.1, on the reverse strand, counting down.
GACACCCACCCCACTCTGTCTTATCTCCTCCCCACATGCCCCTCCCCCACATCCATGTTGTTCTGTGACCTTCGATTTTTAACAAAAGACTGTCCATGAGACTATGGAGTTTGGTAGTTCAATTGAAGAAAAGGACTGTATTCCCTCCAGAATTCATTGGTAGCCAATATTTTAGAACGATAGGGATAGGGCCCCAAGAACCACTCTTCACTCCGTGGCTGAATGTTGACATGCCCAGTCTTGTGTAAGTCCAGTGCAGGTCAAACATTCATCCTATGGATTATGACTTGGCAATAAAACGGGACAAAGCATTGACATATTCCACAACCAGAATGACTCTCCAATATGAAACGCTGTCCTCTGTACATGGCGTGTCCTCGTGAACTCACAACAGCTGCGGTTTCCTACAGGAAATCAAGCCAGTCAGCATTCCGGCATGGATGGAGGAGGGGTGGAGAGGTTTCAGCCTTGTGGCGCTGTTAGCACCTGGTGGCTGCTGGGATGGAAAGAGTCACTTTTCTTCTGGGAGGTTGCTCCTGCTTCACGGGGCTATTTCACATCCACGCTCAGGTCAGCTGCATTGCAGAAGAAAGAGGAAGAAGAGGAGGAAGCTGTTGTGAGGTGGCAGTGGAGTATCAAGGGGCTTCAGGGAGTGAGACAGGGAGTTCGGGTTGGATATGATCAAGATACAGTCTCAAAGAATAAAAACTATAACTAGGAAATCCTCCAAAGAATTATGCTAATGAAATAAAAGTGAACCTCCATTTACATAATAGTTCTGAAATGACAGGACTGAATAAATGGAGAAGCAGATGTGTGAAAGGAGAGATGAGGAAGGACACAGGCGTGGCACAATGAGAGTCACAAAAATGGTTCTGCAGGTTAAAGTGCTTGCTGTCAGGCTGGTGACCCGAGTTCAACCCCTGGAATCCACATGGTGGAAGAGGAGAACCAGCTTCTGTACGTTGTTCTCTGACATCCACATTGTGTTGTGGAAAGCATGCTGGCGCGCGCGCGCACACACACACACACACACACACACACACACACGAAAGCCACCATGAGGCATTCTTGTGTGCTCTGTGCTTAGACATATAGTTTTGCACCCATTGTTGTTGGGAACTGATGGGTCAGCGTCTGTATTATTCCTATCCCTGGACATGAGTCTACATGATCATCATGTAATAATGAGAATCCTTAAATGGATGAGATTAGTCATGCAATAAACACACGCACACGTGCGCACACACATGCACACACACGTTTATCGAGACAGGGTCTCTCTATGTAGTCCTGGTTGTTCTGGAACACACATTATAGACCAGGCTAGCCTTAAACTTACAGAGATCAGCCTGGATTTGCCTCCCGAGAGCTGAGATTAAAGGCAACACCATCACCTGGCTAAACATTTTTTTTTTTTTTTTTGGAAACAGAAAAAATATATAGCAAAATTATTTCCATTCTGAATTTATTGTTAACATCATTTGGTTCAACCTGCAGAATTTCTTTGGTCCATTTGCGTCCTAGCCCAGGGCCTAATCCTCTCTCTTGGCAGACAGTAAGCCATTCTTGCCAGTACCATCCCAATGGCTGTGGACGTGGCTGCCAACATCACCTTGGCTACCTACAGGGACACTCCCTGTCCCTGCCTGAAGGGTGGGGCATGCTCTATTCCCATTAGGCTGAAACGCTGATTAATATAAGATGAGAAGCCATGGACAGCAAAGTAAGTGGCTGCCCTAAAGGAGGAGCACTGCCCAGCATCAGTATCAGGCCCTCGCCAAAGTCACTGGAGATGTTGGCCCCATTTCTCTCCTAAATGGAACTTCAGATAAGTGTCCCAGCTGCTGGGTCAAAAGGCAGCCATTGCTTCTTCCTTCCCAGCCCACACTGCTATTCCAGACCACATAGCACCCAGGTCTTGGCCACCTTAGGGGCTTCTATGAAGAAACACATGCTTCCTTTATCTGTGTTGCTGCTCTCCGACCTCCCTTCAACGTATTCTAGAGTTTTCGCCCTGAGGCTGCCAACGGGTCTTCTGTATTGCTGGAGGGAAGTCCGCCCATCTTGAGGAGCTGTGGGAGGTGGTCCGCATGACCTGGGAGGTGGTGTCGAAGGCGCCTTCCTTAAACTCCTAGCATCCTCACCTTTCACAGTCCCCTTACCTATTTTTGTTGTCCTCAGGTTGTTTGAATATTTTGTACAACTTGCTGTGAGGGAGAAGTGGGCTGGTTTTAAGATTTCATGACTATGGGTATGTGTCATGCCATGATGTCCAGTTTCTGAAAAACGTTCTGTTGTATGTGTGTGTGTTGGGGGGGGGGGGGGATATGGAAGTAACAAGACAACTCGGTGGAGTCACTTTTAGGAATTGAATTTAGGTTATAAATGCCAGTGGCCATTCAGCCTGTTTATTTAGATAGGTCTTGTCATGTAGCCCAGACTGGTCTGGCGGAGCTGGTGATCAGTCTCAACCTCCCTAGTGCCTGTTAGCTACCTTTGTAGCCTGACATAGAAAAACAAATCCCACATAACTTCTTTCATGTTCAGAGTCTAAAAAACCAATGATTTAATAGAGATGGAAGATGGACTCATGGCTACTAGAGGCTGGGGGGTGGTGTGGTGTGAGAGTGTGAATGCAGAGAGACTAGTCCTGCGTGTAAAGCCACGGCTAGATACGAGGAGAAGGCTCTCAAGCTCTCTGTTGTAAGGAAGGGTACTTAGAATTAACAGTGTTCAATGGTGCATTTCAAAATGCCTAGAAGGACTGGGAATGTTCTCACCATTACAGAAACTACGGATGGTGGGTAAGACAAATATCCTGATTTCATCATTACACCATACATAAAATGTATCCTGTTTGTTTTATAATGAGAGACAGAAAGAGGGGGGATCTGGATGGGAGGGGAGGTGGGGAGGAATTGGAAGGAGTAGGGAAATGAGAAACCATAATCAGGATATATTATATGAAAAAAAATCTATTTTCAATAAAAGAAAAAACATAATTGTACATAAATATAACTTAAAAATAAAAAATTAAATAACATTTAAAGCCTGGGTCTTTTACCTGCTTTTCCATTAATCTTCCTTAGCCTATGTTTATCAGGACTCTAGACAGTGTATGTTTATGTGAGGGTATGTGCATAGGGTATGTGGGTGAGTACGTATGTTTATGTGTTCATGTGTGTGGTATGTGGGCATATGTATGTTTACATGTGTATATGTGTGGTATATGGGTGTTTATATGTGCATGTGTAGTATGTATCTATGTATGAATGTGTGTTTGTCTGTTTCTGTCTGTGGTATGTGGGGGGTGTGTTTATGTGTGCATGTGAATGGTATGTGTGTGCGTGTCTGTGGTGAGTGTGAGTGTGTTTATGCGTGCACGTGAGTGGTATGTGGGTATGAGTGGCTATTTTTGTGTGTATATGTGTGCACATATATGCACTTTGCATCCAATTTTAAGGAGCACTGCTGACCAGCAAGGCTGTTCTGTTAATAAATGTATCACATAGGACACATCAGCTGAAAAGCAGGTTCAAGCCTTTTGCGACAGTCTTCCTGATTGTTTCGTCAGCTTTTCACTGGGTCTAAGATTTCTGTTCACTTTCTCTAGAAAACACAGTCAGCTGATGGGATGTAAAGCAAGGCTCCCTTCATTACCAGCAAGCACTCAGCTTAAGAGGAGCCGGGCTGGTGTCTCTCTGGATCCAGTTGCTAGTTCAGATCCTTAGCTTCTCTGTGGCCAAGTTTCCTTCACACAGATGTTTTCACACAAGGAAATACTTTTTCCCTTTTTCCTTTTTTTTTTTCTTTCCTGAAGGGAACATATTTTTTATTTTCATCCTCGTTAATTTTTATGATTGGTAAAATATTTTCATTATATTAGGCAAAAAGAATCTGAACTAAGGATAGAATCCAAACTATTTGAAATATTTTCCTGGCCAGAAAAGACACTGCAACCAACCCAGAGGGAAGTTTCTGGTCTCAGGAAAATCCAACAGAACGCTGGCCTGCCAGGAAGGCAGAGAAGCCAGGCCTGGCTTTCTGACTTTTCCCTGACAGCCAGGAAGCGGACCACAGTTTATTTGTTGAATGTGCTCAAAGAGAAGCATTGTAACCATGGCATCTGGTTTAGCGGAGTGTTTCTTAGGTCAGGCTGCTGCTGAGCCAATATTTATCATTTTAGAAATTTCCATGAGTCACAAGTGAAACCTGCAGCTGCAACACCTTTTACGGGCCTTTCTTTCCTAGAGTCGTTTAAAATGGAAAGGAAGAAACCGGCGAGCCTAGAATTCAGCACTCGGTCTCTGTTGGCACACATGCGCAAACTCTCCTGCCTGGAGGATTTACCTCGCAACATTCAAAGACTGGGTGCTGGCTGCCGGGAGTGCCTTCCTGCCTGCAGTCTGAAGCTTCTGAGCTGGCCTGGGCAAGGAAGGAAACTTCAGAGGTTGGCAGGGAGGAAGTGACTCACTGGCTCAAGGAGCAGGCGGGACAGTTTCCCACAGGATCCAAAACAAAATGATCAACTCCAGCACAGACAGTCTCAGGAGGGGCTCATCTCTGAGAGGCGGGGCCTGAATAGATAGCCAGGCACCTCCTCCCCAGTGATTTAAAATGTGATGAATGATAAATGGAGTCATCCTGATGGCAGGATGTGGCGTATCGTGAAAATGTGTGAGGCTAACGCTGTTCAGCCTTTGGTAGAAGCTGAGGAAACCCCAGAGTATGCAGTATGGCAAGTGATTGCTTTTATTTTTACTGTTTAAAGGAAGGAGTATCAATACGGCTCAGTTGGAAGACTGCTTGCATAGCATGCCGGACACCAGGGATTCAATTCTCAGCTCTACACGTACTTGCCTGCAATTCCAGTACTCAGCAGGTGGAGGCAGAGGGCCCTGAAATTCAAGATCAAGGTCACCCTCAGCTACGTAGTGAGTCTAGGGCAAGTTAGGCTACAGATGACCTTGTCTTAAAAACAAAACAAAACAATCAAATAATAGTCACTATGCCTAGTGCCCAAGTCTTGGGGTTTATAAACAAAACCCCAAGGGCTTGTCTTCATGTGGCTAGTATAAAATACAAATTACCAAGACCAGGTGAAACTCTCAATAATCTTTAAAAACATTTAGTTAACTATTTTAGTGCCGGGGTGATGTGGGATGTCCTTCTGTATATGTGTTGCTTTATTGGTTGATGAAGAAAACTGTTTTGGCCTATGGCAGGGCAGAATAAAGCCAGGTGGGAAACCAAACGGAGATATATAGAAACCATAGGCAGCGTCAAGGAGGTGCCATGTAGCTGCCGAAGGAGACAGATGCCGGAACCTTACCCGGTCGATAAGCCACAACCTCATGGCAATACACAGATTAATAGAAATGGGTTAATTCAAGATGTAAGAGCTAGCTAGAAATAGGCCTGAGTCATTGGCTGAACTGTGTTGTAATTAATACAGTTTCGATGTGATTTTGGGGGTCTGGGCGGCTGGGAAACAAAAAAGCAGTCTCCATTTACAGTGGAGACTGAACCCAGGGTCTGTCTCACATAAACTAAAAATGAACTCTTCTACTGAGTTTCACCCCCATTCTCAGTAAACCTTCTACAGCAGCAGTTCTCAACCTGTGGGTCACAATCTTGGGGGGCACCTAAGACCATCAGGAAACACAGATATTTACACTATGATTCGTAACAGTAGCAAAACTCCAGTTATGAAGGAGCAACAGAATAATTTTAAAGCTAGGGCCACCACAACAGGAGGAACTGCATTGAAGGGTCGCAACGTTGGGAAGGCTGAGAAGCACTCTTCTACAGAGGGCTAGTACTCCATCTTACACCTAAAGAGGTTGCTTAGTATCGTTAACACCTTCAGTTTCTCCAGCAGAGGACGAGGAGGGTTAGAGAGCTGCTCCCACAGACGCCATCATGGCCAGGGTAGCGGGGCGGGGCCAAGACCAAAAACCTGTGACATCCAGACTCACAGGATTGGGGGTCTGGACATAAAATACGGGAGTCCTTGTGATTAAAGCAAATCCTTGGCAGTAAGAGACATTCAAATCTCCTATGCAGCCCCTATCTTCTGTTTCTGGTAGAGGCTTCTTTGACCATACCATGCTTCCTCATTGAGAAGGCCTGAGTTTTCTTGACTGGGTCATTATTTAGTATCACTCCTTCCATGCCTAGATGGGAAATCAGGAAATAAACTAGAGTGGCCTTTGTCTAAAGAAAAACATGTGTGTGTGTGTGCGCACACACACACACACACACACACACACACACACACACACCACAGAACGCACATCAGTCAGCCCCGTTTGTGTTTCTACCTTCATGTATCTTAATTCATGAGGTCTAACTTCTTGACCTCATTTGTGCTCTCTTCCTCCAAACTTCCTCCTCTCAGTGAACCCTGCAGCTGTCTCTTTCCCAGTCACATTGGCCAACAGAAAGGAGAAGCCACATGGGGCACCTCTATGGTTTCCCTTGGCAGATGGCTTGCTGTCCTGGTGACATTTCCCGGATGTTATCTGCCCCACTGGTTAGGATCTGGAAAACTCCCAGGGGAGCCCAGTCTCTCCTGTCTTTGATCTGCTGCTGCCTGCAGACTCCTTGTGGCAGGCCTCAGGACTTACTCATCTTCGTGTTTCTGACTAATACACTATGTGGGAGCCCAGGAAACATCTTCCAGGTCCAAGTCAGAACGTTTCAAAGGGATATGCCACTGGGAATGGAAACAAAATCCTTGTTTTGCCTCCAAACCCAAGCTTTTTTTGTTTTAGCACTTGGCTTCTCTCTACCATGGGGAAACATTTAGTAATAACAGGCACTAGAAAGACGAAAACAGCCTTCACAAAAATTAGTTCATCTAAACTGACGTGGCTAGTATGTTATGAGACTGAACACAAGAAATCCTTGTTTTTGTAGGTCAAAAATAGTTTTGTTTTTGCTTTTTTTTTTTTTTTGAGACAGGATGTTGCTACCAGGCTGAAGCTTGCAATCTTCCTGTCTTAGTCTTCTGGGATAACAAGCACACACTACCACAGCCCATCCCAAAGACAGCTAAATACTGTAGAGAAAGCTGCTCAGCCCAACGCAACAGAAAATAATGTGTGCAGATAAAATGTGCATGGCTTCTCCTACATGCGGATCATAGACTCTCTCTCTCTCTGTGTAGACATACATGTTACACGTGTGACATAAAAGCAGAAAAGAGATAATTTAGGGGAAGAAAGGAGACGAGCAAGACTCAGGAAAGCGATGACAAGGGAGGGTGATGGGAAAATACTAGTAAGGTACATGACATCTATGTATGGAAATGCCACAATTTACCAATCTTATAGCATGATAACTAAAACAAGAATTTAAAAAGAGCTATATAAAGCCAGGCGATGGTGGCTCATGCCTTTAATCCCAGCACTCGGGAGGCAGAGGCAGGAGGGTCTCTGTGAGTTCGAGGCCAGCCTGGTCTACAAGAGCTGGTTCCAGGGCAGGCAACAAGGCAACACAGAAAAATCCTGTCTCGAAAAGCAAAAAACCAAAAAAAAAAAAAAAGAGCTATATAAAAAGAAAATAATAGTTATAAATATAATTGCTCATCACTGAGGCGCTCAGTCAGCATTTTTCATTAATCTTCCGGCTTCCTCATCACATCTACCCAGCTCTACATGATCACCTTTTGGCCTCACTGGGATGCACGCACCCTGACGCACCAGGCTCCGGCCACTCTCTTCCTTCTCAGTAGGCCAAGCTAACTTCTTCCTCTATCTAGGATACCCTCTCCCGCAAGATCTTTCCATGACTGGGTCCTTCATGACATTTAAGTTTCACTCTGCTACCCCATCTCTCATGGACCTAGTTCTATCAATGGTGCATTTTCCACCCACAACCTGTGCTTGTGTCGTTATTTGTTCGACTCTGACACTCTTAAAGTTCAGAGGAAGGAATCCTGCCTCATTCCAGCCTCCAAACAGAGCAGGAGCGTTTCAGATACAGAATTCTGGCATCATGAAGGCAGTAGTTATCTTCACAGTCAGCATTACTTCCGACTTCTGCTTCTCCCTTTCTAATGCCGCTGTGCTGGATTCCTTTACACGTCTTTGGCTGGTTTCTCTCTGTCCTCCATATCTTGACCTTTCTCTCACTCTTTGCATGTTTTTATCCTTGTTGCTATCTTCCAAGTTAACCCCTGACCTTATCTTTTTAACTCACCTCTTTATTTGGGGAGACAGCCCTGTCAGCCCATGCACTGACCATTTGGCCGGTGTTACAGTGTTTCTAATGTCCTGCACTTCTTACATCTCTTCTGACCTCTCTGGGAATGTCTGCTATGCTCATTTCTTGTGTCTGCTTGAGCTTATTAGCTTGCTACTTATCACAGTGCCTCAACTTCTTTTCCATCTTTCTCTTGACCAGTGGAGTCAAGTGTGTCTTGGGATCTTCACCTACCTAGGTTTGTGAGAACTGGGACAGCTCCTTGGGAAGACAAATGGGGATGTTCCACGTTGGGGAGACACAGATGCTGGAGTCTAGCCTTAACCACTCACTTCAACTAGGAGGCATTACCCCTTCCAGATGACTTCTGGTTCTCCTGCGAGCCTCTGCATCAGGATCTAACCTTTGAGTTCTCGGAGGTAGAGGGAAAGTTCTGAGCCAACGCAGCCCACCTGCAGGTGTTGACATCAACTCTCCACAGGCCAGCAGAGATCCCTTGTGGGATCCCTGAGGGATTTCTGCCCTGAGGCCCCAGTGGGAGAATCTAGATCGACATGAACAGGGGAACTGGGAAAACTGGGTTTCCACCAGAGTTCAGCATGCCTAGCCTGTTGCTGTGATAAGCCTTTCTTCTCTCCAACTTGCCATTTCATTTTCCTCTATCTTATCCATCATTTATCTGCCATATAAACTGGCCCTACCTTTCCTAAAATTACTTCTACACTTTCAGAAAAGTATTTATGCCTTTTTTAGTTTTCGTTTGTTTGTTTGTTTGTTTGCTTGTTTTCTGTTTTTTTTAAGACAGTGTTTCTCTGTGAAGCTCTGGCTGTCCTGGAACTTGCCCTGTAGAACAGGCTGGCCTCGCAGGGCATGGCGGCACACATATTTAATCCCAGTCCAGCACTCAGGAGGCTGAGGCAGGCGATCTCTGTGAGTTCGAGGCCAGCCTGGTCTACAGAGCAAGTTCAAGGACAGTCAGAGCTACACACAGCGAAACCCTGACTTCAAAACAAAACAAAACAAAACAAAACAAAACAGAAGAAAAGGCTGGCCTCGAACTCAGAGTTTCACCTGTCTCTGCCTCCCGAGAGCTGGGATTAAAGGTGTGTGCCATCACTGCCTGGCAGCATTTATGCTTTTATGTGTTAAAATTTCCTACAAAAATTCTATTCCCTTATTCCTATCCCTGACTTTATAATTTGTGATTGTACTCAAATCTTGACCTCTTGTATATTTTGGAGAGTTTATCCTAAAACCAAATACTTAATTTCTTTATTTGTCCTTTTGTGAACCTTTTCTGGCTCATCTCTCTTCAGAAAGGCAACCACTGAGTCAGAACTATAGAATAAACACAGCATGCTTCAGAAAAACCAGGAAGATAACAAGAAGGCATGTTTCCCTGCAACCCAAGCTACACTACTGCATAAGTGAGTGAAAATTCCAGTCCTGTGGGTATTCTGGAGACCAGATGTGCATTGTAGATACTCCATAAAGGTCCAAAAGCTTTGCTGGGCGGTGGTGGAGCAGACCTTAATCCCAGCACTCAAGAGACAGAGGCAGGCAGACAGATCTCTGTGCATTCAAGGCCAGTCTGGTCTACAGAGTGAATTCCAGGACAGCCAAGACTACACAGAGAAACCCTGTCTTGAAAAATAAAAATAATAATAGTAGTAATAAAAATAATAGTCTGAAGCTTTGTCTTGTTTTCTGTTTTGTTTTTTTTATTCACTTTATTTTTATTCATGTAGCCTAGGTTGCCTCAGACTCACTATGTAGATAAGGATGGCCTTGAACTTCTGATCCTCCTGTCTCTACCTCTCTAGTACTAAGGTTACAGGTGTACCATGCCATGTCCTGTTTATGTGCAGCTGGGGATCAAACCCAGGACCTCCTGTATGATAGACAGGCATTCTACCAACTGAGCTATTTTCCCAGCCCTGGGAAATTTTTTAAATTAATAAGCAGGACAATGTGACATCGCTAATTTTGGTGGATCTAGGTCTAGAAATTGTGCGGTTGTTCATATATGCTTACATGGGGCTTCCTTTCCAGAACACCTCCCATAAGCTGGAATACCTAGGCTAAGCATTTGGACTTCAGGGCAGTGGGCACATGGGTTCCTGGAAACTGTAAGCTTTGTGAGCTGGCACAAGAATTAATCTTTCTAGACTGAGGAGGAGTTTAATAATTTTCCCAAAAAACCACAGTAGTGGCAGTCCCTGCTATTCTTCCTTTCCAACTTGCGCCAGGCAGAAGCCCCCCTGTTGCTTGCATTTTGATGGCCCTACAAAAAAAGGGTGATTAGAAAATAGGGGGGGTTGAAACAGCCATCAAGGAGGTGGAGACTTGAGAACACACCATCAACATTCACACGCACATCTACCCGAGTGGGTTTCAGGAAGCATTTTCCTCTGGCACTCAATGAAATGCACAAATTTTCCATGAAGGAGACAGGGTTCCTAGATGTGTGCACTGATACCAGATTCAACAAAGCTATCTTGGCCAACAAAATAAGAAATGGTTCATATCCACATGCATTTGCCCATAAAATATGATGAAGCTCAGGAGTCACCAAACAAGACTTGTGTGCTTGGTAACTCGTGTCCCTGCTAGTACATTCAGAAATTAGACAGTCAACATGAGAAAAATAATAACAGCTGAGTGATCAAATAAACTTAGAAAACTGGAAAGACAAACAGACAAGCAACACTCCACAGAGAAATCCCTGGACAAAGAGGGGTTAAGGACAATGGCTGCACTATTTTCCACTCCATTTTTTCCTGGTTTACCTCAAGTAGCACACTGTTTCCTAAAAGCACACACATCTGTTGAGTGCTTAACATCTGAAGAGTAACTTTTACTGTCCCATGAAGACTAAGAGAAGCCAGAGCCTTAGGACTGCCAATCATTAGGACAGGCAATGCAGTCTTCCTATCTAACATCTATCTGTCTGTCTTTATGTCTATCATCTCTCCATGCTCAATAAACAGCACCCATAATGTTTTTTCTACAACTTCCTTCTGTTTTCCCAGCAAATACTTTGTCATGTTAAGAAAATGCCAGGAGGGGCTGGAGAGATGGCTTAACGGTTAAGAGGATTACCTGCTCTTCCAGAGGTCCTGAGTTCAATTCCCAGCAACCACATGGTGGCTCACAACCATCTGTAATGAGGCCTGGTACCCTCTTCTGGCCTGCAGGCATACACACAGACAGAATATTGTATACATAATAAATAAATATTTAAAAAAAGAAAGAAAGAAAATGCCAGGAGACTTTAGTCAACTTGTGACCAATCATGTTGCCCGATGGTTGGAGTTTTGGACTTTTAAGGACTACCTTGTCGCCTTATCTTCTCTGCAGACCCACACAGTATCTATCTGCAGTAGTCACTTCTACTTGTCTCTCACGTCCATTTCTTCTTCATGCCTTAGTAAAGAAACCTGATTCTAAGTCGAGCACACTGATGGGGGGGATGGTGACATATCTCACTGATACAAGCAGAAATTCTGGGATGTTTCTTTAAAAAGAAAGAGGTGGCCTTTTCACATTATTTTCTTCCTCCTTTCCACCAATGACATGGAAGTGATAGCGAGCACCCTAGTCATCTTTAGAACATTTTAGATTCTGGGAAAGGTATCTACATACTCAGCAAAACAAATTAATATACCAAATTGGAACTGGTTGTCTCTGGACTTCTTTGACACGTGAAGTAAGCTTCACATATCAAAATTCAATAGTGGCTGAAACACCCATTTTTTTAACATGCTAGGAATTGAACCCAGGATCTCATGAAAGTTAAGGATGTGCCCTACCACTGAGCCACATCATTAGCTTTGGAAGCCTTTGCAATATAGAACATTTAAAAAAAGATACAAGCAAAAACAAAACAAAACAAACAAACAAACAAAAAAGATACAAGCCATATATACTCGCTCATTCATTCACTACTGTATATTGAGGATCTGTCCAAGTTGTTATCTTATTAAGAAGAAGAAAACCACTAATGGTACAATTAACTCCTATATACACTTTGTAGAGTTTGGACTTAGTCTAGCCATAAACCAAATATTAGACTCCCTTATTTGGCCCTTTCTGCGATGCGTCCTAACTTATGTATGCAAGGGACAGTCAAAGGTTGCTCACTGCTCACTGAACACTGTTGGTGATGACTATACACCAGGAACCATCTGGATGACTATCAGTGGGGACAGATTCAATAAATGGTCAGTCATGTCTATAGCAGTTGCAGGGAATAATAAGAAAAGGTCACCTGACAATCATTAGTTGCATAAAGCGATAGAACATCCAGAATAAAAGCCTTACTCAGACCACCAATGCAAATGAAATATCCACAGGGCATTTCCACATAACGCAGAGACTATTTCCACGCTAATACTTACTCTGAAGGCACTGAGAGTAAAGGAGAGCAGGTGTCCACGGTACCTTTTGTTGTTGTTTTAATCTTCCCTAGTGAGCACATACATCTTACCCATGTGGCTAGTATTATTTTTAAAGACTCCAGTTATAGAGAAGCAGGGAATAGAGGAGAGATGAACAGTTTTCTGTCTCAGGTTCTGGTAGGGTTATGACCTCTGGCAAAGAGTTTTCTCCAGACCATTAATCCACAGCTCTCAGGTCTCATTAATGTAGAATTTATTCTTCTCTGTTACTCACATTGGTGGTGTCAAATGAGATCACTTATATGTTCACAGATTCAGTACCCAAAACCACTTTTGAAGTGAGACAAATGGAATACACCTGTCTCCTATCCAGGGAGCCCTTATGTGTTGCGGTCTTTCTGAGTGCCTATGATAGACTGATAGACCATAAGCTGGATGGTTTAACAAAAGAAACTTCCCATGTATTCCGTGGGCTTGGGAAGCCCAAGATCAAGGGACCAGCAGATTTAGTATCTTCCAAGGAAATTTCTTTACTCAGATTGCTGTCTTCTCCATTTGTGCCAGCTTAGACATCACGTGATCCGTTATCGTCCAAAGACCCACCTCCAAATATCATTACATCGCATTGGGAATTAGCTTTCAATGCTTGGTCAATATAACATTCTATTAAAACTGGATCCTTCTGAGGATGAGGAGGAATAAAAATATCTAGAAAAACTGGATGTAGATGTGGGGGGGTTAAAGTTCAGTGAGAATTCATTGGAGCCTGCAGTGAACAGATACATTAATTTGTCTGGTAAATCCTAAACCATCTTCAGATTCTGGCTTACTCAGGAGAACATTTATTAAGCATGTAGCATGTTGAGGAGTAGGGCCACTTCATGTAGAACACACTCCAAAATTCCACTTTCCTTTTGGGACTCCCAATCTATTCTGAAGTAGGGGTAAAAGTATATAAAAAAACAAAAACAAAAACAAAACAAACAAACAGCTCAAAGCCACAAAACACCAGTGGAAGTCCAGGAAAGGTGTCTCCCAAGGACGAGTTGCACCATGACCTCTGGTTGCAACATCTCATGATGGTATCAGAGACCCTAAATTCTAAAATCTGCAATTTAAACAGTTTCCCGAGTGACTTAGGTTTTTATCAAGGCTAGATCAAGGATAAAGTCTAAGATGACGGTCAGGCAGCACACTCATTTCCTGCAAAGCTGTCAGAGAAATTCCAGGCTGGCAGGTGATAGGAACACCAAAGGCTCAATTATTTGGCAGACCTACAAGAAGAGGGAGTGAGCCTACAGAGGCAGAGGGGCCAGGGAGAACTTGCTTATGATTCTGGAAGAAGACGTAGAAAATCTTAAGGATTCCATTCTTGTGTTTGGACATAAATAGCAGCACTGTGGAGGAAGAAACACAAACGGGATGTGAGAATCGGCAGACAGCAGTCCATAAACGAGCGGATTCAATTCTGAACTGGAGAGGAAGCCTAATTTAGTGGGGGCCAGAGCCCTGAGTAGGAAAAAACAAAAACCAAGCAAAAGGATTCCAGCTGCAGCTGGATGTAGACTCTTTCTCATGAGTGTGGTCCCCAACTAATAACACCAGAGAATTGTTTAAAATGCAAATTCTTCGGTTACATTCTAGATGCCCCAGCTAGAATTCAGAAATCTTTTGAACAAGCTCTTCAGGTGACCCTGACGCCACTGCTGGAGCCTGCTAAACACCCAGTGGCAAAGCGGTAAAGGCTTAGAATTGTCACAGTTTGTCTTTTGTTTTGAGGGGGGGAAAAACCCTACTGGGAACCACGTTTCTGCTACGTAGGCAGAACAAAATTATAGCGCCCAGAAAATAGGTACAAAGAAACACAATGATCACCTTGTCCAAAAGCCTCCTATGTAGAGAATGAAAAGTTTTTGTAGAGATCGTGATTGTTGCTTAAATTAAGTCCAAAAGTTAGGTAATCATCCAACGTCTTACGGGTTCCTTTTATTCGCCACAAAAAACAACACTAGGATTCCTGGTGGCCCCGAGTCAGTTGTGTTTCCGTGCAACCACCCTTTAAGAAAACACGATTCCCCAATGAGAAGCCCCCAAGCGCAGCGGAGGGGCCGGGTCCACAGCCCCCGGCCACGCGGCGTCCTCCCCCCCCCCCCCGCACTCCCACGGGTCATTGAGCCTCCTCCTTGCCCGCTCCGAAGATAAACAAATCACTCCAGTTTTCCAGCCCTGAAATTAGCGCTGACTCACACAGCACTTTGAACAGCCACTGTCGCCTCAGGAAGGAGGAAAAATGTGCAGATTTTTCCTCTCACGCGACGGCCGACGTGCCGGGCTGACCAATCAGCACAGGACGGTGGGAACAGCACCAAAGTAGGTAAAAAAATTCGAGATGCCGGCCCCGAGCGCCGGGCAGTGAAGTCCTGCCCCCCACCCCCGGGCAAGCCCAGCACCCGCCGGCCGGCGCTCGCCCCGCCCGTCGGCCTCGCTCCGCCCACCCCACGCTCCGGCCCCGCCCCCGGCGGCGCGCACACCTGGCCAGGTGGCGACTTCCATGTATGGGCAACAGCCGCGGGGTGGGCAGCGCACCTATTGGCCCCGCCTCTAGCTCAGGGCCATCCTCCCGGGAGCGTCCTTTGCCCGCCCTTCGCCGGGGAGCAGCGGGCGCTCCTTAGGGCGGGGGGATCCACGTGCTCCCCTGACTCTAGCTCCTGAGCGAGGTTTCCGGCAGTCTGCAGACCGCCGGGCCTCCTGGGTGGGGCCTGGCCGGGGGGGCGGAGCTGACTGTTGCACAGCAACGGAGGGCGGAGCGCAGCGCGCGCAGCCGCAGTCTCGCTGGAACCCGTGCCGTCCGCCCCTTAAGAGGCTCGAGCTGTCGCGTCTGCCTCGCGCTCGTTCTCCGGGTCCTGCTGTTGTGTGGAGGACGCTTCCCAGACTTTGCCGCCAGGTTCCTCGTTTCGAAGTCCGCCGCGGCGAATATGGTGAGTGACCCGCAGCTCGGGCGTCCGCCAAGGGAGGGACTGCGTCCCGCGGCTCCAAGGCAGTTCCCGGGCCGCCGCCCGGGATCGTCTTCGGCCCAGCCTTGCTGCCTTCGATACGGAGGTCTGCATGTTCCCGGTGTGGGCCGCGGAAGCCGAGGACCGTCCGTGTGGGCGCGGTTTCCCCCAAGGCCAGCTCAGTGACCCGTGGGTCTTTCCAACCTTTTCCACCGAGAAGGAAAAGAAGGATTTTATTGAACACCCTAGAGGGCGGGGTGGTTGCTCGCTAGCGTGATTAAGAACAGGGTGGCCTTGCCGTGGCTTTGTTTGTCGTATCTGGCAATCAGCTTCAGTGGCACTCTCGTTGGGCTTGTCAAGCTTGGCAGTGTCTCTTTTAACCCTTCCCTGCCGGGTTGTCCATCCATAGCTAGAAATTTGCCTTCCCCTGAGAACATGGCTTTACCCCAACTTTGGGTGCGAGGGGTGAACATGATGTTGCTTTCCTGGTGCGAATATAAAAGCTTTCAGGAGGTCCGTTTAATAACTCCAGCCCGTTAACAAGAGAAACATTCTTTGTGTTGAGATGGTGAAGATTTTGAGTAATTTAAAAACTTCTCTGCCTCTAAACTGTTGCTCAAATCTGCTGTACAACAGTATTCCAACTGGGCGATCAGGTAGAACATTTTGTCAGTGTAGTCGGCATACACTGTTACCATTTTTGGTCAATGATTTGCTGGCAAGGCCTTGCCACACTGCTAGAAATACTATCCTTTTGCTGCATCTGTTCTCTTGGAAGCAGTTGGTACCCACTTATCTGTCTACACTGTTTTCACTAAATAACAACTTTGATTTTTCCTAGGATATAGCAACTGGCTTGCAGGTGCCGATAACTCACTGGATTAAATGGATAGTTTTCTTGATAACTGACCCTGCTTAATAGTGTCTTGATACTAAATCCTGTTCTTTGGGTTTAATGCTATATCAGCTACAAATAGATCAGACCCTGAAGTCTTTTGAACCTCTTCAATATTTGAAATGTATCTGTATATACTGGTTTATTAAAGACTTAATCTTAGGGCTTTGAGTTCTGATCAGTTTGAGCACTCAGTGTAACAAAGTCTGCCGATGTAACAACGCCTTTTCTTTTAGTTGAGAACACAAACTTTATATTTAAAACAGGGCTAAACATTTTAAATGTGTAAATGCTTGGTTTTAAAGCTTAACATTTCCTGTGTACGTTCAAACAAAATGAAAGAAGAATCTGGTACATGGGAGAGAGAGAGAAACCAAAGGTGGGATTATTCTTAACATCCAAGTACTAATGTATTTGTTATGGTCTGAGAACGTGGGTGCAGGAATGCCACTGCCTGCACATAGTGAGTCCCTCCTCCTTTCACTGTGAACTCTGGGTACTGAACTAAGGTAAGGTTGTCAGACTCGCCTGGCAAGTGCCTTCACCTGCTGAGCCTTTTCACCAGTTCTGGGTGTGTTTTCAGCATGAAGATTTCAGAACACAGACTCTTACTATGCTTGTTTTTATAAGTATGGAGCATCTCCATTCAGTCCAGCTGTTAAAGAGTGTTAAAGAGAGAGAGTTTCTCCTTTATTATCCCAGATTCTAGCACTCTCTATACTTGAAATCTTTTAGAATTGTTGGTGAGCTGCTTGGTGTTCTTTTCTGAGGCAGAATCTCGCTCTGTAATCCAGAACGACACAGAACTCACTGAAACACAGGCTGGACTTGAACTTAAGGCAAGCCTGCCTAAGCCTCCAGGTGCTAGACTTAACAGGTGTTAGGGTGGCCTAGCATTCTGTTCTCTTGGGCCCCGGAGTGCTAGGATTATAGGTGTCAGCTAATATGCTTAGCTTTTCCCTCTTTCCTTTGGTTTTTCGAGACAGGGTTTCTCTGTGTAACAATCCTGGCTGTTCTGAAACTAGCTGTGTAGAACAGACTGGCCTTGAACTCAAAAGAGATTCTCCTGCCTCTGCCTCCCCAGTGCTGGGACTAAAGGCGTGTGCCATCATTGCCTGCCTCCCCCATTTCCTTTCTTTGGGATGGTAGTGGGGAGACCAAATTTTAACTGCTTAATTTAGAAGAATTCCTTCCTGGTACTCACTAAGTCTTTTAGAAGTGGTTGGAATAAAACAAGTTGAAATTAGAAAAATGAGGTGTCATGTTTTCAAATGTCTCACTACAAAATACACCATAACTGTCTCTATAAAATCCCCTCCCACTGGGGGAAAATGTCTCCTCTGTTTGCACATGCCAAATAAAATTTCTGTGTGTGTACTGGGTGTGTCAGCTTCCTCATATGTGCAAAGATTATTTGCCAGCTCACCATTAAATTCCTGACTTTATTTGCTCAGTTCTATTGGGTACAGCTTGACACATCACATGTAGATTTGGCTAGCCTTTTCTTTTACCAAGGAATGCATTTGCAGCATAGTTTTGTGGCTCTCTGGAAAGTAGGGTGTAGTCTTGCCTTGAAATACAGTCAAAGAATATGTGATAATGTAACTCTTATCTTTACAAAGACAGAATTTTCTCCAACAAACTGAGCTAATTGGCTTGGACTGAATTACCAGTTTATTCTGCACTTGGTACTTAGGAAAAACATTTATAATGATTCAGCCCCCTTTTCTTGGTTTTTCAGAACAGGATTTTTCTGTGTGGTGCTGGCTGGCCTGGAACTCACTCTGTAGACCAGGTTATCCTCAAACTTAGATTGATCTGCCTCTGCTTCTCCAGTACTGGAGTTAAAGGCATGCACCACCACACTTGATTGTTTGTATGCCCATTTAACATGAAAACAATCTGTAAGGGATCAGTTACCTCCTACAAATCACTTTTTCTTATTTTATACCCATTTTTAAAAATGATTAATTTTGAAGCATTTTAAGCAGTGCAGAATAAAGATCCCTTTTATCAAAAGAAAAATCATGATGGGGTCATATTTTAGGTATTTATCACTACAGCTGAATGTACATCTTCCTAGTTGTTCTCTTCCTCCTTAGTGGGTACCAATCCTGTGTCAGATCTTAAGGTACTGGCCCATTAGGAAGTGATTTCATTCAGGATGTTGTAAATGCAAAGAACGTTCATGATGGAAAAACTTCTCCAAGAGAAGGAATGTGAACCTGGGCAGGTACCCAGGGAGTCTTGAGGAAGGATATGAACAGATCTTGTTAAAGAATATATAATAGGCCTTTTCTTTCTTTTTTTCTTTTTTAATAATTGAGATGGTCTCACTGTAGCCCAGGCTGGCCTTGAACTTATAAAGATAGGCTTGCCTCTGCCTCCTGAGTGTTGGGACTAAAAGATGTGTCTTAAGTGCAAGGTTCAGGTCCATTTCATCACAGTTACTGGAAGTTGATAGATTTCATTCTTTGACATTTTTATTCCTTTGGATGCTTTTACCTACATGTCTGTGTCATGTGGGTGCAGTACCCATGGAAATCAGAAGAGGGAGTAAGATCCTTTGGAACTGGAGTTAACAAATGGATGTGAGTTGCCATATGGGAATTGACCCTAGGTTTTCTGCAAGAGTAATCGGTTCTCTTAATTGTTGAACCATCTCTTCAGCTCCTTCTTTTAAGTATACATCTATACATTCTTAATTTATGTTCCATCAATGTGTTAAATTTTATATACATACTATGTTGTGCCTTGCCTAGCCCCTTTCAACCTTTTTTTTTTTGTGTGTGTTCTTTTGGGGATGGTGTTGGTTTTTATTACATTTACTTAATTTATTGAGTTGCTTATACATGTTTGCGTAGGTCTACATGTAGAAGTTAGAGAGCAGCGTGCTGGAGTTGACCCCCTACCATGTAGGTCCTGGGCATGCGCTCAGGTCATCAGGCTTATGGGCAAATACCTTTCCTCTGAGCCATCTCACCAGCCCAGGGTGTTGGATTGAACTACTGGATATTATTCCACTATAAAACTGTATAAGTTTTATTCATCCCTCTATTAGTAGGCATTTGGACATTTCTCCAGTTGACTTATCTATTTAAACTTTTTACAATAGTTGGTTTCCATATAAAATTATTATATATTACTTGTCTAGTTCCTGTGTGTCCTCTTGGTATAAATACAGAGACCTTTAGGTGGAGAACATGCATATGTATTTTCTCCTCCTCCTGGTTTGTTTTACTTTGCATCTCATTATCTAGATAGCCTTTTGATGGCTTGAATAAGAAATATCCTTCATAAGCTCATACGTGTGTACACCAGATCCCCAGTTGGTGGAAATAACTGATTCAAGCCTCCTTTCTCTTTCTTTTTACCTAATTTGAGCCTTAAGTCCTTTGCCTAGCTGATGTGTAGAAAATGGTTTCTATGTTTCATTATTAGTACTATTTCTGTATATATTGTACTTCTTTTTTAATTGATACTGGGAATGGGTTCCAAAACCTCATATAATGGTAGGCAAGCAAGGTACCACCATGCTTCACATCAGCTTACATATTATGTTTATGTATAAGATGTGTATCGGTGAACCAGACTTCATCTGAGCTGACTTTAGAGCTACACAATCAAGCACTGACCCCCCCCCCAAAAAAAAAAAACAACCAAAACAAAACAAAACAAAAAAACCAACCCAAAACCCCAAGACCACGATTGGCAATGCTGGGTCCTCATACCATAGACTGGTATTCCTCCACATGCGTCTTTCCAGGCATCTTAAGCTGTTAAATCACAGGAGAAAAATGCTTCCTCTTTATTTCATCTGCCATTTCTAGGCTTCTGGGGTGATGGACTGTAGAGTAGGTAGCTCCTCTTAGTTGGGACCTACAGAGATTCATCTCCTCCATTCTAAAGTCATCTCTTTTTTCCTGGGCACTTCATTCAGACAGACTATTAAAAACCAGTGGAGAGATGATACAATAATGAAGAACACAGCACCCTTTTTGGGTGGTACACAACCACCTATAACTCCAACTCCAAAGGACCCCACACCTCTTCCTGCCCCTGCAGGTACTGCATACACACAGTATCACATACAGACAAGCAAGCATCCCTGTAAGTATACATAAGTATAAAATAAGCCAAATACCCAGAGACTGTATGGAAACTCTACTTTCTACTTAAATTTGTTGTGAACTAATCAAAGCAAGCCTACTTAAAAGTAACTATACAAAACAAACTTAATCATTCTCATCCTCTGCCTGACAGGATCTCCACCCTGTGTAGCTAGCCCAGGCTGGTCTGTAGCACTCCATCCTCCTGACTGTCACTTCACCAGACGTATCACAACAGTGTTTCATAAATAGAACTGCTTCAGTGAAGTAGTGTTTTAACAGTGTAAAGGATCTGAAATGCTTTTGGTTTTGTGCTATTAAAACTTACCTCCCTTCGGTAATAACCAAGTGTTTTGAGATAGATCATAGCGTTCTTTTTTTTTCTTTTAAAGGTTTTTTATTCATTATGTATACAGTGTTTTGCCTGCATGAATGTCTGCACACCAGAAGAGGGCATCAGATCTTATCATAGATGGTTGTGAGCCACCATGTGGTTGCTGGGAATTGAACTCAGGACCTCTGAAGAGCACCCACTGCTCTCAACCTCTGAACCATCTCTCCAGACCTCAAGCTTATCATTCTTGACATTTGAAAGGCTCTGAGCCTTGGGAAACTGGCATGTATATATAAATGCATTGTTTTTGTCTGTGAAGCATGCAAAGTCCGGAAGTCTCTGCTCCAGTCAGACATACATGAGTACCCGAGAGACGGAGACCTCGGTGCCTCCTACAGCAGTACCCCATCGAAGGAAGACTATTCCTTTCAACATTTGTGTATTATGCTATAGGTTAGACCTCTTTTAACCTGATCACAGAAAAATAAAAATGAATTTTCTATCATAATTTTTCTATTGGCTTATCAGTGTAATTAACATTTAGTTTTGGATGTTTTCAACATAGATTTGGTGCCTTTTCAAATGGTTATAGAGCTGAAGTTGACACAGATAAGATTAAGTTCTCTTTCTTTTGGACTGATCTTAAGTCATGGAGCTTTAAGGAATTCTTGTTATGAAATTTTGCTTCAGGAATGTATATATATTTAAAAATTTCTCAGTGTTCCTTAAAGTAACCAGTAAAGGTGAAATTTATTTAAACCAGTATAATCATCTTACTTCTTTGTGGCGCTAGGTATCAACCCAGGACCTTGTGTATGCCTGGCAGTCACTCCACTAAGCTATCTCTAGCCCTATCTAAAATATTGTGTCAACATTTGACTGATAGAAAAATTAGTAACTTTTACATATTTTCGTTGTTGGAAATTTTGTATATATTTTACACTTAAAGCACAACTCAGTCAGGCTTGGTGTTGCGCAGCTGTCATCCTAGCTCTCTGGAATTAGAGACAGAGGCAGGAGGATCTTGAGTTCTAGGCCTTCCTGGATACTAAATAAGATAGTCTCAATGTAAGAACTTAAATATTCATTAGACATGTTTCACTTGTATTTAGATACCATGACTGTATTTTAAAAAGTAGGCCCACATACTCAGGTTTCCCCTAATATATTTATCAAATTTACTTGCAATGGAGTTTAGAATTTTAAAGTTGTTAATTAAAATGAAATAAAATTTAAAATTCAATTCCTTAGCCACATGTAAAGGAGTCACTAAACTGCATATGGTTAGTGGTGGCCTTATTGATCCAGCCATATACTTTATGAATTGGTATGTGTGTGTGTTCACCTATGCCTGCATGAGTCAATGTGTTACCACATGCATGTTGGAGCCCACAAAGACCAAAAAAGAGTGTTGGATCCCCCAGAATTGTAATTATAATTAAAAGCCTCCATTGGGTTCAAGTCCAAGTCCTCTGCAGAGCAGTAAGCACTCTTAATTGATGACCCATCTCTCCAGACAGTTTCTTTTATAATACTTACTAAGATGTTTTTGAAAGTACCACTCCTTCAAGATAGGGATGTACATGTCAGTACGCAATCCCTTTCTCATAGTAGCGCACATGGATGCTACTAAATTATAATGAATATGTGATTAAGAGGATGCTCTTAATTTTGACATCCTGTAGAGATGGATTGTTTTATTTATTTATTTATTTTAGGGGAGAGGGGTTCGAGACCGAGTTTCTCTGTATTTTTGGAGTCTGTCCTAGAACTTGCTCTGTAGTCCAGGCTGTCCTCGAACTCAGAGAGATCCCTGCCTCTGCCTCTCAAGTGCTGGAATTAAAGGCATGAACCACTGCTGCCCAGCTGATTGTTTTAATTTTTATGTCTGTTCTTATTTTTATAAACACCGCATTGGGAACTGAGGTTTAAGCATTGAAACAGTTGGATAGGACCCTATCTTTGTATACAATACATGCAATTCAGTTTGCATCTTTTTATGTAAATACTTAGAGATGAGACAAGAATTGCTGTGGTAACGCTGTAAATGATTCTGGCATACAGAAACTCCCCTTTTGCGAAAGGAAATTGTATGGTATTTGCTTATTGGCTATCTTGAATCATAGAAAATAGCTTAAAGAGCGTACACATGAAAAAGCAAGGTAACTTAATGTGTCACTTGTCAGGCACTGTGTTCCTTTGCTCATGCCATCCTTACACACTTCACGTGTGACCAAGTTCTGTTCATCTATACCGCCAAGCTGTTAGAGGTGTGTTTTTGGAGTCTGGTTTGCCACTTTCTCTATGGCCTCTGGTTTGTTCCTCTATTTTATCACTTTTCATTTCTTGCTGGATGTATAGAAGAAGCCAAAACCACTTATTTAATTGGGTGCGGGGGGACTTCTGCCTAGCTGGTCCCAGCAAACTAGTCCATAATAAGGAAGAGTGATCTGTGTGAAGAGTGTTTCAGACAGAGAGCCTCTTCAAGGGACCTTGAGAAGAGAATGAGCTTGGTCTGTGCCCGGACAGAAAGGGAGAAAAACTAGAATGTAAACTTTTATTGCTGTGACAGATAGCAGAGTTAATAGTTTAAAGGAAGAAAGCTTTATTTTGGTTAATGGTGTCTGTTCTGTGATTGACTTTCCCCATAGCTTTTAGGTCTGTGGTAGGACAAAAGCGTCATGAGAGAAATGTACAGTGGGGAAAAAGCTGCTTCCCTCATGGCTGCCAGGAAGCAGAGGTTAAAGAGGAGTGAGCTGTGTCTAACCTATTTCCTCCTACTGATCCCCACCTCCTAAGAGCAACTGAAGTATGCATAGATGGACAGTACCTTCAGTTTCTCAGTTCTTCAGATTCTATTTGGAAGCATTCACGCCTCAGTTATTTCACTCATATGGTCCACCTGATGACATGGATTCATCTTACATTTAAATCATTTTTTGAGAAATGTCATCTTGTGTTAAAACTTTTATGCATTTGCACCATTTCTTTCAAAATAGTCTGATGTATGAAATTACCAAGTCAAAATCAATTTGAGTGTTCTATACAGCAGAAACAATAGAGTAAATAGATAACTTGAAAACCAAGAGGGATTATTTGCCAACTGTTCACCCAACAAGGGAGTGGTGGCCAGAATATATTAACTCAGGAGCAAAATCCTGAATGATCTGATTACAAGGAGCAAATAAATGGTGTCAGGTATGGTGGCACACATCTATAATTCCCTCATATGGGAGGCTAAGGGGAAGGTTATTGTGAGTTCCAGGAAGGTTTAAAAAAGGTGGTGGTGATAGCAAATATAGTGATTATATATTAGTTATTCCATGTCTTGTTTTTGGGACTAGTGTCATGGTAAACATAGGTGTTTACCAGACATCTCTTTGACAGGCTGATTTGATTCCTTTTGTATATATAACTTGTTGGATAGCTGGATTGTGGGAGTTCTGTTTTTAGCGTTCTGAGGAACCTCCATATTGTTTTCCATAATGCTGCATACATTCATATTCCCACCAATGATATATGTTAGTTCACCCAATTCTGCATCTCTGCCAGCGTGGTTGTGCTTTGCATTTCCCTTCCAACTAATAGTCATTTTTCATATAATTGGTCATTTATCCTTTAAGAATGGTCTATTCAGCTCCCCGCTCCATCAGAGTTGGATCCGCATCTCTTGTTGGATGAACAACTTGCTCATGTTTTTCATTCTCTGCTAGATGTCTCTACTCTATGCGCTTATATCCTTTGTTGTTTAGAAACCAGTTGGTTTGATTAAAATCCCAGTTGCCTGTTTTACTTTTATTGCCTGTGCTCTGGGGAAGCTATCCAAAAGCCATTGTCTGCTCAGTGTCTTGCAGGTCACCCTTGACAGTTTTATGGTTTGGTGTCTCATGTTTAGGTGTTTGATGCACTTTGACTTGGTTTTTATGTGATGAGAGATAGGGGTCTAGTTTATTGTTGTGTGTATGAATTTTCAAATTTCCCAGCATTCTTCATTAAAGACTCTGTCCTTGCTCTAATGTAGGTTTTTGGTGCTTTTTTTCAGTGATTATTAGTTAGCTGTAGATTATGGAATTATTTCTGAGTTCTCTGTTCCGTTGGTCTGCGTGTGTATACTTTTACGATCTCACCATGTTGTTTTGCTTATTTGCTCTTTGTATGCTTTGAGGTATGAGATCGTATGATGTTTCTGATCTTTTTGTTAAACTACTTGGACTACTCAAGTTAATTTTTTTTTTTCCTTTTCCTTTCCTTTCTTGTGTAGCCTAGGCTGGCTTCATACGCAGTGTGTAGCCAAGGCTGGCTTCATACACAGTGTGTAGCCAAGGCTGTATTTGAACTGCTGATCCTCCTGCTTCCAGTTCCCAGGAGCTGGAATAGCAGGCGTGTGACACCATTCCCATCTTTCTTTTTCTGTTTTGTGAAGAAAACCAGTGCTTTGCTGGTAGAGATCGCATTGACTCTAAATTCGCTTTGATAGTATGGACATTTTAACTACGCCTTCAACCCATTAGCCTTTCTGGGATGTCTTCTCCTCTTGGTGTGTAGTCTCCATTGTTCTCTCTTCCTTGTTTTGCAATTAGCATTGCATAATAATCCACTCCCTTGGCTAGATGGAGGCCTAAGGGGTTTTGTTCTGTTCTTGTTTTCTTTGGTGTAGTGCTAGGGATGGGGGATAGCCTTATACCTGTTAGCTAACGGTCTGTCTCTAGGCTGCATCCTCAGTCCCTGGGAAGGGTTTTCTGTTGCTGTTGTTGTTTCTGGCTCTTTGTTTTAGCAGTGGGGATTGCATTTTTTTTTCTTTTTTTCTTTTCTCTGCAAAAATGCTACTGATTGGGTATATGGCTTTTTGTATCTTGCAACTTACAGAGTTCATTTGTCAGACTTTTATATAAAGAGTCACGTTGCCACAATAGAATATGCGCTTCTCCTCTCCTGTCTGGCTCTCTATCCTGTAGCTCTTTCCTTGCTTGCCTTGCTGCTCTGGGTAAGACTTCACATTCTGGGTAGAAATGGTAAAATGGGTGTCCTTGTCTTAGCCCTGATTTTACAGGGAATAGTTTTTGATTTTCCCCTTCAAGATGATGTCAAGATGTTTTTACGTTTTCAAATATCAGCAAATTCATTAAACATTCTCTACTTGGTAAAACTAGTAGATACCTTGTTTTAAGTAATGCCTCTAAATGTTTTCAGCTGCAAAGTAAACGGGCCCACGCCAACAACTTAGATCATATAAACTTTTAAATGTGTTGTTTTGTGGAATATTGATTACCAAGTCATATTCTTGAATATTGATTAGTATATACATTTATATCTCTTACATAGCATTTATCCTGAAATTTATATGAAATATGATGCTTACATATTAGGCAGTTAAAATACATATTTAAAGATTTCAAGACAAAAATACTATTAAAGTTTTATTGGTTGAGTTAAACATGTAGTTGGCAGCATCACGGTTCTAGCTGGTGGATGGTGGGTAAGATGTGAAGGGCAGAGAAGAGTGGTAGATACTAAGAGGGTGGGAATGGAGGTAGATGATAGGACGCGGGCCTAGCTCAAAGGCCTTGGGTTTGACCCTAGCGCTGCATAAACAAGAACAAAGTAACAATTTAAAAACACCCACTAACAGCAGCTCTTGTTCTTTTGTGGGGAAGTCAAAGCAGGAGTCAACTAGCAAATAGTTAGACAATATTGGATAATTCTGCAGTGATAGAAGTAACTATAGTCCTTGTCAGTGAATGGAGGATCATGCAGATTTTGGTTAGAGCTGATGACAAGGGACAAATAAGAGCTGCTTCCCCAGAGGAGGATCTGAGCTGACCCTGAATGAGAGCAACCAGAAGAGAAGAGGAACCGTAGCACCAGAGAGAATGTGAGATGCTCAGGGGCCTTAATAGCGAGCTCCTCCTTAAACAGCTCCTAAGTAGCGAGTAGAACTTCGTTTGCTCTACTGCATTGGCCATCCCAGCAACATTTGCGCTTTGTTTTAAGGTGACTGAGGATGTTTATGGTTGGAATCGGTGGAAATTAGTATTGTTCACTTGGCTTTTTTTTTTTCTGTTGCTGTTTTTTAACTAACTTTAAAAAAAAAAAAAAAAGATGGAATCTCTGTGTAGCCCTGACTGTCCTGGAACTCAGATTGGTCTCAAGCTCAGTGACCCAGCTGTCTCTGCCTTGAATGCTACAATTAAAGGCATGTACCATCATTCTTGGCTTCACTGTGCTTTTTTCAGATGAAGCAGTATTAAAGCAGAGTTAGCTTAAAACATTTTCTGGATAACTGGTATCTGATGCAGTAACTGCAGCTAGAGTGTGGTGTGGTGGCCCTGAGAGGAAGGGAGGGAGGGAGGGAGGGAGGGAGAGAGGGCAGCCAGTGGGACAGCAGGCATACTTGTATGTCGTTAATGGCAGTCCTGCAGGCCTGAAGCTTGACAAATGGAGCAGAAACGTGAGCTTACCTATCTTAGCTCCTTGGCTAGGATCTTTAACCTGTAAAACTGCACTTAATACCTCTGGATAATTTTAGTTTCTCAGGATATTGGAGAATTCCTGTGTTCCTTGACTGACATATACTGAGAAGGGACGTAGGATGAAACTTACTTACTTGCTACTCTGTCACGGCTTTCTTCACTGTGGGTGATAACTTCCTAAAGCAGTGTAATTGAACCTTTTATTTTTGAGATTATAATATAATTACAGCATTTATCCCTTCCCTTTCCTCCTCCTAAGCTGTCCCATATCCCCTTCCCTGCTCTCCTTCAGATTCATGGCCTCTTTTCATTGTCGTTGCCCGTATATACATATATATTCCTAAGTGTAACTTGCACAATCTGTGCGATGTTACTTGTATATGTGTTTTCAGGGCTGTTGGGCACTGAACAACCAGTTGGTGTGCTCTCACCTGAGGAAGGCCATCTTTTTCTTCCCCAGTTTTCCTCAGTTTGCTGTAGTTCTTTGTGTACAGTTGAGTTTTCCCCATCCAGTTTGGCATGTCTGTTGGATGTGGTTTCATTCTTGTTCAGTTCACATTTGGGCAGCTGTGTTGGTGAGACTTTTGAACATTGCTTCTTACGTGACTAGAAGACAAAGATCTCAGCAAATGCCCTGATCCTCTGGCCCTTGCAGTCTTTTCATCCGCTCTTCTGCAAAGTTCCTGGAACCTTAGATGCAAGGGTGTTGTGTAGAAGTGTCCTTCAGGACTGGGCTCCACAGCTCTGCGTTATGATTGGTTGTTGTTTTCTTCACGGTCTCTGTTACAAAGAGAAGTTTCCTTGATGAAGGGTGAGAACTATACTTACCTGTGGGTATAATGACAAATATTTAGAGTGTAGTTAGAGATTGTGTTGTTTTAATAAAAGTGGTGGTTGTAGATTCTCCTAAGATCCGTGACTTCACTAGCACTGAGTAGCTAGCTGGATTTCCAGTACCAGACATGGTTTCCCTCTTGTTGAGTAGGTCAATGTAGTGTGAGGGCCGGCTCGTTGGGGTTTCTGTCCCGCCCACTACCCCACAACCGGCAAGTCCCAAAGAAAATCTCACGGAGTCTACATTAGGTTATAAACTGATTGGCCCATTAGGTCAGGCTACTTATTAGCTCTTATAACTTTTGTTACCCCATTATCCTTATCTATGTTAGCTACATGGCTTGGTACCTTTTTCAGCTGTCAGCTCACATGTTGCTTCTTTGGTGATCTGGGCAGGAATGGTGGAGGGAGCTTCCTCCTCCCTAGCCTTATCCTATTCTCATTGCCCCGCCTCTACTTCCTGTCTGGTTGACCCACCTATACTTCCTGCCTGGCCAATCAGCGTTTTATTAAAATACATGATTGACAGAATACAGACAATTCTCCTGCACCAGGTCAAGTCCAGTTAGAGAACTGCGGGTTACTACCAAGGTGTGTGGGCCACTACTGCACTCTTTGCCCCTTCCTTTGCTGTTTAACCACCTAATATATTGTTTATTTTGGTTAGCATTGCAAAGAATTAGGTTTCATTATGGCAGTTTCAAAGAAATTTTTTCTTTCTCCCTTCCATTGTTTCTCCAGTTTTTGTACTTTCCGCTGCCTGTAGCATCCTTTCTGCTTGCATTGCACATGTGTTCGGATGCCCTGCCCCTTCCTCAGCACTTCCTTTCCCCTTTATCATGCATATACAGATATGTGGACATTACATGCTAAGATTCATACGTGAGCAAGAACTGCAGTGTTGTTTTTTGAGTTCACGTTACCTCAACTGATATGTAGTTTCTAGATTCATCCTTTTTCTTGATACGTAGTTTCTAGATCCATCCTTTTTCTTGCAGTTATTGTAATTTCATTCCTTATGGCAAAATGGAATTCCATTGTATCCATATCACATTTTCAGTGTCTGTTTACCTGTTGATGGCACCACTAAATATTCAAGAGAAAAAAGAGATGGATACTTACCAGATACCACAGTTGTAGTGAACAGGAAGCAGGGAATCTCTGATTGAGGAGATAGTCTGCTCTCGTTACTGCCCTTCCCTCTGCCCCTTGTTACTCAGTAAACCCATCTCTCTTTTTTTTTTTCCAAAAATCAAATAAATTCCTGTTTCAGATGCAAGTCAGATTTTTAAATTTTTATGTTCACTGGTGTTTTGCCTGCATGCTTGTCTGTGTGAGTATGTGAGGGTGTCAGGTACCCTAGAACTGGAGTTACAGACAGGATTGAGCTGCCATGTGGGCACTGGGAATTGAACCCAGGTTCTGTGGAAGAGCAGCCAGTGCTTTTAACTGCTGAGCCATCTCTCCAGCCCCCAAATACAAGTTTTAGCTTGTCCAGTAACCTCAGGCTTACTGGCAACATGACTTATTGAAGAGTTGAAGATGCCCTAACTGGATCTTCTGGTTAATGATAGTAATAATTAGTATGCACTTAATAAATGGCACTGCCAAGCACTACATTCCAGTGCTTGGAGTATGTGGTTCCACCTGTCTTCTTGAGTTAAAGAATAAGCAGCTCTGACCGCCCTGGGGGATGCGAGAGGATGCTGTGGGCTGTTGCTTCTCTGCAGAGAAAAACCTTCTAAAGTGGAGCATTTCCAGCTCTGCTTAGGAGACAAGTGTAACCAGTTTGCTTGTTTGTTTAAGGAATTTTCTCAACTCATTTGAAGACCATAGTCTCAGTTAATTACACATTTGTCAGAATGGTCAGGACCAAAGGTGCTTTTCCTGGTCTGGTCTCCATAAGCTTTTCCAGTTCTTACTTCACGTCTTTCCCAACACTCAGTGCGTCTTCCATAAGGGATAAAGTAAAATATCCTCTTCTAATCCACCTGGAAGAATTAAACCTGTGCCTAATTTGCTTAAGTTAAACTGTTTTGCATGAAACTTTGACTTTTCATTTTTATTGCTTTGAGTCTTTGATAGAAAGATAACATACTTTTCATAAACAATGTCAGGTTTGATGGGGCATACCTGTAATCTAGCACTTACGATGTTGAGGAGAGATAATTATTAATTTGATGCTATCCTGGGCTATATAATAAAACCCTGCCTCACCAGTGTGTGTGGGGTGTATGTGTGTGTGTTAGCAGTTTGCTTCCCTCAAAATTGCTTCATTGCCCTCAGAAAAAGTCAACCATAAATAGATTAAATACTAAATGTGAAATCTTTGCCCTTAGAGGTATTAATCTGTTTTTTGCATAGTGTAATAACTGAAGTTCCAAATGATGTGAGTCATTAACAAAACAGTGTACTGTTTCCTAAGACAGAAAGTTGTGTAATACATTTTATAAATTTGGTTGCCCAAAACATACTATTTTAGTATTACGTCAGTTTTATGTGCTGTTACTTTTTAAATTTCTTAAACTCAAATTAATAATTTACTTTTTTATTGTCTTATATTTCCAGTGTGGTGATGGCTACCACAGTAGAAGGCAGAAAAGAAATGCTAACACAGCTGTTATTGGCCCACATGTTTCCCTAGAAGAACTGAAATAGGGATTTCGTAATTTAGGATCATACCTGAGGGTGACCGGGAGTCTGCCTTCATTTCTTGTGGTCACTTATCTCCTCCTTTCAGTAGGATGGCCGACTGGAAAGATAGCAAGCTCTGTAGAGAATGAACTCTGGAATCCAAAGTCAACGGGTGGAGGGATACATATAGCAGGGTGGGGGCACACTAATTTCACTCGCTCCTCCCATTGTGTTCCTGTCTCTTTTCTGGCCCTGATGGAATTATGGTCTTTTCTAATCACCTTTCTAACTGCAGTGGAGCTGTTGTAGGAGGCAGAGGTAGGGACTCAGCCCCGAGTCAGCTCCGAAGCACTGTCTTGTCTGTCACTGCTGGCAGGCAGTAGCAGTAGCCAGCAGCCCAGCTGTTAGCCCTGTCTCTGCTGGTCCTGTGCAGGCATGGTAGAAACAAAGGGAATCCTGGACCCGATTTGAAACACCCCAGCTCCTTCAAGAAACTGGTCGGGAAGAAGCCGCTGACTGTTTGCTGTCAGTTGTTAACTTACAGTTGTCTCACTTTTCAGACATTGTAGACCCTTACACAAACCAGGTTTTAGAAATTAATAACTTTCTTAGGTAGCTCAGTGACTTTTATTGTTTCCTTTAATTAGGATTAAAGTGTAGTGAGTTTTAATAATGGAACCAAGGTGAGGGAGGTGTCCTGCTTGTGTTTAGCAGTGAGAATGACCTCAGTCTGGTGTTCGGGTTTCGGGTGGCCTGTTGTTAGTGACCATCATGTTTAGGTTTGGACTGATTCACTGGTTAATAAAAATTAAAACCTCAAAACTTGATGTCTTAAGTTTCAAAGATTGTCGCTCACCCTTGTGGTAGACTTGAGACTTGATCTTGCAGCTTATTCTGCCATTTCCAAGGTTATGCCCAGTGTCTGTATTACTCTGTGTTATACAGAGTGTTAGCATAACTCTGTGTTTGACTAGAATTGGCTATTTAAGGAGTGTGTACTTCATGAATCATGAATCTTGATTTAATCTCTCAGTTGTTGAGTTTTTAAAAATGATTTATTTTATGTACATGGGTCCTCTATCTGCATGTGTGACTTTTATATTAGAAGAGGGCATCAGATCCCAATGTAGGTGGTTGTGAGCCACCACGTGCTTGCTGGGAGTAGAACCCAGGACCTCTGGAAGAGCAGCCAAGGGTACTCTGAGCCACTGAGTCATCTCTTGAGTTCCCCAGTTGGTGAATTTTATAAACGCTCCACCTGAAGAGATTCAAGACAAGCATATAACCCACTGTGCTTGAAGCAGCTGTTCTGAAGCAGGGTGGAGCGTGGATTCCTATTCTCCAGTGGTTCCAAGTACGGAACATGGAGACATTTCAGCTGTGACTCCATAGCTTTTTAAGGCAGTCAGAGCGCTTGTGGTAGCAGTCTATTTTTGCTCTCAAATTCCTTCCAACTGCAGCAACTTAGTGTTCCTGGTTCAGAGATTTTCAGTGGTCTGTATTGTTTCAGCTGTATGAACTTTAAATTTAAAATGGAATTTGGTTTAATTTTATTTAAAATAAATTTACAGGCTCTTGACTGCTGAGCAGTTAAGTGTTGCGTACTGAAAAACAACTGGTTAGGAGAGGTCTTTTTCTTCTCTTAGCTTTTCTTAAAGGAACCAGATAGGCCCTGCCAGGCATTACTTCTGATATGAAAGCCTTCAGGCTAGGATGGGTAGGCTGAACAGGCAGCCTTTTTGTTAGGAGAGCAGTGACTCTGCTCCAGTGTGAAGGCTATGACGAGACTCGTCCTGATGTCTCAGGATGACAGCCACTCAGGTGAGTCCTCACAGAGGTCCAGACTGCCAGGAGAGCTCTGTTGTAATGCAGCTGGCTTCTTCTGTGACCCTTTGTAGTTTGACTTAAGAGGCTGTGAAGGGGCCCTTAGGTTGTGCCAGGTGTCTGTGGCACATATCCTTGGAGCCATTGGGATTTGTCAAGGACTCTATTCGCTCATCACAGCTTATAGGGGAAGAGGTAAAGACAGGTAAAGTAAATACAGCAGTGAACTGAAGTAGTAATCATATTCATCAGGTTTTAGGACTAAATGTTAGCAGTAGTCACCTGGATCTTATGAATATAGACTCCTAGGCTCTACTCATCATACTGTGCTACCACACATATTAGGAATAAAAAAGCAGCATACGTGACGTTTCTGATAGAAAAGGCTCCGACTCTGTCCACCACAGCCGCAGAATTGTTTGCTTTGTCTTCAGTTACAGTACACACGCGACTGATTTCTAAAGCAGTTTCAAGTTTTGTTTAAGAGATTTATGTACCTTAGGTATACTCAGATATTGGTTGAATAAACACAAAGTTTTCAGTGTTGCCCTCTAAGAACTGGGCAAGCACTAAATGGACTCAGTAGGTATTAAAAAAGTAGTAATAACTGAGAGCACATGAGGCTGGGAAGGAAAAGCTGTGGGCAGGTAGGGGAGGGGTTAGAGGGGAGGCAATGGCAGATGGATTGATTCAAACACATATGAATGATGAATTTTAAATAAACTATTTTAAAAAGTAAGACATAGTTGTTGGTTAAAAAACTTAAATATCAGCATTATTATGGACTAGAGAGGAATTAGAATCTGTTTCTAGTTCTACCATGACAATATTAATTGAACATTATTTTCCATTTCTTGCAAAGATCAGAAAATACTACTAAAGCAGTGAAAGATTTGAAAGTGATTTTTTAAAAATATAATAAGTATGCATGTGTAATAAGAATGTAATGTGAATATAGTAAGGTTGTAAAGTTTGTTGGTTTTCTATCTACTATTTTCTGACTGCCATTGTATTAAAGTGTGTTGTTCATTTACAGTAATTGCATTTATAAGAAAAATGTGTGGATTGGTTAGCTGGATTGGAGGAGTTTGTGAGTGGATGTGGATTAGATAGCACTACAGTGTATGCAGAACTTAACAGTTGGGGTGATGAAATGTTGATAAACGCCAGTTTCCCAATATCCCACTCCCCCACATTCTTGCAGGCATCTTTTTCTCTTACATTTTTGCAACTGGGTTTCACCAGTGTAGCCCAGGCTTGCTTTGAACTGTTGATCTTCTTGCCATAGCTGTCAAACTGCTTGCTTGGATATAGGCATGCATCATGACAGCCAACTTCTTGCACGTGTGTTTAAGTAGTAGCGTTTTTGCAGAGCATTTCCATCACCCCCGAAAGAAAATTGCCAGTTAACAATCTCTTTTCTCTTCCCTTGACCCTGGAAACCACTAGTCTACTTATAGATCCACCTTTGGGAGCATTTTATATAAATAGAATCATGCTGCATACAGCCCTTTCTCTTTGGCTTCTTTTTTGAGTGTGATGTTTTCTGGGGCTCATTTATGTTGCAGTGAGTCAGATCCTTGTTTTTGCTTTGTGTGGATGTACTACTTAAAAATCCCTTCACTTAATGAACTTTGGAGTAGCTTCCATTTTTGTCTATGTGAGTAACAGTTCTGTGTACATTTGCATATAGTTGTTTATGTGGGCATATTTTTATTTCTTTCCTAAGTTTACCCAAGAACTGGAGTTCTTAGATGTTCTATTAACTCCATGTTTAGTCTGTACAGTTACCCAACTGTACAGGTGGGTAACCTGTGTGTCGTTTTGCTGCTGCAATATGAGATTACAACTTGTCCAAACACACTAACATTTGTTAGCGGATTGTGTGTGTGTGTCAGGGGGGAGACCAGAGGTCAATCTCAGGTATTGTTTCTCAAAACTGCCCATCTTGTTTTTGAAGCAAGGTCTCTCATTTAGTGTTTATGGATTAGCCTTGACTGGTAGGCCACTAAGCCCAAGATGTTCCCAGTTGCTGCCTTCCCAGTATTGAGATTACAAGTGTATTACCATGCCCAGTTTGCTGTGGGTATTAGGTATCGAACCCAGGTCCTTTTTGACTTACATAGAAAGCACTTCACTAAGCTTTTCCTCTACATGGTAAACTGAAATTAAAAGCAAGCAATTAATGTTACTGAATATTGATTAGAACTTTGAAATCTTTACATAGTGCTTTTTTTATTGTGAGAGAAAGAGATGTTATAGGATGAATTTTTCCAGCCATGAAGCTGAATTTATCTGTTTTGCTTCATGTAAAGGATTTTATTAATATATAATAATGTATTATTAATATACAGACTTGGAAAATGATCTCAGTTAAGGCTCTAAGAAACCTGTAAGAAAAAAACAGTTCAGCCAGACTATGGTGGCACATGCCCTTAGTCCCAGCACTCAGGAGGCAGAAGCAGGTGAATCTCTGAGTTCAAGGCTAGCCTGGTCTGCAGAGCTAGTTCCGGGGCAGCCAGGATTATTCTATAGAGAAATCTTGTCTGAAAAAAACAAAAAAAGAAAGAGAAAAAACAGTTGAGAATTGGCGTGTGACTCAGTCAGTAGAGTACTTGCCCAGCATGCAAGAAGCCTTGTATTCAGTCCCCAGCACAGCGTTAACCAGACAGTGTCAGACATAATCACAGAACATGAAAGGTGAGAAGTTTATAGTCATCCTTGGCTACACGGAGACCTTGATGCAGCCTGGGATCCATGAGACCCTGTCTCCAAGAGGCAGACTTGGGGTTGGCAGTGATGACACCATTCATCTGTCTGAGATCCTGGGACAGGAGAGGCTGCTACAGTCAGATTCCCCTCCCATGTAGTGTGAAAATGACTTCCACGGTGTGTGTAAGTCTGAAGTCAGTGATGGTCGTGTGAGCGAATGCCAATCTAGAGCCAAAATGTCTTGTTCTATATTTGAAATTATAATTGTTGTCAGCCTTTTGCATATTCTGTTCTCATCATAGGCCTCAGGAGTTCAGGTTGCGGATGAAGTATGTCGCATTTTCTATGACATGAAAGTTCGGAAATGCTCCACACCAGAAGAAATCAAGAAAAGAAAGAAGGCTGTCATTTTTTGTCTCAGTGCAGACAAAAAGTGCATAGTTGTTGAAGAAGGCAAAGAGATCTTGGTTGGAGATGTTGGTGACACCATAACCGATCCTTTCAAGCATTTTGTGGGAATGCTTCCTGAGAAAGATTGTCGCTACGCTTTGTATGATGCAAGCTTTGAAACCAAGGAGTCCAGAAAAGAAGAGCTGATGTTCTTCTTGTGGTGAGCATTAGCATCCCGAGCTTCTGTATACCTGAGCTCTTAGAGATGTTGGGGTTTGAGCCAGGACCGTGCATGTGCTAGGCATTCCCAGACCCTCAGGACAGCTCGTGTTGAAGCCACTTGTGTTCTTGGTCAGAGTGTTTCCCAGCTTCTACCAAATGTTCCTACTGGTAAACCAAAGCCCCATTTTGCTCTACTGGACACATACTCTTCATGTAGGTATTTGGAGTGTGTATTTTTTTGAGGCCGCTGATCCTGTTCCTTCTTTATTGTAGTTTGCTATATGCTCTAGTTAGGTTACCACTACGTACAAGGGGATATTTAACTTTTAATTTAAATTTTAATTGGTTAAAAATGATACCGCTATATTTTGAGACCGGGTCTCACTGTATAGCCAGCCCAAACTGGCTACTTAGCAACAGCCCTTCCTAGTGTTGGAAATACTGGCATAGTCTGCCATGCCCGCTAAACTTCATTGTTTAGCTGAATGGATATCTATTTCCAATTTGTAGCCACATATTACTGACAGATGTAGAGCATTTCCATTGTTGCAAAAGATTCAGCTGAGCAGTGTTCTCTATTTAGCATTTTAAACTGATTTATTGGCCTTTTCTAGTTACTCTAGTCTTTTCAAGTATTTGACATTAAGCCTTAGACAAAAGTCTTACGGCCAGGCATGGTGACACATACCTTTAATCCCAGCACTTTGGAGGAAGATGCAAGAGGATCTCTTGAGTTCCGGGCCAGCCAGGGTAAAAGAGGTCCAGAACTGCAGGTCAAAAGCATTGAGATTTGGAGGAAAGTAATGGTGGATTCCATCACTTCTCTTCCACTAAGATTCCACTGTTAAACCAGGATGTGTGACTGTAAGCGTGAGGTCAAGGTCCGTGTGTGGGAACAGACAGCCACCATCTCTGGAGAATAGTGTATGAAGATAATTACTGAGGGGCTGGAGAGAAGCACTGTGTTCTGCAAAGGACCATGGTTTGTTTCTCCAATTCCTGCGTCAGGTAGCTCACAAGAGCCCGAAGCAGTTGCAGGGAGTTTATGCCCTCTTCTGGCCTTTGTGGACACCTGCATCCAGACAAGTAACCACACTCATGGACATGAATGAAAACTTAAAAGGTCATTATTGATAAGCCTTGAAGTTAGTAGATTTTGGATTTGAATGAGGTGCATTAATTAAACTATTTCTCCTATACATCACTCATAGTGTTAGGGGCTGGGGAAACAGCCCTATGAATAAAATCAGTGAAGTCCCTGACTTTGGGGAAGTTATAGCTGTGTGGCAGGTATGCTGGCTAAATAGGCTTTTAAGTTGGACAATAGTCTTTTTTTTTTTTGTCATACCTTTTTTTCTTCACTTTGGTTATTGTACATGTGACCATCTGTAACTTTTACCTTCAGAGGTGGGAAATAGAAATCTAGATTCTGTCTCATTTCTGCTGGAGATTGTGTAACATGGTAGAGGCTGTACTTTCTCTAAAGCCATCTTTTCATTCTAGCATCTTTCTGTCTAGGGCACCAGAACATGCGCCTCTGAAAAGCAAAATGATCTATGCGAGCTCAAAGGACGCCATCAAGAAGAAATTTCAAGGTATGGGCTAGACTTTCCTGTGAAGTTTTATGGGTATAGTGAATCCCTGAATCAGGATAAGACTGTCTCTAAAATCCCTTATTTTCTTTGGTGAGCTTTGGCGACAGAAAAGGGAGAAATGCCCTCTGAGCCTCTGTCTTGGACTGGTCCCATTACATCTGCAGGCCTGTGGTCATGACCTTTCCCATTGGCTGTACATCACTCTATAGCTGGTTTAAGCCAGGTTCTCATAGAGCAGGTGGTTTATGTTATTTGTATTTAACACTCTGCTGCTGTTTTTTAATGTAGCCCGTTCATAAGTGGGGAAGGAGTCTCTTATCTCTCACTTTACTGTTCAATGGTATAATTTTAGGTAATTGATTCATCTGGGTCCAAAGGAAAATACACCTTGAGCTGGCCAGTTGTATTTGACTTGCCTCTGGGTGGCTGGGGTCCGGATGAAGTGGCCTTGGCCAGACTCCAGCCAGAAGACATTGGTATGGTAGAAGAGCATGAGACACAAGCCCCAGAGGCTTGCACAGGGCTGAGCTTGCTGTCTAACTGCTGTGTGACCTTGGCTCGAATCAATAACCTCATGGGCCTCAATTCTGTCTGCTCTGGGGCAGGAGGCTTGATCTGAGTGTTCTTCTGCCCCCTCCCTTCCGCTGTGATGTCCAAGCAGCGGAGGGAGCCCAGGTTACAAGGGTTTACCCAGTGCTGGTATCATTTGTTTTCTGTGACTGGCATTTTTATTCTTGGAGTAGAACTGGTTCGCCCTAACTTGTTTTAATGAGTTAAAGAATTGCTGTTTCCTTTTCCAAGTCTCGCTGCTGCTCAAGTAAGTGAGTTCTTCATGCATTCAGGTTGATGTTGGGGCTCCCTGACCTGTCAACTGATGCTTCAAAT
Source organism: Myodes glareolus (assembly GCF_982192425.1). Lineage (NCBI taxonomy): Eukaryota > Metazoa > Chordata > Mammalia > Rodentia > Cricetidae > Myodes > Myodes glareolus. The sequence goes on along the minus strand of NC_142035.1, from coordinate 34,700,805 downwards.
GACTTCTCAGCTTCAATACTGTGATGAAATCCAATAGTTAAGGGGGATTGCTACATTAGACTTGATTTAGGGATATTAAATGATAGACACCTTGAAACTTTTTTTATTGGAATCATCAATGGCTTTCTCAAATTAGTCCTAAGTTGGCTAAAAACTGACCTGTTTGAGTAGCGTTTGAGAAACGATCTTCAAATGGTAGACACTCACTGTGCAGCTGCTTTAAAACATGCAGCTCTGTGCAGAGAAACTGCTGTGTGCAAGCCCACGGGTGAGCTAGTTCTACAGTGTGCTGATGGAATTGTCCTAAGGCCCCCTCAGTGCCACATCTTAAGTGTTCACTGCCTTAAGTGTGGTAATGTGATGTGTAATGCCACCACAGAGCTGTTTTCTGTAGCAGTGTTTTAGTTCATGCTTGCTTGCTTTTTTTTAACATTTATTTATTTGTTTATTTAGATTCTATCCATCCATCCACCCATCCATTCATTCATTTATTTTGTTTTTTTGGGACCTGGTTTCTCTGTGTATCCCTGACTGTCCTGGAAATCAATCTGTAGACCAGACTGGCTTCAAGCTCAGAAATTCACCTGCCTCTGCCTCCAAAATGCTGGGATTAAAAGCGTGTGCCTGGCTTCTGCTTTGTTTTTAATTATGTGCATATGTGAGCATCATTGTGTGAGTTTGTGCACATGTGAGCGCAGATGCTCTCAGAGTCCAGAAGAGGGCACGAGATCCCATGGATCTGGAGTCACAGACCATTGATTCCAAGTCACTCTAGTGCTGTAGACTGATCCCTGGTTCTCTACAAGAGCAAGAAGCACAAGTGCTCTTATCTTAACCATTGAACCATGTCTCCAGCCCCCATATTTCTATTTGTTTTAAATGAAAAGTTACTAGGCCTGCCTTTTTATTGAAGTACAACATCTTTAATAAAGTATATATTCTAAATTATTATAGAACCCCACAAAATCTTTCTTGATGCTCACTTTCATTTGTACCTTTCTACCTTTCCCTGAACCCTAGCGTTAACTGGTACCCTAGCATCTAATGGCATACATTAGCTGGGGCTGATTTAGAGTTGAATAAATGGAATCATAACAGGATGTGCACTTGTTTTTCTGATTGTTTTCAGTTGGCATTATGTTTGTGACAAGTCATCATTTTGATTCATGTACATATACATTATTTTTTCCTACAATTGGATAGCATTCTTTGGTCTGTAATACACAAGAGTCTTTAGTTTGTTACCTTAGAGAAATAGTAAGCTACTGCATAATTCTAAATAGAATTTGTTTTTCTCTCTAGGCATAAAGCATGAGTATCAAGCAAATGGACCAGAAGACCTCAATCGGAATAGTATTGCAGAAAAGCTTGGTGGCTCCTTAATTGTAGCTTTTGAAGGATCCCCTATTTAGATCATCAGCCAGTGCCACAAATTGAAAGCTTCCATGTTTAACACTATCCTTTCACTATAGAAGTAAGCAAATATATTAGGCCAGGATCTCACTGAGGGGAATTGTCTTGTCATCTTTATAGTAAACTAAAAATTCTATAGATGTGTACAAACACCAACACCTACATAAATCTAGCCTCTAAAGTTTCATTGGTGTGGAATTAAATTCTTATTGGCCAAATGCCTATTTTCATGAAGTGACTTACAAAGATTTTGTTGAGCTCAGGATTTTAAAAACACAGTTCACAAAACAGTACAAGGCAATGTGAAGCGAACTCTAAATCTTCACTAACCTCAGCAGTTACTTTTGTTTCCTTTGCTTAGAAAACTGATTGTAATCTATGTATAATTTTCATCCAAATTCTCTATTTTTCCTTGACTTAAACAAAATAATGAGGTATAATTTTCTTTATAGTGTGTACAACACTGATATGCACTAACAGCAGTAACTAAGCCAGGCGGTCCTCATTCATCAGATAGATCATGAGACTGCTTCAGAATTGTGTCTGCTTAGAATTCACGCTGATCTTGCAGCACACCATCCAGAGCACGGTGCTGGAATGCAGGAAGCAGCCCTGTACCTGCAACGAGAGGCTCCCTGGGCTGGGAAACTGCTTACAGTGACTTTGTTAAATCATGGTATATCCTCAGGAGAATGTTCAGTGTCTTGTAACAATTATATTGCAAATTAGGGCTTCATTGTAATCTACTTCTTTAATGAAAAATGATAAAGCAGTGTATTTTAAAAAGTCAGGGTGCTGTCAATCTTTAATTTCTCCTTCAGAACCCTGCAGCGTCTGGTACAGTAGGATGTGGAAGAGTGTTGAGTGTGTTTCCTCTGGGACCTGGGTGGACGCAGATCCCTAGAGCAGTTTACGAGCTGTGTGGGAAACGGGAAGGTACCACGGATGGCACTCACGGGACTGCCTAACAACATTTGGAAGGGATAACATCACAGGCATGACACCACACAGTGTAGAGATGCACAAGCAGCTGAACTTAGAAGTAGCAATGCTGGCTTTATGTAATAAAGGAAGCATTTGTAACTTACCTTTTGTGTGGTTATTTGTCTGAATTGGAGATAAAGAACTTGTCTTCTGCATGCTTTCTTATTGCTGTGATAAAGATTATGTCCAAAAGCAACTTGAGGAGGAGGAAGGGTATACTTTTATTTCATTTTACAACTCCCAGAACCCATCACTGAGGAAAGTCAGAACACAAACATGGAGGAATGCTGCTTACTGGCTTGCTTAGTTTGTTTTCTTACCCTAAGACCATAAACTCAGGGGTGGCGCTGCCCACAGTGGGCTGGATCCTTCGACATCAATCATCAAGACAGTGCCCCAAAGACTTGCCTCTAGGGCAATCTAATAGGGGTATTTTCTTAGTTGAGGTTCCCTCTTCTCAGATAACCACAGCTTGTGTCAAGTTGACACCAAACAAGCTAGCATACTTTCCCTGTGCAGTGAGTCCTCCAGGTTTTGGCATTTCTGATGGGGGGGGGGTCACAGCTCACTCCTGCTTAAATGAGAAAGCAACTGTAGAAGTTGGACATCTTTTTCCTAGTCCAGGTGTCTATCTGAAGGAGGCAAAGTGGTAATTGTATTTTCATCAGACTCCTTTTAAAAGTTGGCTGCTTGTCATTCATCCTGAATTTCTATGCAGCCATTGTAGTGGGCCCCATAGTCTGTGAGGTCAAGAACAGCCCATGGATGGCCCAGTTATTGTCCAGAGCTTTTTAGAACTGTTTGTACTTGTGAAGTGTGACTGCTGCCATCACCACAGCTCTGTGCCTCACAAGTTCCGCACATAGGTTTAAGCAGTCTGTAAGTGAACATCTCCAGAAATGTTAATGTAGTGTTAATCGTTCCTGGAACCTGTTTGTCTCATGTAGGTGGCTTTTGGGAAATTTCAGGGGACACCTAGTCTTGGGCCCCAAGTTGTGCTAACAAGTATTTCATTTCAGTTCTGCTGTAGTAGTTCAGGTTTACATGTTTGTTGACACTGGCCAAGGAAATGCCATTTGTAGAAGACGTTTCCACTCTCAAGGGCTAACATAGTGTGGTCACTGAGAAAGATGCTGACAGAATTCCATCAGGAGTTGGCTATGACATATGTTACTTCTCCGAGATTATTAGTCTTGGGAAAACAGCTGTGACTTGGAGAGTTGAGTCCGTCCTGATCTTCCTACAAAGCTGCCTAGGCCCTTGGCAGCTTCATTCCTGCAGCCCACTGGAGAATGAACCTGCCCAAAGATTTGGAGTCATTTTGAAATAAGGTTTGGGTTGCCACTGGAAGAAGGGACACTAGGTGCATAACACAGAATGCTCAGGGGAACAAGGGTTCCCGAGGAGGCTTCGATCACAGTGGAGCATCTGTTCTGCTGGCCAGTGCAACTGGAAAGCCTCCGGGCAGCCCTTCAGTAGCCAGCAGAGGCAAAGCAGTTCACCTAACTGCACAGCTTGACTTGTAAACAAGCCCAGAAGCCATGACTCTAGCCACGCTGTCCCTGCTACTGCGGCGAGTTCCGGTTCTTTTAGCCCTTGGGATTTAAAGGTTGGGTTTTTAGTAGATGAGCTATGAAAGGGGTGGCCGCATAACTCATTAGATCCAAGCCTGAAGAGAGCTCAGGGAGAAGGTGTCTTAGCCTCCTGCCCACCAGGGTCTTTGCTAAGGTGGCCTATTGTTCCTGTCCTTACTGCACAGCTTCCTGCAGGCCAGCATCCTGCCTGTGGACCACACTCCACCATGCAAGTCGTGAAAGATGAGAACATGCTTGTCACAGCAGTGGTCTGTGCAGTACAGCTTCCAGCTCGGCAGTAAAGGCCACCACGGACATCTCTGGTGGCAAGGTGGAATCTTCCTAAAAGGAAGCATTTGGGCAGCTCTGGTACTGAAAGAAATGTGACCCCCCCCAAGAGAGCAGTGTCTCAAGAGAAGACACCTGTTTTTCTACTTCCTCGGCCAAGTGACTGGAAGCCTGGACTGCTTAAGCATTTAGTCTTGGTGGACAGGGAGCAGTGACTGACCAGGCTTCTGTGGTGGTTACCGTGTTGAACCTCTTTCACATTCTGCAAAAGGCCACTGCTAGTCTTGTGTCTGAGTTGCTCTTCTCTGCTCCAGAGTCCTATGGCTAGAACCTTGTTTAGGAACAGCTGGGCAGCTGAGGCGAGATCCAGCACACTACTGCTACTGTTCGCTGCATGACAAACTCAGGCTCCCTCTGCTGGCCTGGGATGTGGTGCTGCTGGGCCGGTTTGGAGGACTGATGGGCTCTTTGAGCCAGAGATGCTGTGGTGTCCACACACTACCCAGGCCAGCTCCCAAACAGGTCTCACCCTGCACCACTGCTGGCTTATCTTCCCACCCTCCCCAAAGGGAAGGCGGTTCCCACTGGTGACAGTAAGCAAAAGCCAAGGACTAGACTACAGACCCAGCCTGGGTAACTCCAGGATCCTGCCACCTTTCCTCAGTTCCTCTTTCCTTTCAAAATGGGTGTAGCTGGGTGGTCCTGGCACAAGCCTTTAAATCCTAGCACTCAGGAGGCACAGGTGGAGGATCTCTGTGAGTTCAAGGCCAGCCTGGTCTACAAAACAAGTTCCAGGACTATTACACAGAGAGACCCAGTCCTGGGCCATCAGAGAGCATCTCCCTAAGCACGGGGGCTGTTAGCAGTCTCCCCTGACTCCTGCGCCTTCAGAGGAAATCTAAGTATGTGGGCTGTTAGTTCGAGGTCTTCCCCCATTACTAACCCATCTGGGATTCATGAAATTTATTCCCGTAAGGTTCAGTTCCCCTCAGAATACTTGAAGCAGTAATTCTCAACTTGTAAGTTGTGACCGTTTCACAGGAGTTGCCTGAAACCATGAGAAAACCTATTTCCATTACGACTCATAACAGTAGCAAAATTACAGTTATGAAGTAGCAACAAAAGTAATTTTATGGCTGGGGTCACCACAACATGATTGTGTTAAAGGGTTGCAGCATTAGGAAAGTTGAGAACACTGACTTAGTAAGAGATCCCGTGAGTGGACCATAGCTGGACCCATGCATGCATTGATTTTCCTGTTACTTCTTCCTATTCGGTCTCTCAATGGGAAACCAAAGTCTTGGGTTTCAGTGGCCCCTCTCCCCCATGGCCCCTGAGGGGTTCATAACAGGTTTAATTGTTCCTTGCTGACTGACCGTCTCCTCCTGTCAAGCACTGCCCAGCCACATGATCTTAATACCGTCTCAGCCTTACCCTCTCCTCCACAGCTGAGCCGTCTCCCAGGACAGCCCTCCAGCACCTTCTTGTTCATCAACACCGACACACGCCATGCCTTGGTGGCTCATAGGGGGTTGGCTGTGTGGTCTCAGGTGTAGTGTCAGAACCTTGGCAGGTGTTCTGCAGTGTCAGGAGGTTAAAGGACACAACTAAGCATACTCCTATTTCCCAAGATTCCTGTGACAGCGAGCAGGAGTACCACCCACCACTCCAGGGAGCCACGTGATGCAAATCAAAGAGCCATGTGGTAATTGCGCCCTTCGGTCACCCTTACCCCGTAGGACTTGACATCCAAAGGTCAGTTGTTCCCCAGCCACCTTCAGCTGGTCACATCTCTCAGGATTTAGAGGGCGACAGGTTAGGGGATGTCAACTACTGCTTGGTTGAAGAGCTTGACAAGACAGGAACCAGGAGCTGCTCAGAACCACTCCTCTTTCCTGGTGGTTCACACCCTACCATGACTACATCTCGCATAAACTCCAGGATCCCTCTGTGCAAGCCATATACCACTTGGGCAGGTTTCCCTAGACCAGGCTATTGAGCCACCAAGTGCTCCCAGCTCTGAGGTCACAGGAAGTCTAGCATAGCTTCTGCGTGAGGGCAGTTGGTAGCTGCACCCGAGCACAGCCCAGACACACAGCTATTGATCCAGGTTCCTGGTGGATTGAGCTCCCTACTCTGCTCCAGGAACACTGAACTTAGGAAGTGACCGGAGGGGCTGGGACAGGCAGGAAGCAGTGGGCTTCATTCCCATGCTATCGGTCAGTGTCGCAGCCTTCAGAGAAACTTGTGTCTCAGGGGACAGCTACTCCTGGCTCCTCCTCCTGGGCTGAGCAGCTAGATGAGAAGGCCCAGCAGAAGATCAGACAAGACCCCAGTGCCGGGCAACATGTTGGTTTTAATGGCATTGACATCCAGGCAGTCACATGTCAGTTCTGCTTGGCAACTTCCAGGGGTGAGGGCTGCAGCTTTGCTGGGCTGGGCTGAAGCCCTCCAGTCTGCTCGGCAGCCTCTGAGAACTCACCACCTGGCCTGTTGCTCCCCGACCCGGCCCCACTGAGAAATACAGACAATTGCACTGATTGACATAAATCCCGAGCGTTCTGGACTCCCAGCACACCCCGGTCTGTCAGCGTTGATGAGGGCTTTGGCGTCTGCTCGAGGTGGTCCAGGGCTGCTCCCGGGAATAGTGTTTATCAAATGTGACAAAGGTTCTTTTACAGACTGGGGGTCTGGAAGATTTATTTCTGTGGTTCTGAGACTTGTCTCCAATGGCTTCACTGGAAGTTGGGCCTGGATAACGCTGTGTTGGTTGGTTTATTTGTAAGGAATGTGTAAGGCATTTTGGTAAGTTGAACAGTTTGCCGAGGAGACTCAGACAGAGGTTCCCTCCTTTGAGCTGCTACCGTCCTCCTGCAAACAAAATGGAGATATGAATGAAAGGCCAAGTCAGGAGTCAAGGCACCCCCTCTTGTCCCATGCCCAGGACCCTCAAAGCTTTTCCTGGGGCAGTTCCACAGACACCTCCAGACCTTCAGGGAAAGCAAACCTGTCGGTCTGGAGGCCCAGAGCTGACTCCAGGGGCTGGGGGGATGAGCGGGGGTGCATGCAGAGGGACTGATGGGACCCTATGACGAGAGGAAGGTGAGACACTGAGTGTGGCTGAGAGTCTGTGATCCTGCCCCAAGGGGCCCACACAGGCCGTAGAGTGAAGACAAGCTAGCAGTGCTGGTGTCAGCTCCCTGGGGCCTTAAACAGTATGGACCAAATCTCTGGAGGTATGGAGGCTAGCCCTGCAGTCCAACCTGTACCAAGTACTTACTGCTTTTTCCAGCTGTTCTTGCAACTTCTTCACTGTGTCCCTCTCTTTTGTCAGCTGCTCCTGGGTCGTCTTCAAAAGTTCTTGAAGCTTGGTGGCGGCACGCCCCAGGTCACTTGTTAACCTCTTCTCTTTTTCTAGTCTCTCCTGTGGGCCAGAGGGTTGAGAGAAGTCAGGCCCCATGTGATATACCGGAAGAAGAGAGCTCTGAGGACCTCCAAGAGCACCTGGTTATTCAGGCAGACAGTGCTGGCGGGGAGGAGAGCCTTTAATGACAATGCTGCCTATGTCCTGCCAACTTCAGCTGCTGCCAGGACAGTTTCTTCTGCACTGCCCAGTGTGAAGGCCACTACATGTGTACCTAAAACATGACTTCAAAATATATAGAGCTTACATTTAATTGACAACCAGCTTATGACTGAGATGTGACTTAGTGCTGTCAAGTGCCCTCCTCTAGGTGTGGCCAGGGAAGCCAGTGCCTGGGTGGTTCTCTGGACTGGCCCCAGTTCAAGGCCATGAACGACTGTGGTGGTTTGAGTAAAGAATGACCTCCCTAGGCTCATATTGGACTGCTTAGTCATAAGGAAGAAGTGCTATTTGAGAAGGATTAAGAGGTGTGGCTTACTGGAGCAGGTGTGGACTTGGAGGAAATGTGTCTCTGGGGCTGAGAACTGAGGGGTCAAAAGCCCATGCAAAGTCCACTTCTTTCTTGGCCTGTGGATTAGGATGTAGCCCTCAGCAACTGTTTGAAAGCCATGTGTGCTGCCATGATAATGGAATAAACCTCGAAACTGTAAACAAGTCCTCAATTAAATTCTTGTTTTGTTTTGTTTTTCAAGACAGGCTTTCTCCATGTAGCATTCATGGTTGTCCTGAACTCACTTTGTAGCTCAGGCTGGTCTCAAACTCACAAGAGATCCGCCTGCCTCTGCCTCCTGAGTACTAGGATTAAAGGCGTGCGCCACCACTGCCCAGCTAAATATTTAATTTTATAAGGTTGCTTTGGTCATGGTGTCTTTTCACAGCAACAGAACAGTGACCAAAGCCTTTAAGACCTACAGGTCCAACCGGTACCCCAGTTCCATCCTCTACCTTCAGCTGTGTAACCTCTTCTACTCCTGAAGACTCCAGGGGGCCAGTAGCACGGAGCTTCTCCAGCTCTTCCTGTAACCGATAGGCTGTGCCCTGAGCCTTGTCAGAGAGGAGAAAGGTCTGAGTCAGAAGCCTAGTAGGTCAAACCTGGTTAAATTCACCTAGGGGTTGGGGGGGGGGGGCATCCCCAGCCAAAGAAGGCAATAGCTCAGGTTAATCCACATGGCTGGATCCACATGGGCAAGAAGCTTGGACATAGTCTCCAAGCACCCAGGCCTTCAGGAACCCCCATGGATGTGGATACCCACAATGTTCCTCGGGTAGACTCAGCACTAGTGCCCACTCCCTGGGGCCTAGAGCTTCTTAGTCCAGGTGCCGCCTGGTGGTTAAGCTGGGAAGCCCTGAAAGCTTGTAGGGACTGAGGGCCACTTGGCAGGGGCTAACCTCTTCAAATTCAGCTGTGAGCTTCTGCCGCCGTGTTTGCTCATCCTCCAGGATGGCCTCTGTCTGCTCCAGCTGTGTTTTCAGCTGTATGGAGACACAACAAATGTGACTGCAGTCTGGGGACAGACCCAAACTGAAGCTCCACCTTCTAGCTGCTTCTAGAACTCCTTGGGCCTTTCCCTGCCTTGGGGAGTCATACTCAGCACTTTCCTCCTGGGGACCCAGTGCCTCAGACTCAAGAGAGAAGCAGAGAAGTTGAAGAGAAGCTGGGGAAACATTACCATTCCAGGAGCCTTTCACAGGACTCACAGGGTAGGAAAGAACCCAAAGCCATGAGTCTGATCCCAGGTTCGCAATGGGAACCCATCAACAGATCCCTGCCTCCAGCCTACTGTTCTTGGCAGCTGTTCCTTTGGTCAAAACACTCGAAGACATCCTGCTAGCAATGACCCAGGAAATGGCCACAGCTAAAGGCAAATCCCCTTTGTGCTACAGAACCAAACCCAAGCTGCAGGCCTGTCCAGGAGCCCCTGGTGTTATGAGAACTAAAGGCCCTGGCTACCTGCTCTTGACTCTACCTTCCGTTCTGGGTACCTCTCATCCAGACCAAGCAGGGTAGAGAGGGTGGCTTGCGATGGGGATTGGAAACACCTACTACGCACAGTTTAGTCAGCACAGAGGCTGCCCACCCTAAGAACCACCTGGGGAGTTAGGGACACATCTGAGGACCAACTTATCACCCTAACCTTCATAGGGTCCTGCTCGGCTGGAGGGACAGCTGGAGACCCAGCCACGTCACCATCCTCTACGTGGCTCTTCATGTCACTCAACTGCTGCCTGACCTGAAACAGGGAGGGGTGCGTTTGTGCAAATAAACAGCTAAAGGCATGCAGGTACACATGTACACACACATACACACACACACACACACACACACACACACACACACACACACACACAAGAGAGAGAGAGAGAGAGAGAGAGAGAGAGAGAGAGAGAGAGAGAGCGAACACACCCTTGTGGAGGAGGGATAGGCCAGAACCACACATTCCACTCTGAGCCAACAAGCCTCCAGACCAATGAGAGCCATGGTGCTTTTTGAGGTCAACTGGTGCCACCCACCCAAACCCCTGGAGCAAAGTGACTTCAGTGAATGTAGACCTCACAAAGTCAAGGAGTCTTCATGGAACAGATAGAGCTGACAACATGCCATACTCCAGTTTAATGATGTAGTCTCCTGTTCATGACTTTTGGGGGGCTCAGAAAAGATGGTTATTACTGCCTTGTAATGTCCCACGCCTCTGAGTTCTGTTGCTGGGGCCAAGATGTACAATATAGAGGCCTGGAGGTCACTATATATATATATATATATATATATATATATATATATATATATATATATAGAGAGAGAGAGAGAGAGAGAGAGAGAGAGAGGTCACCTCTCTCTAGGCCTCCTATCTGAAAGGTGGCAGGGCCACACAGGTTACCTGAGAAAGGTCCCAGTCAGAAGGCCTGTGCACAGAAGAACTCAAGTACAAGTTCTTCAGGAAATATGGGCAGCCTCAGACTCCACTTAAGTTTTACTTGGCAGGCCACCCCAAGTCTTCCTTTCCAAAAGTACCAACAGGCAGAAACAAAAGGGCACAGTTAAAAGATAACAAGAACCCCCAGCAGGCATACTCTGTGTGCATACCCTGCCTGGGCTGCACCCTTTGGATGTGGTGTGGGGTGGGGGCCTCTCACCCAGACTCAACCTAGCAAATGGCTGAGAAAACAGCTTTAGATTCATTCAGGGAACTTGGCCTAGACAACACCCACTTCTGGTGTGGTAGTCTGGGCAAGGCCTAAGAATGGGATCCAGTGAGCTAGGCACCCATGCTGGTCTAGAAGACAGTGTGGAGGAGGCTAGCCTAGCATACCAGACTTGGTCTCTTGGCCAGAGCTCCCCATGTTCAATCTCAAATTTCAGAAGCTGACAGCTACTTCAAGGTTTTCAAAATGACTGTGCAGATCCAACAGACCACAGCTCTGGCTGAGCAGGCTGCTGCCAATAGCCAAAGCTGGGAGGTGGGGTGGGGAAAGCAGCCCGGTGAAGATGGAGCTCAACTGGCCAAGCAGCTGGGGCATGGGATCAGACACTGCAGCTGCAAACCGGGAAAACGGAATGGCCTCCAAGGCACAGTGCAGCCCCTCATATCTCTGCAGGTTTATCTGCTCCCAGTGCCTGACAGAGGCCAGTGGGGGCAGGCTGCTCTGTGTAACTGTAGTCTGGCAGGGCCTGAGCCACCACTGAAGCAGGAAAACCTACAGAAAGGAAAGGCATGCCACCAAAAGGCACCAAGGGACCCCTTTGTGATGACCTGGACTGGTCAGGTGATGAAACAGGCTAACAGGGCTGTTTGTCTCACAGCTCTCAGTTTGTCTGTTTGTTTGTTTGTTTTAGCTCTTAGTTTTGAGCAGTGGCCAGGTCTTCCTGGGAAACAGAATGTGAATATCTTGGCCCCTGGCAACTACAAGCCCAGCTCCGAGTTTTAGGCATCCTGTCAAAGTCCCAACCAAGTCTATATAACATGACTAAAGCATGGCAGGACCAGGAAAGCTTCAGAGTCTCTGCATGGATGTCAAAATACCACCATCCAGTTAATCACATACATACACATATAAACAACACACACACACACACCAATGTCATGTTACACACACACACACACACACACACACACACACACACACCAATGCCATACTCCCCAGCCCAGGATGTAAGCCAACCTACCAGGGCAAGCTCAGCGCTTTGTTTCTGAGCTTCATTCTTGGCTTCATCCAGCTGAGACTGAGAGTCTAACAGAAGCTGCCTCAACTTCAGGAGAAACAGCCAGGTGAGAGGTAGAGGAGAGGGAAAAAAAAAGAAAACCGGTTCCAGTGAGCCCATATCTAACCCTGGGATGAAACCCAAGCCCGGAAGATTGACATAGAAGGGGCAGGTGTCCTCCAGCTACCCTTTCCTGTCAGTTGACTTAGGATGGCACAGCCAGGCTTTAGAAACACCTGCTCACCATCTCTTGTTAAAGAGCAAAAATTTGCAACCAAAACCAGACCGAGGGTGCGGGCTTGGGAGATCTCCTGAAATCAGGAGACAGTAGCAGACTGAAATCTAGTGCCAGCTAAAAATGACAGCAGCAAACCTGCAGAGAGGCAGCATGCTGAAAGGCCCTGCCCTGCCTTGGGGCCGCCTTTTCGAAATCTGCCCAAGGACACCTCAGGGCTGTCAGTGCAAAGGGGCATCAGCAGGGCTTCAGGTGAAACCTGAAAACCTAGCTTTTAAGGCTCCTATTGACAAGTTCTCCACAGTAAAGAAGGAACCACTCAAAATAACCTAGGCTTCATGAGGCAGAAGCCACTCAGGACCAGAACCTAGGAATGGTGGATTCACTCACCCCTGCCACCTCCTGGGCATAATTCTGGCACTCAGCACTGGCAGCTGCCATGTGCTTCTCCAGCTCCGCTTCCAGAAGTGAAGTGTGCTCCCTCACCTAAACAGGGACAGACATGGACACTGGTCAGAGCCTCTCAGTGGCCAGCAGGGGTTTATTATACGAGTGGGAATGATAGCTGTCAAGTCTGGCTGGCCCCAAAATAAGCAAGGGGAAATATACCACTGGGTACACTGAGGTCAGAAAGAAAATAAGCAGGGGAAATATACACTGAGGTCAGAAAGAAACAGTCCCTAGCAAGAGAACCCCCTCATTGATTATCAAACATGTCCTGAAAAGTCCTCAGGCTTCAGGGTGGGTAGAATACTGGCAAAGCTTAGGACAGAGGGCACTTTTCCAAAGGCCAAGGCTTGCTGCAGTACCTTCAAGAGCAGCAGGCCCCACTAAGCACATGCCTGAATTCTAAGGTCTACAACTAAGCCACCACTGGGCAGACTACACAACTCATTGCTCCCAGGCCACTGTGGCTGTAAAACCTTATCACTTAGGCTCAACAAGACAAAGCCCTTGCTCAGAAGAGCAATGGCCTCCTTGGACATGTGGTCTGTGAGGAAAAAAATAACAAGGACCCAATACAATCTCGGCATGAGTGTCAGAACATGACCAGCAAATTTATAGGACAACAAAAAGCTATCATCAGAACGAAGACAACATACCTGATCTGAGTTTTCAAGTTCTCCTTTTAGCTTCTCTACAATGTCTTCCAGATGTTTCACTGTGATCCGTGACTACAAGGGGAAAGAAAAAACCCATCAGGCACGAGAATCTGGGAGAAGCATCCTGGGCCCACTAGCTCAGGTGCCCACAGTGCTGTGGCATCAAGCTCTGGGAAGCATGCAGGCAGCCATACCTTCTGGAGCTCCTCTTCAGCAGCCCCCACCTTGGCCTTCCATACACGTTCTTCCTCCTCCACGCTCTTCTGCAGGTCTTTGAGCATACCCTCCTGGAAGGGAGGCAACACTGAGACAGGCCCCTCCCTCCTTAGTTTGACCCCACAAACACAAACTATATCTTCTTCACTCTCCACAGCACTATTCTGCTCCATTGATGGTTGAATTGAGTGTCACAGGGGAAAGAAGCTGGCCCTGGCAGGGCTTTATCAGGAAATGAGGTCTAAAGCCCCTGTAAAGCTGCCAGAACTCCTACTCTTGGAATCAAAGGGCTCAACCCCATTTACTCCAAGTCTACCTTGTCCTTCCTGCCTGCCCACCCAGGCATCCCTATTGTAACTATCTTTCCTAGCCCCAAACCTTAAATCCACGCTTGTTCTTGACTTAAAAAAACAACAAAGACCCCTTTACCATCCAGCTAAAGAAATGGGGCAAGATGGCTACATGAGGGCACAAAGACGTCATCTGCCCCAAAGACTCCAGGCTCTTATTCCTGGCAGTGCCCTAGGAACACCAAGCTACAGTTACCACCAAGTCACCACCAAAGTTAGCCCTGGCTGCTCACCGTCTCTGCCAGGATGGTGCGGTACTGGTCACACTCAGCCTGCAAGGAGTTCTGGGTCTCTTCGGCCTCCCTCAACTTGGAGACTATGTCCTGAGGGCAGAAGGACAATCAGGAGTCTGGTTAGTCCTTCCTCTTGATGACTCACTGAACAAACTGGACTCCTGGTTCCCAAGAGCCGGAGCAGGACCCAGCCCAGCAGTGTCACTTACCAAGGAGGGCTCTAGGGGGGCAGGCGGTTTCTTTAGCAGCTCAGAGCCCTTCTCTTTGACTTCCCGCAGCCACTCAGCATAGTTCTGCAAAACAAAACAAAACAAAACAAAAAAAACAGGCATGGTGGAGCCAGGTTGCTCCCTGACAACAATGGGGACCTGGGGAGTCATCTTTCTCCCTACCTGGTGTGCTGAGATGGAGAGGTCTGGGAGCAAAGCCAGCAGAACCTCCTTGGTCTGGGCCTCAGCCAAATGGAGCTGCTTTTCTGATTCCTCCTGGAGAATGGAGAGAAAAGGGCAGCACTCAGCCTATGCCCACCAAGAGCACATCCTCAGCACTGCATGGGAGGGACAGGTCAGAGGAGGCTAGGATGTTTGGTCTATGTTCCTGGTTATTTGTGCAAACCAGCAGACACTCAGGTCCCAAACACTTTCCCTTTCCAGCTTGTGTGTGCAAGGATATGACACGTGTATAATGACCAAGCTGAGGTATACAGTTAGGGCGGGGTGGGGGCGAGAAGAGGCTAGAAGGTGCATGATGTCAGAACAGATGGAAATTGAAGGTGGAAGCTGGCCATATTCAGCAGCCACCAGAGTCAGGGCCAGTGGGAAACAGAGACAGAGGCTGAAGAGGGTCAGCTCCAGCTAGAGGAGGAAAAGGGGACCAAATTCCCACCAGGCAGAGCTAAACCAACTTAAAGAACACACTGAAGCTGACCCAAGCTTGACTCATCTCTAGCTGTGCCAAACAAGCCTGACACTCCTCATTGGTCCTCCAGAGGGAGTCAGCAGCCCCTACGCACAGCACAGCATCGGGAAAAGAGGCAGAGACGACCTAAAGGTGCCATCAAGCAAAGCCCAGGACAACTGCATCCCCCGAGGACACAAGTCTGTGGAATGGCTCCAGGGAAGTTTGGCCTAAAAGTTTTGTCTAAACCTGAGACAGACAGAACCCACTTTCAGTTCCATACTGCTGCGCATGGCTTGAGGCTTGGGGTGGCAAGGACCCCAACTTTGTGAGTAGCACTTTGGCTATCTATCCCTGATACAAGAAGGCAAACAACATGACATATGAGGTCACCCTCTACCTCTATCTGCCTGTGTAGCAACAGTCGAATAAAGTAACAGCTTAGACCACAACTTCCACATTTGCCACAAATGTGGGCCAGATTCATGGGTCATTTCTAGGACTAAAAGTCCATGATTCCAGGAATCTGACTTCAGCTCTAAGAATGCAGTGTGGCTAAGGCTAGCCTTCCCCAGGTCTTTCTTTGGAAAACCAAGAGAGAGTGACTGCAAAGCTTGTTCTATGGAGACGGACATTCCTGTGTAAGTGATGCTGACAAGAGATAGCCTTTCATGTGTGATGGGCGCAGGTGCAGGGAGCTCTAGGTGTCACCACTGCTGGGGATGAGACGCCATGCCGGCTCCTGGCCAGCCAAGGGCCCTAGAGGACTTCACTGCCCAGATGCTCACTGCTAAGGTCATTTCCCTGAGATGCAATATAATTTTCGACTTAGCCCAGGATGAAAAATGCACAAAATCTGTAAGCTGTATAACCCTGGGCTTGCTCAGGGGATGCTCTCCTCTCAACAAAGGAAAGCATCAGGGCACAAATTTATTCTCTCCATCTTAAGGAAAAATGACAAGGAAGGAAGAAGGGAGAGAAGGAAAGAAGAGGCCATAGAGCTTGCGGGGGAAACAGAGTTAGATACAGGAGATGTTCTAAAGCCAAGGCTAGCCCATCCATGGTTTGTGAGTCTCATGGTGTTTACTAAAGCAGACGGGTATTGGTGCTCCACCCTTGGCCTTACCAAAGCACTCAGGATGGACAGGGGCTCTTACCTTGGCTTGGGTCAGGGAGTGCAGCTTCTCCTCACAGGCCCGCTCAGCTAAGGCCAGTGCCTCCATGGCCTTCCAGTTCTTTTCTCGGAGGTCCTAGAGGGAACCAGAGAAAATCAGCACTGGGTCAATTATAGCACAGTCCCCACTGGCCGCCTCAAGCTGGTCTCAGCAAAAGCAGAGCTCACAGAGCCTCCCTCAGTCCACACCAGGGAATCTCCTAGGACCTGCTAGGGACCAAGTATCCTTTCCTTGGTCTATGTGCACATGGCCTCTCAGGGCAGGTGGGGCTCAATATGAAAATATTGTGGCCAGAAGTAAGAATGGTCAAGGCACAAGGTAAAATGGCCTGCCATTTTCAGGAAAGTGAAGTGGGGAGCTAGCTTATCTCTTCAGAGGGAAGTTTCCTGCCCCCAAAACAGAAAAGTGGCTCCTGGCACAGTTCTGGCCTAGAGAGTCCCTTGGGAAGCTTTGTTCTCCATGGGGGCACTGTAACAAAGCACTTGCAAGCATAGCCTCAGTGGAGAGGCATGCCACCTGCTCAGCATGACTTCTTCATGGCTTCTAGCATCACCCTCCCTACCCTGAACTGTTCAAAGGGACTGTACACTGCAATCCAGGCCAACCAGTACACTGCAATCCCAGCCCAGAGGTGGCCCCGTGCTTGGGCAGTCTGCTGTGGGATAGCTGTGGGCCGTGTGGGAATGGAGAGGCAGAGGAGCAGCTCAGCACACACTGTAAACTTCCAGCACAAACAACAGGGAAAGGAGCTGGGAGTGAGCCAGGTCCCATGTGGTCTGGGTGGTCTACAGAGTGTCTTCAGATGACTTGGGAAGACCTGGCCCACAGGCTCCTCTGCCCCTTCTACTCACATTGTTCTTCCCTTTCTGCTGCTCCATGGCCTCCTTGAGTTCACTGGTCTCCTTCTCTAGACACGACACCTGTGACTCCAGCTCCTTGAGACTGGGGGCGGGGAGGGGGATGGTGAGGTTTCGGTCTTGGCTCCAAGAACTCACTTCTTCTCTGCTTGGGCACCTGACCCAGCTTGAGGTCCCTCCCATCTGCCTGGGCATACGCTTTCAGAAAAGCCTATCTAGCTGCCTAGCCTCTTTCTCCACTCACCTTAAGTGCCAGGAGTCAGGGCAAGGACCTGAGTCAGAGTTAGAAGTGAGGTTTTTAAGACATTCTTTCTTCTAGCCTAGGTTCTTTCTGGGCTCCACAGCCCATGTCAGCTGACCCTTCCCTGTGGTACACACATGGCCCTTAGTGCTGAGAACTCAGGGCAGTGCTGCCGCCCCTCCTGCTGGAACTCTTGGAACCATGGTTTTTAGCAGCTCTCAAGAGCCTACTGACTTTTAGTGTTTCTGAGACTTACAAGCTCCTTCTCCCTAGTTTCAGGACTGAGTTTGAGGCATTAGCTGAAGACAACCTATCACACTACAGGATGGTCAAGTCCCCATCTTTCCAGCGCTCACCAGTGACCTTTACCATACAGAAATAAAAGCTACACTCAAGGCTCTTAGGGATGAGCCTCAAATGGACATCTTAATGTGATACCTTCTATAATGAATATAGAACAGATGGTCTGAGCTAGATATAGGAAACCCAAAGTCCAGAAGTGGTCAATTGTGGTAGTTTAAATAAAAATGGCCCCCATAGGCCCATAGGGAGTGGCACTATTAGGAGGTGTGGCTTTGCTGAAATAGGTGTGGCTTTGTTGGAGGAAGTGTGCCATTAGACTTTGAGGTCTCAGAAGTTCAAGCCTGGTTAGTGTGTCACTGTCACTTCCTGCTGCCTGCAGATCCAGACGAAAATGCTCAGCTACCTCTCCAGCACCATGCCTGCCTGCATGCCACCAAGCTTCCCACCATGATGATAATGAACTATACCTCTGAACTGTAAGTCACCCCAATTAAATGTTTTCCTTTATAAGACTTGCTGTGGTCATGGTGTCTCTTCACAGTAACAAAATCATAAAATAGCAATGATATTCTAAACCAGCAGCTTGAACAACTCTGAGATGCCAAGGGAAGCCTGGCCCACAGGAGCTGCCACCAGTCTGATGCAGGAATCTGATTGCCAATGTCGGCTAGAGGGGAACACACACACACACACACACACACACACACACACAGACTTTTTTTCAGGAGGCCATGGTCAAAAGCTTTTTGAAAAACCACCATTCTAATTCACACTAACATGAACTATAAAGTCAGTGGGCTGAACACATGGCCATCCTGACCACCCTGACTAATAATGGACTCAGCCTGGCACAGCTTCTGTTTTCAATCTGAATATTGCAGGACTTGGCCTAGTGGGCTTTGTGGCTATGGGTTTTAGGCCCATGAAACCTTGAATCCACCCTGAAAGCTCCACTGGGATTCCTCAGTTACTCCCTCTAAGGCCAGCATTATACAATAGTCTCTTCTGGCAGAACACCCTGAGCTTGTCCAGGGTATGACCCTGAAGAAGGAGCATGCACACCAGTGGCAAGGACACACTGACCATAACCTCCATGGGGTTGGTACTCCAGCTCAGAACAGGGTGGCTCCACCCAGGCAACTTACAGATACACTGTTTCAGAGGGAAATCAACTAGTTCCTGCTGGACATACCAACACCAGGCAAGACTTTAGCATGTCTTATTCAGAGTGTGACTTAGTTATCTTAGTAATTTTACTGTGTGACAAAAAACCTGAGGTAGTTTGTTTTGATACAAGGTCTGGTAGGCTTGTCTGTCCTTAAACTTGTAATCTTCCTGCCTCAATCTTTAAAATATTAAAATTACAGGTATGTCTTTATCATGCTAGGCTTCAAAACTATGATCTTAAAACACAAGAGAAAGCCGTGAACAAATACAACCTCTCCACCTTATAAACATCATCAGGAGAAAAGAGGTTCATCCATGCATTCTGAGAGGGCTGGCTTCTGGGTCTCCAAGTGAGTTTCTAGTTTCTTTCTTAGCACGCCCCTCCTCCCAGTTACAGAGCCCGAAGGATGCCAGGGGACACTCAGGCTGTGGCTAGGAGGCTGCATTACTGCAAAGCACATGGAGAAACAACTCTTTGGCAGTAACAGTCAGAATGAGGGAACCTGATGGCTGCTATCCTAGGACACTGCCAGGATGCAAGGAGATGAAGACCATTCTTTGTACCCCTCCTTTACATGGCTGCTTTGGGGGCCTGGACCATGGCAGCAGGACTCACTTCCCAAGCCTGTGGGCATCTGCCCCAGAAGTGCTGGTCGGAAAGACTTGAGCCTGATTTGAGCAGGCCCATCCAGACATTTTGGCCTTAGCCAACAGCAAACAAACAGCCATGAGAATGGCTTGGTGTGAGTCTGTATGCTACTGACACAGAGGGGGAATAGTCTGTATGCTACTGACACAGAGGGGGAATAGTCTGTATGCTACTGACACAGAGGGGAATAGTCTGTATGCTACTGACACAGAGGGGAATAGTCTGTATGCTACTGACACAGAGGGGAATAGTCTGTATGCTACTGACACAGAGGGGAATAGTCTGTATGCTACTGACACAGAGGGGGAATAGTCTGTATGCTACTGACACAGAGGGGGAATAGTCTGGCCAGCAGGATGTCACCTCACAAATGAAATGACTCTATAATGTGCTCTGGACTACTCCATTAGAAAGGGGGGGCAGCGTCCACTTCCTCATTTGACTTCTGGATCTCGATCCTTAAAAACCCCTCCCGTTGCAGAAACTGAGAGCCCCTCTGGAGCACTGGAGAGTGGCAGCACAGCTTACTCTGAGTTTGCTGTTATGTTCATCCAGTGATTTGGGCTAAGCTTCAAGTGTTAAGAAGGCGTGAGACCTCTAAGAGGCAGGGCCTAGGGGAACGTAGTTAGGTCATGGGAGTGTTGCCCTAAAAAGAAATTGATTTCTATAAATGCAAGCTGTTGTAAACAATAAGCCTGACCCTGGCCTCTTGTCTCATCACGAGCAGCTTATGGATTCCTGCCATTGTGCTACACACCATGATGTGAGAGCCACGGAGGGCCCTCACCAGAGGCCAGATACCAAACCTGAGAGCTAAGGAAGTATCTTTTCTTTTGAAGAGTGCCCAGCCTCATGTATTCTGCTGTAACGATGGAAAGCACACTAGTGCAAAACTCTTGCAAGGTGGCTTTGTTCCCTACCAAGTCTGTCTCCTATTCTCTAAGTCACCGGAGGGACAGGTTAAAAAGGGGGACTCTAAAAATCTAAAAACTCTGAAGGAGGATTTTTCCCCTCAGGAGACAGACCCAAGCATCCCAGTGAAAGCTCCAGCTTCCAGGGGCCCACGGCCAACCTGGGCTACAGCTGGAGCGACAGCCCTGCAGCTCCTCAGAGCCCTCCGTGAAGCTTACCGAGTCTGCTGCTGATCCACCTCAGCTTGGCTGGCCTGAAAGAAACACAGAAAGCTCCTTGGTTCCACAAGGTTCACAAGTGCAGGAACTGGGCAAGGCTGGAGGCCCTTTGCTCAGCAGAGTCCACCCTCTCCTCGGACTGGCCTGAGAAATGACTGACCTGAGTGATTTGGGCCTGGCCTGCTCCCAGAAGTGTCTCGATGGAACGGATCCTCTCTGTGAGCTGTAAGTTCTCTGCCTTGGCCTCCTGGAGCTGCCCGTGGAGATTACTCAGCTCCTCACATTTGCTTTTCACTTCTACCTCAGAGGACTGTAATTTGCTGTGCAGCTCTGTAGAAGGACAAGGAGAGAGGTCAGGGTCTGGAAATGCCTGGCTGGGCACCTCCTCCAACACACACAGAACACCAAGGGCTCCCTCCTGCACTCTGTGCCCAGAGGCTTCACTTCCGCATGGAGCTGCTTGTGGACTGGTAAGGAAAGGCGTGCTGGGGCAGCGACGTCTGTGAACACCACCAGGTAACATAAACCAGCGAAGGAAAACAAACAGCAAGCAAAGCACATTCAGTGCAAGCTACACACAAGTCAGCTCTACAAAATACTGGCTCATAGGAGCTGAGACTGAGAGCAGAAGTGAGACATCCAGCAACTGTGCCCTCTCGAGGACCTGCCCTGGCCCTTCTCTGTGGGAGACATCCTCCTCCTAGGGTCAGCTAAGTTGGCCCAGTGCCTCTGACACTCCCTTCTCCCTCTCCCTGAGGCTAATCTTCAGGCTCAACCTAGGTGATGCTTCCAGAAGGAGCCTGGACAAGTCCCTGCTTCCCAGGGGTGGGATCACCTCTCTCCCCATCACTGTAGCATGGGGGCTCTGCACCCACCATCTGAAAGTCTGCCTCCACCAGGCCACTCTCTTTCTTGTCTGAACAATGGCAGTTGTTCCTGTCACCCCTTCTCCCTAGGAGTCACTCTTGCTCCCACTGCCCATCTGAACCTGCACCATGACTCTGAGAAGTGCCAGTGAAGCTGAGTCATGGTCCTGCCCACATCTTCCGATCACACTTCAGCCCTCATGTAGTCAGCTTTCTCATCCTAGTACATACATACTTGGGGCAAGTTCACTCCTTTCTCTGGGCTTTGTGCTGCCTGGGTTCCTCTTCTTCTGACCTAGTTTTAAGATCCCACCTTCTACCTCAGAGAGCACACAGTGGCCAGAGAGCACACAGCAGCCAAAGGCACACCTGGCCTTCTGCAGCAGAGGCCAGGAAGCTGGCCCAAGGCTGCTCACCCCCACCCATTGTAAATAAGGTTTTGTTTCAATACCAGGACCGTAGATTACAGGATATCAATGGCTGCTTTGCCCCCAGTAGCCGAGCAGTGTGGTTGTAACTATATCAGAAAGTCAAGTATTTACTTCTGCCCCACCACAGACTGTCTGTCTAGAAGGCATTGTTGTGACTAGTCCTTGTGGCTAGCACTGCTGCCAGCCTAGAACCCATGTCAGGGGTTCAGGAGGAATGGCGGGTAAGTGACTCATCACCACCACATTCTCAACACCAGCACCACCTAAGCCTCATCCAGCCCTTGCAGGCCCTACCCCCGCTCTACCATCCTCACCTCATGTTTAACACTTCCAGGTTCTACTCTGTAGTCAGTGATGGACAGTTTTGGCTCACTATGCTATGGTTCCCACAATGAGACAAGGTCACTGGGAAGACTCATCTGGGAGAATCATCCAGAAAGAGCCACAGAGACTGAACTCACCTGCTACCCGCTGCTGCTGTTCCTGGGCCTTCTCAGCATCTGCCCGGAGGCTGGCGTGGCTAGTCTGTGCCCTGCACAGCTCCCGGGTGACCTCCTCAAGGCGCTTCTGCAGAGCCTCCTCACTCTCTTTATGGGATGCCTGAGGAGGAACAGACAGGAAGAGGGCTATGAGAGGCGGAAGAAGAGACCTAGCTCCTGTAAGCTTAGGGGCTGAAGAGAACACAGCTCTTTACATGGTTATCCTAGTCACTGTGGTCTCTGGATGATGGGCAAAGAACAAAGTTCAGGGCCAGTGACATGGTTCAACTGGTAAAGGTGCTTGCCTCCAAGCATGATAATCTGAATTTAGTCCTTGGGACCCACACAATAGGAGAGAATACTCTTACAATGTAATTTCTGGATAACTTTGAATCCGTATAAATACTCCCCCAGCTAGCACCCTTTCAATGTGAGGACAGCAGCTAGAGTTGTTTTGGGGAGGTAGCTTTCCCATTGGTGTCTCCCTTGAAGTAGCTGCACACAAGCAAAGCACACAGTTAAGGCATATGGCACTGTTAGCCTTTTTACTTCAAAGTTCAGCCAAACAAAACCGTCGGTGTTCAACCATGCTTGATCCGTCAAACGACCATTTCTCCTATTTTCAGTCTGCATCTCGAGGACTTCCATGAGAAAGGAATGAGACAGGTCCACCTCATCCTTGTTCAGAGCAACACAACTGCTGCCCACTCAGTGGCAGAAAGGCCTTTCTCATCTCTGGTGATGTCAATCAATCCTCCTCAGGGCATCTGTCAATCATTTCTAAACACTGGCCTCCTGGGGAGGGGGTACTTTACAGGCCAAATTCTGCAAAGAACCAGATCTCTTCAGAACCCAAGTTTGTCTGGGTCATGGACGAGTGAGAGGGAACAGTCAACAAGTAACTCTAGTCAGCTAAAGGGGTCTTCCAAGTCACGCCTCAAACCTTTTAAGGGGCTGACAGATTGAAAACACCACTTTCCTTCTCTTCCAGGGCAATGTCTGCACAGGGGTCCTAAGTCAACCATTTTAATGACATGGAGACAAAGCTGAATCCAGTGACAGAGCAGCTCTTACTAAGGATGATCCCCTTGCCTGTAGAAAAGCGTGCACTATATAAGGGAAAGCTGGGGTAGCTTTAGGGTGGGTAATATTTTCTCTACATTCAAATGTGTCAAAAAGTTGGCTCAGCTCCAAATAAAAGGCACAAAAGCAAAGAATGGGCCAATGTCTCCCAGTGGGCAGGCATGCTTCTCCTCTGCCCATCCATCATAGCAGGGGCCTGCTTCCCTACTTGGACTCTAATATCCTCACCGCTCTGTCAGTACTGAGAGGAACAGGACAGAGACATCACCTGTGCAAGAGTACCATCAGCCCACCTGTGTCTCTCTTTTCATTAAGTAGGAGAACCAACCCAGACTGCAGGGAGACTGCTCGTTTTTCTTCTCATGGTAAACATTAACTAGAGTACTGATTTCAATAAACAATCACAGGAATCCATTCATCTACAGAAATCAAAAACTTCAAAACTTTAACAGAAAGCACATACATACACCTTAGGAGACAACAAGCCTTTTAGTCTGGAAGAAGGTCATCAACATAGCCAGTCACATCCAAGGATTCCAAAGGCTAGTTATATGCTAGGCCAACAGGCTACGGACTTCCATAAACACTGCTGGGACTTAAGTTTAGTCAATCCTGGGACAAGGAGTAGGGAGAGGTTCCATTTACCACCTGGGAGATGGCTCTAGGGTCAGAGTTAGGGCTACCTCCTGATGCTATGCTTTGGGAACTAAGCTAGTAGGCTTTGCCCGCCCTGGTTTCCAAAGAGTTAGAAAGGCAGAATGAAAAAACCTTTTCTATCTAAAGAGCAAGCTGCAGTCTAGGCCAATTCGTCTTCACACAAGCTACTAGGAACATCAGAAGTCATAAGTCCCGGGGCTGACTGAAGCCCTGTGGGTGTTACCTAGCATGCTACGAGGACAACCTCCCTCCCTCTGAAAGAGACTGGGCATCCCCTTGGGAAACAGCTTCCAAGCTGCAGCATCTCCAGCCAGAATCTCACCGGTCACTCCAGAGCTGCAGTAGCCAGACTCAGACCCAGTGTCTGACTCTGCCATGCCCCTTGCCATGCAAACTTTGGGTTCTCTGGGCCACAAGTGTCCTCGTGAGTGAATAGCAGATGTCAACAGTTCCTACCTCATAGGATAGGGTATAACATTTAGCTGAGCTAATACTTATTGGTACCAAGCACTTACACTGATGCTTAGCACACAGGATTTCCTGTATGTTACTGCTCTAACAAGGCAAAGATCAAGGGTTCAAGCCCCAAACACTGACTAAACTTCCAGCTATTCACCTTGCCTGGAAAGGGATGGCTCTGCTCATACAGAGCACCCACAGGGCTATACAATCAGGTTCGGTGGGCAGGGAACGGACACTGAGGTGGCTACCATTGCTACTTACCTGCAGTTGTAGGACCTGCTTCTCAAAGGTGGCTGCCTTGGCTTCCAGAGCTTTCCGTTGTTGCTCCTCCTGCCGGGAGGCCTCTGACTTCTCCACTAGCTCCTTGTTGACCTTGCTAAGCTCCTGTCTGAGCTTTGCTAGTTCTGTGTTCTGCCTGTAAGACAGTTCCCAGCCCCAATTTAGGAGGGTAATAGAGACCGGCAACTGATCCCTCCCTCAGGCATATCTGACCTTTACTATTCTAGTGCCCAAGTCTTAGGTTCATTACCTAAGAGTAAACCATGTGGCTTTTGGTGTGTGTTTTATTGAAAATGGGTTGCCAATATAGTATGTGGAGCAAAAGGCCTCTCTCAGACACCACTGGAAACAGGCAGAACAAAGACAAGACAGGTACAAGGAACCTTCCCTCATTTCCCGCACATGTGTCTCACTTCCCCAGCAGAGGAGACGGTGGCCAGCCTAGGGAGTGCCTCTTGACGGCACTGACGGTCTCTGTCCTGGCTCCTTGTTCCAACCAGATGACCAAAGAGGTCATTCAAGGCTAGAGATCAAGACACTTAGAAAAAGTGCCTTCAGTGTAGCACTTTAAAGTGGGTCTCAGGCCATAAAAATATTCTGGAATTTCAGGAAACTTACTGAAGGAAAGTTTGAGACTAATCAAATGTCTACCTCTGTCATTAGCTAGAAAAAACATAAGACAAGGGGACAAAAAGAAGTGAAAACCCAGCTGTGAGCGGCTGTGCTCAACTGACAGATGGGGTCCCTCCTCTCTAACTGACTGTACCAGAGACCAAACCACAGAACCTTTAACTCAAGCACTGGACAGTACAGAGATCCAAATGACCTGGTAAGGGTGGTGTGGCGCCTTCTCGGGACTGCTTAGGACTTGTGGATGGAAACAGGGCTGGTAGAACCCACTTGACTGCTGTGGACTCCCAACCAGGCAGGGCTTCTGGACAGAGGGAGGCAGCAGCCACCACTTGGTGACAATTCCCCAAGCTTCAGAACTTTCTCCAGAAAGGAAGTGACAAAGATTCCACATGACAGAGAATGCCAGAATTTCTCAGTCCTCAATATCCTCGCAGTGGAGGACTGAGACCACAGCAGGTCCTTGAAACACCTATACTCTCAACCAGAATAAATCTGGCTTTGATGCTCTGTGACAACCCCCTCCGTATACCATGTATGCTAGCAAGGATGAGCAGCAGGTTGGCACACATCAGATCTTTCTGAGGCATCAATGACTTGAGGGGCTCTGGGCCAGCTGCCGAAAGATGCAACTGCTCAGAATCCACACAGATGCTGGATGTGGCCAAGTAGGAACTCACAGGAAGTCCTGTGTATGGCCGCCACACCAGCCCCACACCCAGAAAGACAACTGACTGCATCTGCTATAGCCCACAAGAGACCCACTAAGTCCACCCAGGCTCTCAGTCCTAGCAAACATGTTACCGTGGTCTCTAAATGGGACAGTCAGCTTACTTGCTTTCCACCTGGCTGGTGGCCTGGTTCAACGCATCCCTCAAGATAGAGTTCTCCTGCTGTAGGCGGGCCAGCTGGGTGTTGGGGCCATTCTCCAGCTGCTCCTGAAGAGTCCGAATCTGAAAAGTTACCAACAAGATCATCAGGGCTGGTCAGCCACACACAGCATTAACAAGGTCACACAGCTCAGAGTGGAAGGTTTGGAGACTACCTCTGCTCCAAGGCAAGTCAGGAGTGTGCATAAAGCAAGAGGTACAAGCACTGTGCCACTCCAGTGTCAGGGTCTCAGGGACAAGCGTGGACCTCCTTCATCATCACCCATCTCTCTAGCCAATGCCTCAGACCGATGCACAGGTACCCGAGGTCACACAGGTATACTATTCTGAGAGAAAAGCAGCACATGGCCACAGAGCACAACTACCTCAAGGAGGACTCATCTCTTGCCTCCTGAGTCCACGTGGCATCCCTGAGACATGTGGCAGGGAGGCAGTCATGCCCACAATGAGCCAAGCATAGGTTTTGGAAGATAAATGTCAGTCAAGACAGGGAGTCACCAGTGCTGGGCTTCTCATCCAGGTAAAGGTATGTTCAGGTTTCCTACTTTATGGGATCCTCCCAAACACCCAGAGAAAGTGTAATCAGCATCACTGCAGCCTCACCTGGAGCCTGAACCCTGATCCTCAGGCACCACCTGATGCTATGCTCTTTTGAAAAGGTGCTCTTTAAAATATATTTTAAACCTTTCTGGTTAATAATATCAGATGTACAGAAATGCCCAGTCAGATTCAGACTCCAGCAGACTTCCTCAGTCTCTGCTCAAGCCTCACCCTCTGTGTCCCCATGACTCATCCAAGCCTACTCCTTCCCCTGTGCCCACCTTGCCCTGCAGCTGCTGCACCTCCTTCACATGGTCCTGGTAGCTGGCCTGCATTCGTGCCTGCACAGCTGCGATCTCCTGCTCCCGAGCTACCAGCTGCTTCTTCACCTTGGCCTCCCCAGCTGCAGCTTTGGCCTTCTCTGATGCCATCTCCTAAGAAGAAACGGCAGGTAGAAGTGAGGGAACCTGACCAGGCAGGCAGAAACAGGGCCAGATTACTTTCTTGAAAATCACTAAAATGTTCTAACTGGAGTTTGCTCTGTCTATGTAGCACAGAAGACAAGTATTGTTACCAGCACCCACTGGTGCTCTGTTGGCACATTCTTCTGGGATCTGTTCCCATTCCCAGATTAGCGGGGTCCTGCACAGACTGGTCTCCATATGGAGCCTGGAACCGTACCACCTCCCATTCCGACTTGGTTCTCAGTAGTGTCTGGCTGGTGTCTGCAGGCCTCAGGCTCCTCAGCTGAGCATGGCCCTGTCTTGCAAGGCCGCACGCTTTGGCACTGGAGTGGACACACATGGTCTACTCCAGAGTGTGGTGCCTGGAAAGACAACAGTTGGAACGGTTTCCAGAAGATTTTGCCTTCCTTGGCCTGGAATCTTCAAAGCTACACGTGGGCCCTGGACACTTAAAAGGGAGCACTACCAAATCATGGAGCTCCCAGGAGTGCTCAAGCCCATAGGCTCCTTTAGACACTGGTCATGGGCCCAACTCTGCCAGACCCTTCCAGGCGAGAGTGGCACAGACTCTGTAGATGACTGGCATTCTCAGTGCAACCAGGACAGGCCTTTTGGCATGACTCCAAGAATGATCACCAAGCAAGACACTTTCCCAAACATGCTCTCATATACTTTCTCAATGGTTTGGGACCAGGAGATATAACTTTGGAATGGCATACACACGCTGGCTCTGCTGGGATGTGATGGTCCACAATTTCAAGGGCACAAGGACAATAAAAGCATACAAAATAATAAACATTTAACTATTTACAAAGGGAAGATACAAATACCAACAAAAGCTCCTCCCTCAGCTGCAAGCCAGTCGGGGCCTCAGTGTCCACTTGCTCACAAATAGTCTGTTAGGCTGGGCCAAGCAAGGTCAGAGTATTTGCTCTACAAGGCTCACAGTCTACCAGCAACCAGATACAGGTCTGTGGCAATTATAATGATTACTTCCATGAGAGTTCCATAAGATTCCTCAGGGCTGGTTACAAAACTAAGTCATATAGATATTAAGAAAATGTCCACCCCATCAGGGAAGTACAGGAGAACCTCAGAAGCAGGAAAGAGTGAGTAGAGCGTCCTGGGAGCAGGCAGCCATCCAAAGAGGGGAAGGTGAGATGCAGAGGCTAGCACTCAGGGTGCAGATTTGGGGATGGAGACTGGGAGCCAGTGACAAAGCATGAAAGAGGTTTAACTAGAGATCAGCACTGGATCTCCTGAGCTTATAGGAAACTGGACGTGGGTAGGGATAGAGAATCATAGCTGGACACTGCTGGACACTGGCATTAAATCTGGATCAGAGCCCACACTTTGGAAGATGAGGTGGGTAACAAAAATTAAGGTTTCTGAACCTACAGTCCATACCAGGAACAGATTCTACAGCCTCAACCAAAGGAGGGTGGGACATGAACATGTTTGGTAATTAGGTGCCATTGTGGAAACCATGCCACACAGCCACCTTTGAGGGAGAGCATGGACAGTGAGTGGCCAGCACAGAGGTAATGTCTAAGAAGCCTTACTTCCTTCAAACCTGCCACCCTGTACTTGGTGAATATGACTTCAGAATGGGAAAGAGCCCACTCTATCAGAGGTTACAACCTCCTCATCTATCATGTCTTAAGCCCTTTCTAAATTAAATGGTATAGACACAACTGACTAGTCAAGTAACATACAGCCTGCTAGAGGGCAGACACTCCTGCAGCCTCTCATCTGTACTTCAATTTGGGAGTCAGCAAATTTCCATCAGGACTCCTCTGTCTATTTAGAAAGCAGGTATTTTGTTTTTGTGTGTTTGTTGTTGTTACTT
Organism: Myodes glareolus; assembly: GCF_982192425.1. Lineage (NCBI taxonomy): Eukaryota > Metazoa > Chordata > Mammalia > Rodentia > Cricetidae > Myodes > Myodes glareolus. Next base: position 34,671,738 of record NC_142035.1, on the reverse strand, counting down.
GTTTTTTGATCACTGACATAAGCTGGAGCAATCTGAAAAGACTGTTGGTTAGCTGACCCTGGGCAGGTAGTCCTGAGCAAGCCAGTAAGCAGCTGTCCTCCATGGCTTCCACTTCAGTTCCTGTCTTGAGCTTCTGCCCTAACTTCCCTCAGTGATGGAATGTGAACTGAGAGTTCTAACATGAATAAATCCTTTCCTCTCGAGTTGGCTGTGCTGTTTATTACAGCAACAGAAACTCTAACTAGGGCAGAAGGTATCAGAACAGCTCCCCAGAACTGCGGACTCTAGTCATCTGATCTAAGAAGTTGGAGGGCTCTGCCAAGTTCCATGGTATAAACTCTCACCCTTCCTGCAGCCTAGGCCTAAATCCTAACATGAAGTGTGCATAGAGCTAGGAGGAGCCGGTGCGTCCAATTGTCGTAAGCTGAAGGCCTGCATTTCCAGGAGCCCCGGACAGCTCAAGTAGGCCATGTGGTGACATCTTAAGAGGCAGGACAGAAGGTCACTGAACCCTAAGGAGAGGTCTCTGGTGGATGACCAACTTGCCTCTCAACCAAATTTTCTGTCTGGTTCAGAGGTGCAGTCACTGAATTTCAGACAAACTCAATTTGCCTCATTTCTAGTTTGTCTCAAGTAAAACAGATGGGAAGTACCTAAGGGAAGGGCTATGCCTCAGATGGGGTCAGGTATTTAATGGCCCAGGCCATTCCCAAGTCTGCTGCCTGGGACAGGGAAGGCAAGATGCAGGGAGACGGCAAGAGAAAACCCACAGCATCTGGCACAAGAGGCAACTTTCTAACTGAGAGGATACCAGACCCATAGGGATTCCCCTCACCCTGCCCTCTATGTCCTCTGGGGATGCTAGGACAACAGGACCCACCTCAGAAGCAGAGAGGCAAGGGAGAGGTTCCAGTGAGCTCAGCAGTGAGTGACTATCCAAGCCTGGGGACCTGGTATATCCTGAACAATGCCCCAAACCTGCCCCCTTAGCAACCCTGGCTCACTGCTACCTGTCATTCAGAGTAAAAACCTGAGCAGCCACAGGCAGCCAAGAACTGCCCTGTATACCACTCCACTAACATCAGAAACAGGGAGGAAAAGCAACCTCTGCCCCAGTTCTCAGGAAAAACCACCCTGGATTAAGTGTGTACCTCCTCCTTCCTCGATGCACTAACTCAAAAAATGACTTGTCATCCTGAGAACCACCACAATCTGAGGTTCTGGTCTCCGCTGAGCTGCATGTATTCTTAGACCTCAGAGGAGGGACCCCAATACCACACCATCAGCTCTTTAGAAAGCACAGAATCTTCAGTCAAAATATTCTTGGCTTGCTAAGAACCATATGCTAAGGCAGACAAGCCCCTATCCTGATGCCCAAAGGGCAGCTGTGGCCGTGGGGCAGGGGGATCCTCAGAGAACAGAAAGAGAAGGGGCTGCCTCACTTCTGAGCTTAGACAGTACCTTGTTGAGTTCCCTTAGTTTGCTCTTGGCGACAGCTGCATCCTCTTGCTCCGTGGCTAGCAGCTTTTCTTTCTCTTCTAGCTGGCGTTTCAGAATTGCTACAGGGTCACCCTTCTGCGTGGCCTAAAAATGTTGACAAAGCCAGGTTAAAGGGGAACAGAAAGAGACATAGTGCCCCCCACTCTGGCAATGAAACAAGAGCACAGTGGGTAGGTAACTAAGTACCATCTGACCCTAGACACAGCCATGAGGAACAGATGGTCCAGCCTTCAGAAACTCCGAGACCTTGTGCACATGGATGCTGGCTGTAGTTTTCATAACCATAGGATTTCCGGTCTTAAAGCCAGTATATGTAGCCTGGAGGCCACTGGCTGCAGTATGGGAGCTATAACAGGAAGTCTGTATTTTAAGGACATGGTCTGAGATAAGCGGTGACTATAGTTACCTTGACTTCCAACACTCATACCCAGTGCTTACTTGCTGAGGAGCTCCTGCATCAGCGAGAACATACAGAGTATGTCATCCCCCAGTCACAGCCAAGAAAGAACTAGCCCCAACACCTCTAGTCACTGAACTGACCAGCAGAGTTACTACCCAACTAGTTAGAGACAAACCCATGCATACGTCACTCCCTAGAACAGAGGCACTAGAGTAGGAATCAGTCTTTGAGATTGCCATGGTAGCACAAGGGACATGTCACAGGGCTTTGCCACACACTGTGTCTGGATTTCTTTCCTTATACTCTGCCCCAAACCAGCTGGGCCAGATCCCTGTTCTGCCTTTCAGGCAGACAAGCGGTAGTAGATCACTGACAGCTGATGCTGCATCCTGAGCATAGGCAGCAATGGCAGGATTCTCTAGAACGCGGAAGCCCTTCCAACCCTTCCAGGGACATTCCTTTTACAGTTTAACAAGCAAGGTATGCCTTGGTAGACATCTCCTGGCAGGGGCAGGACTGAGCAAGACGCTGATCTCTGGGGAAAAGGCGTGAGTCATGCCAGCCCTGCAGTGGCCTACCTTATGCCAGGTGTCCTGAGTAACTCCAGTCTTCTCAGAGAGGATCTCAATAAGCCGCTGGGCCTCACCCTCATTGAACACCATGCTTCCAACTGTGGAGACCAGCGTCTTGTAGGGCAGGAAGAGAGGGCTGTCACAATCTTGGGTTCCTGAAGAGGGAAGAAGGAGGAGCTTACATTCCACCCCAAAACAAGAGATGTACAACAATATCCATCAATAGGTGGCCCTGGTCGGAGCCAAGGAGAACTGTCCCACAGCTTTAGAACAGCACGCTGGTACAGTGGGCTTCTTTCTAAATGATGGCTCTACACCCCCATAGAGTCCCAGCAAGACTAGGAGAAACATCCTCCTTATTTTATATTGGTATTAAGAACCATATTCAGGGTTTGGTGCATGCTAGGCAGACGCTTTGTCACTGGGCTACAACTAGCTTTCATCCTTTCTTCCTTCTTTAAATTATCGAGACTGCAGCTGTGGGCGGATGCGGGGATGAGAGGTAGCTTTGTTGATAGAGCTGCTAGCATACACAAAGCCCTGGTTCGATCCTTGGCACTGCACAAACTGGGAGCTCCAGAAAGGAAGGCAGGGAGATCAAGATCACACTGCACTCCACAGTGAATTTGAGGCCAGCCTCAGTTACATTTGACCTTGTCTTAAACAAACAACAAAAAGGATGTGCAAAACTACACACAATACATTTTCCTCAGAGGTTTTTTTTTCCCTTTCTTCTTTTTCTAGTAAACATTTTGGTTAATCTCACCTTCCGTGGCTCAGCATCTCCATGGGCACTGACTGCCCGTGACTAACAAGGGTATTTTTCACTCAGTTCAGTGATCAGAACCACACATGCAAAACCTTGGAAAAGGCTGGCGGGTGCCAGGAGTCTGCTCCCCGCACTCAGGAACAAGCACTCTATCTCTAGTCTCCCTGAATGGAGCTTAACTAGTGACTGGCTTTAGGAGAGGAATGGCTGAGCCAGGTCTCCCAGAACGAGCCCGTTCACCCCCATCACAACTATCACTGCCAAAACCCAACAAAATCCTCCTAAACATCCCCATCCCCAGTCCTCTTGTTGATACTCATGCTGCCTACAGGCAAGAAACGAGTGAACGGAGATAGCTCCCCTAAAATGACTAGGGAATTCCTTCTGCTGATATCTAAATTTGCCCCACAGTTGAAACAGAAGGCCAAATGCACAACAACAGACAGACAAGAGAGGCCTGCAACAGCAAATTCGGCTAAGCACACCTTCCAAGGACAAGGAATGGGAGGGTTCCTCCAGCAACCTTGAATTCTCTGACTTGTCACAATATTCCTACTTCTAGTCACAATATTTTCATCACAAGTGAAAGCACTTAGCACGATACCGTAATAAGGGGAAGGTGGGATGTGGGCGAGCTGGTTGCTATGAGCACCTTATTTTATAACTTCTTACCTTGGGAAAGCTCAGTAGATTTAAAAATAACCACATAGCACTAAAGGCCTAAGAGTTTGTATTGCCAAGAAAGTGGAAGAGTGTGTGTGGGGGGGGGACCTTCTTAATTTCATTGAAATATGTATGCACACACAACTAATGGTGGACTTACATACTAGATGTAATCCTGAATGCTACAGAGCCAAAATAAAACAAAACACTCTATGAGCTCACTCTCACACTCTCAGGAGGAACCCCCACTGACACAGCTTTTGTTGTATGCTTTCCCATGCAGCCCCAACCTTGGGTAGATATTCACTGCCCAAGGTTTAAAAACCACAGGTGAGGAGGCATGATGGCCTCTTAAGACTCTGTGGAGCGGAAGGTTATAGAGACAGTCCTCTCCCGATTCAGAACAGTGCAGACACAGTGCTCCCTGAGAATTCGTAACCTGTTGCGACTCTGCAACCTGTGATGTGCTTTGAGCAGAAAGTATACACGGGGTTTCAAAACTCAATGTGACATATTGGATGTGAATTGGTAAGTTGGTTGAAGTATGTTGTTAATACTCATCCCAACTGTTTCTTCTTGGCTTATTCTAAAATGGCTAGCCGGGACTATTAAGCTACAGATGTGGTTGACACCATATTCCTCTTGGACTGGCTGTTCTATGCCCTTCCAGTCCCGTGATCTTAGAAGGCCCTATCCTCTAGAAGGCCCTGAGAGGTTGAAATCTCAATTCTCCACCAGGAGACACTCTTCTAGTGGGCATATTGGTGTATGCCTGTAATTCCAGAACTTAGGAAGTAGAGAATAAGAGTGTTTAAGGCTAGCTTGCGCTACATGAGACCCTGTCTCAAAGGAGGGGTGGGGATCCAAATAAAGACACAGGGCCCTTCAGGCCCTGTCCCTTGAGCCTCACCCTTTACCATGGGAGTGAAACATTGGCTATCACTGCTGGAGGAGGCCTTGCTACTGAACATCAACATAGGTACAGGCAACAGCTATGGGAGGCTTCAAGATGCTTCCAGCACTGTTCAAAAGCTCCCTCCTACATTAGAGGGTTTCTGAGGCTATTCTTTCAAAGAGGCACTCTAGACTTCTTACATTCTCCTTCAGGGTCTAGCCTCTTAAGTAGTCTTCACCCCTCAACATGGAAACTTCTCTATGCCATAGACAGAGACCACTACAGAAAACCTCGACCAATCAAAATGCAGAGCTATGGAGCCCAGTCCCAACAGACACATCTACAAAGCACTTAAAGCTCAGAGAACATGGTGGAAGAAGGGGCAGAAATAGTATAAAAGCCAGAAGAGTTTGCTGCGAGGTTTTGTCTACTAGCAATGTCAGAGGCTGCTAGAATATCCAAAGTAGATAGCTACACCACATGACTGCCCAAATGTAAGCTGAACAAGGACTACATCAATAGCCTTGCCAAACCAGATGTGGCGAGAAGCCCGCAAGACCTCAACCCTACACAAAGAATAGATAGAAAATTGAGGAAAGCTGGGAGTAGACAATGTGACCTTTCCCGGGGAAAAAGGACATCAATTGGCTGTCTAGCACTAAATGGTCATCATCCCTGAAAACATATACACACAAGTAATAGTATACAGACTGAGTAGGTTACATTTAGAAATATATATGTATCTACAAGTACATATATGCATGAAGTTACAACTAATGAAAAAAGGGTCATGAATTTGAAGGAGAGTGGGGAGGGGTATATGGGAGAGTTTGGAGGAAAGGGAAAAAATGTTGTAAATATATATATATATTTTATAAAATTGCAAAGATTTAAAAAGAAAAAAGAAAAAGAAAGCATTTAAAATACAATAAAAACCAAAATAAAATAATCTTGAAGACATTTTTCTGACAAATTTTTTTAAAAAGTAGCATTCTAATGAATCCTTATTAAACTTCCTCTAGGGTAACTATGAATTTTTGTTAAACATTTCAATTAAAAGTAAACAGTTGTAACAATTCCAACAACCCAAAGTAATGTAAAGTAGAACTGAGCTTTCTCTGCCTACCCCTTCTCCAGCACAGAAACCTCCACAGCCTTCCCCACATACATACTCTCCTTTATACTACTTTTAGAGAGTAAGAACTTCACAAAATATTTTTCATTGAATCTTTGAGGTCTATTTAAAAAGGGAAAAAAAGGCAGTATCTCCACTGGCTCTGAATCAGAGGCAGTAAAACTGACAGAAAAACTGGGTCCCTGGATGAGTCACCTCCACACAGCTTGCCCACAAGGAGCCCCACAATCCACTCACAGCACCCCACTCGTGCCTCTAGCAAATGTTTGAGGATTCTCCTAACCCTTGGTATTGTGAAATCTTAAGGTATTAGAATAAACTTGCCAAAGACTCCATAACTAATCCATTAACCATAGTCTTTAAAAAGAGCAAGGGTTAGGGAATCCCAGAAAAGGTCAGCTCCCTGTGCTGCTGCGCTGGCAGCCTGGGTCTGGTTTGCTTTAGGAAGTATGCTCTGGAATGAGGCAGACAGAAGGCAAAGAGCAGCTACGAGAGGGACCAACCAGATCCTATCTTTGGGGGGACACAGCAACACTCATCGTGGGCCAGGCCTTTCAGGAATGCAGAGCTATACAAACCCAGGACAGGGCTGTCCTGCATGGAGGAGCCTGAGGTACAGGGCTCCACTTTCACACGGGAGACAGTACAGAACCCCTACAGCTGCAGACTAACAGCTTAGGCTGGCAACACTGACAGCTAACCCCATAAAAAAATAAAACCATCAGAGGGGCTAAACAAATATATGTGGGCCAGGGCCAGCCTACAGGTCTCTGGCCTTGGATATATATATATGGTTTCCAATGGCCTAGGCTAAAATATCAACTTCCGACTCAGCCTCTCTGACAACTTTATGTCCTTGGACAACTGGCTTACTTACCTCCCGTCTTTGTTTCCTTGTCTGTAAAGTCAGTAATAACTGTTCCTCCCTCACAGCCTGGCTGCAAAAATTAACTTACAATGTGCTTGGAATGAGGCATAGGGGAAAAGCACTGAAAACTAACCCCCAGGGCCAACTTTGGAAGCCCAACCATTCAGACCCCTCCTTGGACATTGAAACACCTGCCCCTTCCGAGCTCAATAGTGAAGAAGTCAGGCAAGGGTGAGGCTCTGAGGACGCCTCTCTGAGGTCAAGGCTGACATAGAGACTCAAAAAGGGCAGACTGTTCTTACTCATGCCGCTAAGCCGCAAGGCTTGAGGAAGATTATGTCTCCACTGCCAAGAAGCCTGAAGAGCATCAGTCAGTGTGCCTAACACCTCAGACTTCAAAACTATGATGTGGTTTGCTACAGAAATACTTTATATCACCTAGAAAATGAAACTTGTAAAGAGGCACTTAGGAGTCTCTTCTCTGTCAACTGTGGGGTCCTTTAGAGAAATTTGTTCTTTGCCTACATAACCACCAGCTCCCCAATGAACAGCTCAGCATTAGGAGGAAGATGTTAACATAAGGGGACTCCAGGGACTCAGCAGCCCACTGTTCCAGCAGCAGCTTGCCCCAGTATCCAGCTATAGGACAAGCCTGTCCTGCCCATGCCCCACTTTCTCAACCAGCAGGGAGGGCATCAGCCCACTCTAGGACTTGCCCTGTGAGTGCCTGTGGACAGCTAGACGTTAAAGGGAGCTGAGTATTACTGTAGGTTCCTAAAATCTCTGCCCGGGATGAGTGGAGCCAGCTAACTTCCAAACACAGTGGATGTACTCACTGTCCCTTACTACTGCCGAATACTAAGCTTGAAGGGGTAAGAAGAAAGGAAGACCACCGCTTTGCAACACAGTAGGCACAGGGAGGTCATCCAACAGACCAACATGCTGGGGTCTAGAGAGGCAGCCTGGCAGCAATGCAAGCAAAGGCTACAGAGCAGATGCCTGCAGAAAGGGGAGCAGCCCAGAAAGGCACAAGTCTGCAGGATCCAGGACTTTGGATTCCCAGAGGAGTAGAGGGAGATAAGCCTGAAACAGGTGCAAGATTTCATGGGCCCCAGAGATCTGGATTTTATCCTGCAGGCAAAGTGCAGTGACTAAAAAGGGAGCATTGTTTGGGATGCCAAAAGGGACAAGGCTGAGGGCAGGCAATTCAGGTAAGAGCCCAAGTCAGAGAGCTCACTCAAGTCCAAGAGTATTCAGGAGACTAAGTGTGAGAAGCCCAAGTGATAACCCAGGGACCCCTCACAGTGGGGCCCAACGGGAGCATGGCCCAGGGACTAATGAGGATCCGATGGCAAGAACATTCATTTTCTTAGGGACTGTCCAAACCCATCCTGAAGGCCTTCCCCTCAAACACAAAGACCAGACCTGAACCCTCACAGGGCATGGCATGGATGGTGCAGGTCTGTGGCACGGCAGCATCCCAAGAAGGAAGCTACGTCCCAAATGTAAGCAGAGTCCATGCCCAGTCTACCCCAACCACCTCAGGCAAAGTGAGCTGTGCTACAGAGCAGTCAAGCCCTGACCAGTTCCACGATGTCATCTACACTAACCACCAAAGGTCCAGGGACCAAAGGCAAACTCCGTCCTGCTCATCTCAGGGAGGCATCCCTTCTCCTATCAGGAGGCAAGTTATCCTCAGGGCCTAGCCAAGCTGGCAGGTAGCACTTTCTCTAATAACAAGGAGAACATACCAACATCACTGCAGCCTCCCCTCAACTGTACACCTATAAACTGTGGCCAGGAGTCTATGGGAAAGGTCAAGGCTCTCAAAGAAATAAAATACAACTTGATTGCTCCCACCACCGCTTAGTGCTCTTCCAGCCACAGCCAAGACAGGCCGCGGGCAGCATGTTAAATGGAGACTCCACTCCCAGACCAAGCAGCTCAGCCCTGGACATCTCTTCCCAGAGCATACAGGCCAAAGATGAACAGCTACATTTGACCCCTAGATGGCCACAAACACTCGTATCTGGAGTTTCCAGTGCCCTGGCTCCAAGCACAGAAGCTGTGGAGAGCAGCTTATTAAGGGTTTCCCTTTGGCTGGAGGAAAGAATAATCTACTACTAAGCTGGAAAGATGTGTGCATTAAATGGCTTCCGACAGACTGAATGATTATTTTCTTCTTTGCACGTCTTTCTCTCCAGATTTCCACACCAACAGTTTTATACCTGGAGAACAAATCCAGTATCACAATAGTTTTAAAGACAACCATGGGAAGGCCTTGTACAAGCCCCTGCTTTCAGCGGCAGGCACGTTTCCTTAGTGCCTACAGAGGAAGACCACGGCTTTATCGTGAATGTGAGCACAGAGGCCTGGACAGTACCTGAAGTCTCAGCACTGCCACATCCAACAGTCACCACATGGAGATGTCCAGAAGAATGCCATCTAGATGCTTCTCACTTAACTTGCTTCCCTGGGGGATCGCTTTACATTCTTTTTGGAGAGAGAGGAAGAGAAGAACAGAGGAATAGAGGAGAGGGGAGAGGGGGAGAAAATGAGGGCCTGGATTTTGAAGAACTCACATAGAAAGTGAATGGCTCCGCCGGGCAGTAGTGGTGCACACCTTTAATCCCAGTACTTGGGAGGCTGAGGCAGGCGGATCTCAATGAGTTTGAGGTCAGCCTGGTCTACAAAGTGAGTTCCAGGACAGCCAGGACTGTTACACAGAGAAACCCTGTCTCAAAAAAACAAAAAACAAAAAACAAAAAAAAAGAAAGAAAATGAATGGCTCAAATGCCCCCAAGGGTTTTGTTTGGAGACTCAAACCCTGACAAAGAAATAAAGTTCACCAAGGCTCGTTCTGAGTACACACCTGGCGTCTCCAGCCCGTAAACAGGGTGGGGGGTTAACTGTAAGGATGGGAAGGGGCTCCAGGAGCGCTACTATGGAGACCCTGTACTGCCATCTGCTGGCCACATGACTTCTACCAAGTCTGAGCTGTGGCCAAGTAAACAGGTAGAGCTGGGCAGTGAGGGGTGTAGATGCAGGGAAAGCACCAGCAAGCACCTCTACAAACCCTGGCTACACAGGATGATTGCCATACTGTGTAACAGCACCAGGACATGGCAGGACAAGGACAAGGCAGGACGGGCACTGAAGCATGTGTGAACAGGTAGATTGGTAGAGAAAACGAAGGGCACAATCATGGTTCATTAGTTTCAAGAAAGCTCTGACCCGCTCCGTGGACACCCTGAATAGGGTTCCCTGAAGGTCAGATAATCCTTCTTCATCGCTTCTGTCTCATGCCCAGTGAAGCTACAGACTTTTCTTACATTGTGTTCCTGCCTGGTCTGCAGGTGGAGAGGAGACCCCGCAGGGCTGCGCATACAAAGAGCTCAGACACCGCCACCAGCAACCACAGGACACTGCTAGCTTCAGGGTACAGAAGCACCTTTGACATTCATCTTACCTCAGCTTACGAGCACTTACCAGGCAACAGGTACCAGGGGCTGGGTGGGCACTGGCATCTTGTGGGAGGCCTGAGAACTGGCTGACGCCTCCCTCCACCCTAACTCTCCCGAAGGACTAACAGGCCTCCCTTTCCACCATCCAGAGACGCTCCAGGAACACACAGACAGGAGTTCCATAGCGGAGTTTTGTTTCTTTTCCAGTTTTAAAAAAATATATACAAAAAGAAAAACTAGAAAAAAGAGGGTGAATGAAAGATACAAAAAATTACCCACAATCCTATCTCCCAGGTGGTGTCCTTTCTCATGTAAGCCATGAGAGACTCATAAAAGCCTATTTCTGTTTTCTCTATTATGGAGGCTTGTGAGATTCTCCTGGTCACAACATCATGATCACCTAGCCCCAGAATAATACCAACCTGCCAGCTGGGGAAGGAGATGAGGGAGAGGGGAGAAGGGAGGGGTCCTTCAAAAAGCCAATCCATGGAGTATGACAAAAGTGCCAGAGCCCCTGGGTGCACCCCTGTCCCACTGAGCAAAAAGGCCACGTGCCCTGCGGTAGACTCCTCACTTGGACCCTGGTCTCAGCCCCTCCTACCAGCAACAGGAAACAGGCTCACTCTAGTTAACAGCTGCTCATTCTAGAACTCACGCTACCTACAGGGTCATGGAGCATAGTATACTTCCCACATCCCGGACCCACATGGGATCCAGGCAAACTCACTTCCAGTGCAGAGCTCTTGACAGCACACCACCATGAGGCCATTCCAAGTAATCAGTGCGGCCCTCGGCTCAGGGTGGGAGGCAGGCGGGCATAATTAAGAAGGCAAAGACTAAATCCAAGGATAAAAACAGATTTTAAAAACCACCACCACTACCACCACACACACGTTTCCCATGCATCCTAAAGTATGCTGGACACAGGTGCTGGACTACGCACTGGGCCAGCGGTGGTACTCCAAACAGTGGCACTTTAGTTCATAGTTTTTACTTCTCTAGGATTCTACCACTTCCCAGTCCCTAAACATTCAGAAAAGAATCCCTGCTTTTTACTTCATAGACCAGTGTTGTCTCCTCTTTTCATGCAAAGGCTTCTAACACCCTTTTGTAACACAAACCCTTCTCACTCCAACAGAAGAACCACACAGGGGTTAATCTGACACAACCAAGCAGGCCTCTGTAAACCACCAACCATTTTTGCAGAGTGAGGGAGCACTCTTCCTAAATGAAAACCGTACCCACCTTCTGACTTGCAATTACAGACCTAGGAATTTACTTTAAGAGACACTCATGGCAATATATGTACATCACTGCAGCATCAATTTCAGCATCCAAAAAAGCCTGCACACTATTTAAGTATCATTTAAATAAATCACGATACATTCACATTACGGAATGTTATACAGCTGAATGCAGCAACTCTGCAAGCATGATATGGAAAGATGTCACCAATACACTGTTAAGCAAACAGCAATTTCTAACTGGTTATATACCATAACTTGCATGTGACAGCAGTGTCTCCAGGGTCCCCAGAACTGAATGGTGACAGAGACAGAATGGGGCAACTTTAAATTTTCACCCTATCCATACTTCTCTACTATTTAAAATGCTTGCTAGAAACATGCTTTTTTAGGTAATGAAATGTACATTTTCAAAAGCTATCGGGATCAGGTGTTCATTGTCAAACACTGCCACAGACAAGTGGTTAATACCTATGGCATGGCCCTGATCAGACCCTGAAAGTCACATCAAAGCACAAGCTCTGAAAGAGCTCCAGCTGGCCTGCAGAAATGTGTCCAGGCTTGCTTCCACGCCTGCCTTGTCACCTCTATGGTACCTGTACCAACCAGGGACAGAGTGAGACTGGTCATGCAACCCCAGCCCAGTGAGAATGCACCGTGTTGCCATTCCCAGTACCTCTCTATGTGAGGAACAATGGATGGACCGCTAGAACCAAGTAGGCACATGATGCCAATATTTGGCTGCAAAGCCATGTCTTCTTCATTGTGGATACCTACCTGCAAGGTGATCCGGGAGGCCACCTCCCCATAAATGGCTGCTACTTACAGCAGGGGTGTCCAACAAAACTTTCTGATGGTGACATTTTATCTCTGAGCTGTTCTAAGAGGCAGTCACTAGCAACATGTGACTACTTACAGAACATTAAGGACAGAAAGTATGATCAAAGAACTGAGTCTTATCTTGGGCTAATTTAAATGACTAGGGTAACCAATAGCTCTTAGTGGACAGCACACCTCTCAATCCTCAAGATCTGCAGTCAGCTGTTAAAATCTCATGGTACAAGGGTCCTCCTCATTCTCCTCATCCCCTGCCCAAGTCTAAGTCTCCTAAATTTGTGGGAAGACTTCCCTTCCCTTCCCTTCCCAGCCTGTTCTATATCATTGATGGGACCCACCCCTCAAGCATTTCCTGGATCCTCATAGTGTTATCTCAGGTCACTTCATCTGCCCAGCCCTACCCTGCCAGATACCTAGCACCCGCCTGCAGTTCAGCCATAATTCTTTTGTATTGGGCACATGTAGTCCCCAGAGTGAAGGTAGTTTTGGACAGATAAACACTTAGTTGTGGCTAGGTTGCAAGGTGGCTAAAAGTAGGCCAGCGGGGGCCAACCACAGACCAACCAGAGTTAGAACACAGGTCTAGCTGTGTGAAAACATTCGGGTCTGCTTCTCCTTCATGCCTGCTCACCTGACAACACTGTACCAGCTGCAATGTTCAATATTAAATCAGGCGAATTCTAGTACACTTCACGTACCAGACTAAAAAGACGATTCCATGACCCTCTGGTAAGTATCCATACCATTAGATTTCATGCCCCAAACTTGCGGTTACTACAGTTTATACTTCAGTTCAGTGATGAAAATCATGTGTAAAGTCCAAGAAACTGTCAGACAAGGTGAATCTGAGTTTCCACTGAAGTTACCTTCTGAAGCAAGATGGCCAGTGATCCCAAGCACTTCACTGATACCTGGCTTTGTACTGTTCTTTTGTTGTTTGTACTGGCATCTCACACATAAGACCCAAAATCAGAATCCTCCACTATCTAAAGTGAGAGTCCTACTTTGCCTCCACCACCCCACCCCTGTTTCCCTGGAGTTTTCTCTGTCCAGCAGCTGTGACAGTGTTGCTAGGTAAGTGGACAAGAAAGAGAAGCAAGTCTGAATGTATTCATAAAGATTATATATCCATTCACATGTTGTACTTGGAAATATCAGCACAATGAGGAAAATGGCTTACGTCTTACTGAGCCCACCCTGGGGCCTCTGCCTCATGCTGACCCCCACCCACAGGGGCAGTGAAACACTGCAGGTTCTACGTAGCTATTTGTCTTACTCTCCCCATCACTGCTTAGCCATGGCTCGGGTTGGGTCACCCTCCCGTGCTACCATCAATCAGGAGAATCTTGGCCACAGGAATAAGAAATATCTTTAGAGCCCATGAACCAGAAAGAATGGGAAATATATTTTGCTGGAGAATAAGCAGACTGTGACAGAATCCATTAGGCAAAGCCAAATGGGTGGTCTAGCCAAGGGCAGCCAGGCCCCAAGGAACCAGAGAGAGTATATATAAATGCAAACACCAAGCTGTCCTCAACCCACAGCCATCAGGGGCCATACCGACTGGGTCATCATTCTCAGATAATCCTAGCACAGAGCAGAGCCAAGTATACAGCGGAACTATAAAAACAGTAACTCACAAACACGTTCTTGCCTGTTTGGGTCTGACAATGCCACACAAGGTCTGGCCACTGCAGTAAAAGACACAATGAGAAGACATGATTCTTTTATCTACATCAGCTTTCACAAAACTAGCCATGGAGTGGAATGGACAACCTCCACATAAGGCATGCTCACCCTGTCCACATCACTGCAAGCATGAGGTATTCAAAGTCCCCTACATCCTGAGTGTAACAGGAAGCTGAGGGGAGTCTTGACATCGCAGAGACGAGGTTGGGCTCACATACCTAAAGGTACTAAGTAGGAACAGAGTTATGAACAACAAAATAAAGAACTCTCACAGACCTTCACATGCCCCCAAGGACATAAGAGTTTTCTGAGCTCACCGGGGAGCCTCACCAATACAACTCTCCTGATTATTTAGGAAAAAGAGGTGGCTAACTCCAGGCATGATGGTTCATACCTACATCCCAGGATTTGGGAGGCTGAGACAAGAAGGCCATCATTTTGAGGCTAGCCTGTGCTACAGTGAGAGATCCTGGGGGCAGAGGGTTAAACACATAGACCTGTCACTTGGGCAATACCTGGAATCTTAGGACCAACTGCACAGCCAAGTGCTAGCCAGGAACACCCTTCACATGCTTATGAGTGCTTCCCATCACCTGTCCTGAACTTTTACAGCTCTTCCCCATGGCTGGAGTTCCAGCCTGTCTGTGAGACCCTATTCCCTCAGTGACAGCCCTGGGCTTCTCTGAAGCACCTTGGCTCTGCGGCTCTGTTAGTGAGTCTGCTCTACTTTTCAACAGAGTCCCTGATGGGAATCAACCCACTGCAGAGGCCTGACACGCTATCCACATCCAGAGAGCTTGCCAAGCACAAGGAAAGGAACTTCAACTCCCCACTTCACCCCTGCCCCATCCTGCAGGATTCTTTCTTGATTGTTTCAGCATTTGGTAGTTAGCACTATTGCTTTATTCTTTTGGGGATGAAGAATACAGAATTTAAGATAATACATCAAGACCCAATTTTATGCCCCTAATTTCAAAAGGCCATCAAACAAGAAGAGTTTTACTGGGAAATTATCTACTGCAACATCTCATTAGGATTCATGTCCCATGTGGCCTTGCACCAAGGTGAATGAATGATATCGAAGGCCTTCCACACAGGTGTTTCCAACTTCAGGGGGCGCTGTCACAGCCACAAGAGCCAATGCCTTCTTCAGGATTGCTTCCAACTTTTGAAGAATAAAATATCAGCACACTGCATAAAAAAAAAAGTCAAAGAACAACTGGACTCTCGCTGGGGGACAGCCGGCACTCTTGCCTCCACAGGCATCCCATCCAGATCCAACCAACCTCGGATCAAAAACATTAAAAAACAAAACAAAAAGAGAACAAAAAATGTGTCTCTACTGAACATATGCAGTTCTTTTCTTTGTAATTATTCCTTAAACAATACAACATAACAACTATTTACATAGCATCTGCTTTGTAGTAGGCATCTTCAGTAGTCTATAGGTGATGTAAAGTATGTGGGGCAGGATACAAACATAGCTCATATGTATAAAACTTGTCTAACACACATAAGGGCCCTGGGTTTGATCCCCAACACTATAGGGGGTGGATAATAGAATTTTTCTAAAAAAGGGATATGAAGTATATGGGATTTAGGGAGTTACTTATATGAAAACATGATGCCATTTATGAGACTTCAACATTTGTAGATTTTGAAATATACAGGGCGGGGGAGGGGGGGAACGCCTTGGAATCAATCCCCTGAAATATGAAGAAAGACTAATTTTTAAAGTTGTTTTCATTTGTATTATCTCATATTTAATGTCTTTGTCTTCTTTCGTTATGGCCTTTCAAGAATCTGGTAGCCTACTTTTCCCATGCCATCTCCGTGCCATTCTCTTTGGAGTCCCTAACATCCATCACCGTTGAAGCTGGTAGCTGTGCTGTGCCCGCGTAAGCAGATGCAGGGCCCCCAGGCAGTCTGGGGGCATCAGGTTCACTAAGCACTTGTGTGCCACAGTTCAGTTTCCTCAGGAGTGACCTGGGAGAACAACTGCCTCAAAAACCCTGTTTGCTAAAGTGCTTTTCACAAGGCACACAAATTCAACCATCTTTTAAACCCTGGCTAAATCTGTATAGTTACTGTAACCCACTAAAAACACCAAGGCAAATCAGTGTTCTATATTATTATTTTCTCTATATATAATATGGGATCTACATTAATGTTCTATAATGCTTCATTAGATAACTAGGAAG
Organism: Myodes glareolus; assembly: GCF_982192425.1. Taxonomy (NCBI): domain Eukaryota; kingdom Metazoa; phylum Chordata; class Mammalia; order Rodentia; family Cricetidae; genus Myodes; species Myodes glareolus. The sequence goes on along the minus strand of NC_142035.1, from coordinate 34,655,501 downwards.
AAGGAGTGGAACAATATGAAGAAAACTATTTCCTAAAAATACTAAATGAATAAAGCTAACATTAGGTGAGTCATCAACACAAAGCAAACTGGTAAGTCACAGTAGACCTTTGAGAATATCTGCCAAGACTATCCTATCTAGACTGTTCCTCACACCGCTTCATGCAGCCCCTCAGAGGGGATTCAGTCCCAATCACATGACTTGCCCTAAAGAATGAGATGCAGCTTGAAGGTGCCTACTCAAAATGTCTTATGCCTCTGCTACACCCTGAGAGGGCCTCTGCCCTAGAGAGACACAGGCATTTCAGCCCAGGCCCCCAAATGAACTCATGCATGTGGAGTAGCCCTGAGCTTATTCAGTTAAGACACAGCATGAAGTAGAGCCTCCCAGCAGACAGGACCTACACCAGCCAACCTTAGCCAACCACAGACAGGGGAGCAGAGATAAAGGACTGCTGTTACAAGGCGGTAGAACTTGGGGTGCTTGTTACACAGCCTTACTATAGCAGCAGCTGACTGACCCGGAAGGCACCCAGTTATGTAGCTACATCCTCCAAACTCAAACATCCCTCCTGTAGAGGACTGGGGATCATAAAATTCAGGAAGCTCAGAAAGTCCCAAGACTCACAGGTCCCCCTCAAGGTTACAGGACCATCACAATTACTGGGGAGACAAGAGTCTTTAGTGGAGCTGCCTCCGAGTCGAGCAGGGATAGAGGCTCCAGGAGCGCAGCTTTCCTAAACCCTCAGGGAGGCTGCGGTGGGCTTTTTGGTGGTGATACAGCTGCCTTTGACTTATCCACGCTTCTGTAGGTAAACCCGCACCCCTGCTCCTATATAAAAGCCCACAAGCTCAACGGTTCATGGAGCTGGACTCGTGTGGCGTTGTGTCCCTGATCTGTCATTAGTACCCAATCTGGGGAGAACAGGAAAAGTGAATCAACAGAGCACTGAGGACACCGGCCAGTCACAGAGGAGCGGCTTTCCCTCAAGCTCACAGGACAGTCAGGGCACTCACCAGGCTCGCCTTTTCTCTTTGAACCAGACTTCTTCTTTGCAGGCGCCTCTTGCTTTGGTGCCTCCTGGCTCTGGACCATTCCTGCATTTTTACCCTGGGCAGGAGCCGATTCTGACTTTTTACCCTGATTGGCAGCTGTGTCTACCTTTTTGCCATGATTGGGGGACTCGTCTACCTTTTTGCCCTGATTGGGGGCCCCCTCTGCCTTTTTTCCTTGGTTTGAGACACCTTCTGTCTTTGTGCCCTGATTAGCAACTGCATCAATCTTTCTACTCTGGTTGGGAGCCCCTTCCCCCTTCTTGCCTTGGTTGGGATTTCCATCCCCCTTTTTGCCCTGATTCTGGGTGCCCTCCCCTTTCTTGCCCTGACTTTGGGCCCCTTCTGCCTTTTTGCCCTGGTTTTGAGGCCCTTCCCCCTTCTTGGTCTGATTCTGGGCCCCTTCCCCCGTCTTACCCTGGTTCTGGGCCCCCTCCATCTTCTTGCCCTGGTTTGGGGTTCCCTCTGCCTTTCTACCCTGGTTTTGTATAACCTCAACTTTTGTGCTCTGGTTGGGAGATCCTTCTCCTTTCTTACTCTGGTTCTGAGCTCCCTCTCCTTTCTTACCCTGGTTCTGGACCCCCTCTCCTTTCTTGCCCTGGTTCTGGGCCCCCTCCCCTTTCTTACCCTGGTTCTGGGCCCCCTCCCCTTTCTTACCCTGGTTCTGGGCCCCCTCTCCTTTCTTGCCCTGGCTCTGGGCCCCCTCTCCTTTCTTGCCCTGGTTCTGGGCCCCCTCTCCTTTCTTACCCTGGTTCTGGGCCCCCTCTGCCTTTTTTCCTTGGTTAGGAGAGCCTTCTAATTTTTTGGCCTGGTTTTGAGTCTCTTCTCCCTTCTTGCCTTGGTTTGGGGTTCCCTCTGTCTTCTTGCCTTGGTTCTGAGCTCCTTCCATTTTTTTACCCTGGTTTTGAGTTGCTTCCCCCTTCTTGCCTTGGTTCTGGGGTCCTTCCCCCTTCTTGGCCTGGTTCTGGCCTCCCTCACCTTTCTTAGACTGATTTTGGTTTGTTTCCCCCCTTTTCCCCTGATTTTGGGCCCCTTCTCCCCCTTTCTTGGCCTGGTTCTGGGCCCCTTCTCCTTTCTTGGCCTGGTTCTGGGCCCCTTCTCCCTTCTTGGCCTGGTTCTGGGCCCCTTCTCCTTTCTTGGCCTGGTTCTGGGCCCCTTCTCCCTTCTTGGCCTGGTTCTGAGCCCCTTCTCCCTTCTTAGCTTGGTTCTGAGCCCCATCCCCCTTCTTGGCCTGGTTCTGGGCTCCTTCCCCCTTCTTAGCTTGGTTCTGGGCCCCATCCCCCTTCTTGGCCTGGTTCTGGGCTCCCTCCCCCTTCTTAGCTTGGTTCTGAGCCCCATCCCCCTTCTTGGCTTGGTTCTGGGCTCCATCCCCCTTCTTAGATTGGTTCTGAGCCCCATCCCCCTTCTTGGCCTGGTTCTGGGCCCCATCCCCCTTCTTAGATTGGTTCTGGGCCCCATCCCCCTTCTTGGTTTGGTTCTGTGCTCCCTCCCCCTTCTTGCCCTGACTGCTGGTGGCAGGAACACTGGCCTTAGAGCCCACTGGGGGTACAGCCACCATAGGCACCTCCTTGGGTGTTGCTTCCAAGATGGCAGACTTTGAAGCAAGAACTTGGATGGAATTCACAATAGAACTGACTGCTGGCTCAACCTTCGCCACTTTTTTCTCCTTCTTCTTTTTGTCCTTAGGGGAAGAAGCCAGCTTTTCTTGAGGCATAGCTGGTACTGTGGCTACAGGGGTATGGACCATAGATGAATGGACTGAAGTTGGAGCCACAGCCATAGCAGGTACACGCGTTGGTTCCTTGAGGATGATGGTCACATTGGGATCCAGGTCATGGTCAGGTATCTTCCCATTAGGTTTTTCTTCCTTTTTCTTGGTCTTTCCTTTCTTCTCCACAGTCTTCTCCTTCTTTTTCTTCTCGCCTTTCTGGTGGTGAGTTTTTGCCATCTCCTTGCGCTGGTTGGCAAGTGCTTCTTCATATGACGTCTCCTTCATGGAGAAGGTTGACACCAGGAAGATACCGATGGCAGAAACAACCATAAATCCACCAAAGACCACAACCCCCAAGGTCTGAGTGTCGTAGATATCCATCTTGGCTGGCTTGCTTTCCACCTGCCAACACATACAAGTAAATTACTTTCTGGAGAAACTGAGGAACTAGACAATTTCTACCCCCATCACAAACTTAAGGTTTCTTACATTTCTTCAGACTAAATTAAGAGTTGAAGCAAATCCATGTTCCTATTCCCTCTTCAAAAACGGATAATTTTTACCTATATTCTGGACAGTTCTTCTAGTACCCAGAGATACAAGCAGGCAGATGGCAGAGTACAGGGGACAGCTGGAGTTTGTAATGTCCAGTTTATGTGGGAATCCCCTCTGTATGCTGTGATTACCACTAATGAATAAAGAAACTGCTTTGGATCTATAGCAGGGCATAACTTAGGTAGGCAGGGAAAACTAAACTGAATACTGGGAGAAAGAAGAGCCGAGTCAGAGAGAAGCCATGGAGTCTCTGCCAGAGACAGATGTACTGAAACTTTGCTGGTAGGTCACGCCCTCGTGGTGATGCACAGATTAATGGAGATAGGTTAAATTAAGATGTAAGAGTTAGCCAATAAGAAGATGTAGAGCTAATTGGCCAAGCAGTGATTTAAATAATACAGTTTCTGTGTGATTATTTTGGGGCTAAGCGGCTGGGAACTAACTAGTGGGATCCTTACTACACCCAGTAGCCTCTAAAGTCCATGACCATGGCCCAAGTGTAAGGTGCCCCTTTAATCCTCCCCACTACAGGATTCAAACCACTCATGGGCACAAGTGCTGTTTAGAAGTAATACAACAGGGAATAGTGGCAATGTGGTAAAGATGCCAAAGCTAAGCATGGCTGCATGTGCCAAATACATAGGATGTGATTTTTAGTAATATGAGAACTTTTCATTTTTCATGTTGGGCCGAAATTTTTATTTTTTGTATTTTTCTTCAATGTAAAATTGGCTGGTTTTAGTTAAACAAACAAACCAATGAAAAGCCCAGTCAACCCCAACACATCTGCAGGCTTTCCCGGAAGGCCCCTGGCATACCATACTCTGCTTTGTTGCCAGTGCCCTAAGCAAAGCCCCTAGGGTCACAGACAAACACCTTAGTACTGCAATCCTGAAAAGTAATCAATCAAGAACTTGGTTCAGGACAACACCCTTTCTGTAGCAATACCCAGTCAGTCACAGAACCTACAATTTCCATATTGGGAAACAGAAAGCAAGTCTTGGGAAGCCCATGGGATTCTAGGATTGGAATTTCACATCAGCAGACTTCACAGGAGAAGGGAGCAGTGTCACTAGGTGTCAGACAACATACCCCAAATCGAGAGGCTGAAGCATACCATTCTTGTTGCTTACAGACCAAAGTCCAAAGGATCAGAGGCAACTGGGCTCACCCCTTCCTGGCTGATAGCCCAGGCTCAGTTCCACTTCACTAAGTTTTTAGTCAATGCTATCATCAGTTCCCAATCCCCTGAGCTAGAGAGGAGAGGTAGTCTACTCCTTCTGAGGAGGATCAGCAAAGAACAAACAAGCAGAACTCCAGTGTGGATGAGAAAAACTAGGAGGGAGGGAGGATAAGAAGGAAAGGTGGGGAAGGTGAGGACACTGTGTCCAGGCTCTCTAGACACCAGCTGCTTGGGCAGGGAGATTTATGTGCCTCTTCAACAGAGACATTAGGGCATTTTAAAGAAGCGACATTGTTTAAACACCTCAGCATCACATTTTAGGACACTCGGTTTCTTCATAGCACAAACCCTTTCTCTGCCTCATTCTGATGAGGCCCTTGAGGAAGTACTAACTGGACTGCTCACAACAACTGTCACTTGGGGCTATGTAGGACCAAGGTCCAACACTCCATTCCTGCCATTGCTTCTGGGAAAAAAAAAAGAAAAAAAAAGGCTAAGGCCAACCCAACCCACACAAGCCTTCGAAGCCTGGACAAGGCAGCATTCATATTACAAATGGATTCTGATTTCTAGCTATGGACCACTAGTGACATTTGGTCCAAAGCCAAGGCCAAGTGCTCTCACAAGTGGTAGTCAAGAAAGGCTGTTAAATTAAGTCTTTCCAGGAACACACTCCTAAGCTAGGTGTAGAAATAAAATCCTCGCACCTGCCCACTCCTGGCTCCATTCTGTGTTCAGGAGGGCAGGGACAAAGTGTGTGATATGGCTGATCACCCCTTCCTGGGGTAGGGATCTCCAACCGAAACTCCTACAGGGCCTCACAGACTCTACCAACAGAGACATGCTCAGATACAAATTACAGTGCAATCAGATGTCTAGTCAGATGACAGAAGTTCTTCAGAGCAAGACCTACATTAAGCCTGGCTCAGCCTGGCCACAGTTCTATAAACACCAAGTGGTCTCCAGACAACTATGCACTCAAGGGATGGCCTCTTGTAGAGTTGCAGTTGGCACTGGTCACCAGCCCCTGACACAGTGAAGGGCCATCAACAAAGCAGGGCCTGTTCACTGTGCAGCTTCTGTGCAGCTTCGTGCCTTCCAACTGCTCAGCTTAGACAGAAAAGCCAAGGTTGGAAAATCAACCTTTAATCTGACTCCACATAAGCAAACAAGACTCACAAAATACATTCTCTGTGTGGAGTTCAGAATCAAGGCACGTAAACTTGGGTAAATATTTTTCACATACACAAAGTATGTTTATAACAGCATAAATGTGTCTTCCCAACTTTTGCAGAACCAGCTGCTTTAAAAAGAAATTACATCGCTACCATTAATTCCTGAGGTAGAATTTTTTCAAATGAAAGCTTTCACAAGAAAATGAAAAGCCCAGTCTTTAGCCATACACTGAAACATTTAAAGCTAAGGCAGTATCTCTGCAAGCCGCAAAGAAATGGAAATAAGAAAACAGAAAAATCACCTCTGCTTTCAAAGTGACCTTACCTCATGATGAACTACAATTGTAAGCTGAAATCTCCCCTCCCCCGCAAAGAGAATTTAGGTGGGGTCACAAATACATCTTGGAGACTCTCGATTCATAGACTAATAAAAGCAGAAGGGTCTCTCGCCTATGCTTTCAGGAGCCTCTATGCTTGCAGCTTGCTCACTGTTCTAATACTGCAGAGTGCATCTCTTCAAAGGCTTTCCTCTGGGCTGTGCCTACATGGGCTAAGGTCTGGGCCAGATGTGTGTCCACCCATACTCTATACTATCTCACCACAGGAATCTCTACTTTGTCATTTCCAGAAACTTCTGTGAAATTGGTATTTTTCTACACCTATTATTGCTAAAGTACTCAGTGAAAGACTAGCTTGCTGCGGGAGCTCATTCCGCTCCTTCAGCCAATAGCCGCTGAGATACCAGCCCATTGGGGCGTGGTCTCTTTCTCTCTCTTTAAAAAAAAGCAGCGGCTGTCCTCCATTCTCTCTCTGGCTTCCGACTCCGCTTCCGGCTCCTAGACTCCTTTCCTGTTTGCGCAGAGGGCTGTTGTCTGGAACGGTAATCTGTAAGTTTTCCCCCTTTGAATAAATAACCATTCTATTAATCATAATTCCAAACTGGTGTGGAATTGTGACTTACGCCTTCATCTGGTGCCCAAATGGTGTGGGAGAATTGTCTGTATTCTGTCAATCATGTATTTTAATAAAACGCTGATTGGCCAGGCAGGAAGTATAGGCGGGTCAACCAGACAGGAAGTAGAGGCAGGGCAATGAGAATAGGAGAAGGCTCTAGAGAGGAGGAAGCACCCTCCGTCATTCCTGTGCAGACCACCGAAGAGACAGCATGTAACCTGCCCAGCTGAAAAAGGTACTGAGCCGTGTGGCTAACATAGATAAGGATAATGGGGTAATATATGTTATAAGAGCTAATAAGTAGCCAGAGCTAAGGGCCAATCAGTTTATAATCTTATGGAGTCTTGTGAGTGATTTTCTTTGGGGTATGCCAGCTGTGGAGTACCGGGTGGGACAGATACCCCAACAAGCCAGCCCTCATGTTACACTAGCTAATGAAAGCTAATGAGGGAAGAAAATCAAGGCCAATGACCAGTCCCAGGTTTGGCGAAATGGAATTCACTATCATCTTTAAGTCCCAGGAGAATGGTGCTTCTTCTGCTCTTAGGATTTGGGGACCAACAGGAAATGGGAGCTCTCAACTCTTCAAATATGGACCATATCTACTAACTCAACTGGCATGATAAAGCCAGTTCAGACCAATTCAGGACTTGAGATCTAGGTCAGTTTTAAGAAATGTCCTACAACAAGAACCTGAAGTCTGTCTTATCTCTCCCAGCTGCTCTACAGTGGACACCTGGTGTTCAGAGATGCTGTCTTGTAGAGGATGGACAAAGATAACAAGCCTACAGACCTAGTCCTGAGCCAAGGAATATAGATTTGACAAAAAGATACCAAACAGCAAGAAAATCAAAGGCAACAATACCTGTAAGTACATTAAGATAGGCATCTCCTAATATTTTAAAATAAAGATTGAGTACCCCAAATCCAAAAATCTGAAATTCACATAATTCTTAAAGCCAGGGAACAAGAGATGGTGCTACATGCAGAAAATTCTCCATAAAACCTTATGTGATGGTCTCAGTCAAAACACAGGAACAGGCCAGGTGTGGGAACACATCCCTATAATCCCAGAAGCACTTAGGAGACTCATGTGGGAGAATTCTGAGTTCAGGGTAAGCCTGAGCTACAGAACATGACCAAACTCAAAAAAAAAATTAAATCAGACACATTAAAAATATATAAACCTGGGTGCTAGAGATGGCTCAATGGTTAAAATTGGGAGCTGGAGAGCTGACTCGGTGCCAATGCTTACTGCTCTTCCAGAGGAGCAAGATTTGGTTCTCAGCACACGTGTGTACCTGGAGACTCAAAACTCTAACTCCAGTTTTAGGGTATATGACACTCTCCATGAGCTCCTGAGTGAACATGGTACATGTGAACTCATACAGGGACACAAACACACACATAAAACTAATAAATTTATTTTTTTAAGGTATCTTAAAATACATAAACTTACTTGAGTGCATAATGTACACAGGAAACATAAATGAAGCTAGTGTTCAGATTTGGGTTCATATCCCAAATATCCACAGATACATACCAAAGAGAAAAACAAAAAGCCCAAATCTGAAACACTTTTAATCTTAGCACTTTGGAAAAGGGACAGTAAACTTGTATTATGATAGTTCAGATATACAGAGGTTTGAGAAATATGATTATTTCCCAACCACATACACTTGATATACAGGTATGTCAAATACTAACATTGTGCACACTAACTTCAGATACTGTGTGTGTGCGTGCGCGTGTATGTCCAATGCTGTAACTGTTATGTAAAGGTATTATTCTGGGTGACATCTGGCAATTTTTAACTAACCTTCATTTTGAAATTCACACAGATACAGATAGCTCTGGATCATTCCTTTTAACCCCTATGACACGCTAGCAGCCACTCTTACATGCTTATGTTTAACCCCTATGACACTTACATGCTTATGTTTAACTCCTATGACACGCTAACAGCCGCTCTTACATGCTTATGCGTTAAACTCTATGCTACTCACATAGAACTGGAGTGGTGTGTTTACCAGAGCCTTACAGGGCCTATTTCATGCTCCTGTCTCTTGACAGCTGAAGTCAGTTCCTAGAGGTAACTACTGTGACAAACTCACTGTTCAGTTCCTTTCTTCTACAGACTGGAATATAAGAACTGCAGAGAGAGCTCAGAGGCAGCACACTCACCTGCAGGGAGCCCCAGATGCACTCACTGGCCAACTTCAGTCACACTTTTTGCAATGAGGTAGGTTCCTTCACTGGGTGCTTCCCTTGGTGGATGACAGACAGAATCACACTGGCTTTATCACCAGCACCACACCCTGCCGGGCCTTCCCCTTCTTTCTGATGGGTGCTATACTGTGCTCCACTGGGGAATTACTCAAGTCCTGTATCAGTTTCAGGTTTTTAGCTTATCACCATTCCCTTCAGAATTTCTACAGAGCTTTTAATTTTAATCATGCTGACGTTACAGATAATCACAGGAAGAACTGGCACTGACTGCAGGGCTCCCATCAACAAGCAGCTATGCAACAGCACTACACTGACGTCAGTCAGTGTTCACTTCAGGCCTTTAGAAATTCTCGAGTCTTCTCCATGAAGGCCTTTCATATCTTTGTGATGTTGTCAACATTACTGCTTTTTGTAAAGTCCTAGAGAAAAAGCATATATTGTGAATTATTTTTTCTATTCTCTCAGCTACATACAGCTGGTAAAGTCATGATGTTTATATATGTATCATTCATTTAGCTTTTATTATGATAAACCCTTGTCCAACTGGAGTTTACAGATTTGCTTTGATTTTCTTGGCAAAAAACTATCTATGCAGGAAAAAGAAAGCCCTGTTTTTTGCTCTCTGGGCTACATTATCTCATTTCTAAGCCGCACTGGTAGCAGGAGCCTCCTTGCCAGGTCCCTGCATCCCCACAGCTCAGGTTACACTATCACACTGAGAGTCAGTGCACATGTTTGGTGAAACACTTTCCTCAGGCTATGCAGTATATCCTATTCTCTCAGTTACTGTTAAAAAAAATAAATGAGCACTAAATTTGAGCAACTGTTTTTTACATCATCTGACATTTTCTCCTTTAATGTGAAATATACTAAATTATAATACAGTAGCTCCCTTTTATCTACTAGAGCTAAACCTCAAGATTCCAAGGGAATCCTGGCACAGTACGGGAGCCTATGTGTATACACTACATTCTCCCTTATATACATACCTATGAGAAAGTTCAGTTTGTAAACTTTCACAGTAAAAGGCAAAACAACAACAATCAAATAAAACAATTATAATAATACCACTGGTAGCATCACTACTCTTGTGTTTAAGGGCTATAATTAAATAAAGATTAGTCATATAATTCTACAACAGTCCATCTGATAATCCAGACTAATGGGTAGGAAGTATATATGATGTGCATGCACCGAATAACGGAACAATTCATGTCCTGGAATGACATTCAATAGTGTAAGAATGACATAAAATGTGAAAGTGATTCATTATTTCAGGAATTTTCCATTTAATATTTTTAGATCACGGTTAACTGGGTAACAGAAATATTTGACAGAAATTCTTTTTAAATAACATCTCTAGATTTGATCTGTTCATGTTTTTTATTCTTTTTTTTTCTTTTGGTGGCCTTTGTCTTCAAAGTGAGAGAAATCAGGTCATCCTCACTGTTCTCACCCTGGCGGCAGAACCACTAGAGTCTCACGGAATGGACTGGAATGGGCTTAGAATCAGCCCTTTACTCCGGTTCACCAGGACAGTTTGTGCAGGTTTAGAAGACTTAGGATGAGATCAATTGCCAAGGAGGAAGCCTTAGATCTCACCTTTGAGAGAGAGAGAGAGTAATAAGAGGACTGACTTAATTAACCACTGATAATGACTGTCTATCCATCCAACTTCTGGGTTGGTGATTCAATTAAGTCTCATTATTCCCTTCATCTTCCATTGGTTTACACTGTTTTAACAACTTCTTGACATGAGTGTATATTACTTTATGATCCTCTTCTGGTGGCAAATATTTAAGGCAATAAATTTATTCTAAATACTCATATAGCTTCATCCTAAAGCTATAATGAACATTTCCATTGGCGTTCAATCCCAATGTATTTCTTCTTTGACTTGCGGTGTAAAATGTATTTAACTTTCCTAACATACAGAAGAGTTTGAATTATCACAGATAAATTCTAATTTTAACTGCTGTAAACTTCCACAATTTTAACTGATCTAAAACTCAATCTCTCTCTCTATGCCATTTTGTCTAATCCAACAGTTATTGAGAGCTCTCAATATATGCTCACATGCTTTTCAGTTGTTTCTTGGAATCTACCAACTTGTGTTTTATTTGAGACCATCTTGTTAGAATATAAAATCACAAGTAATAGACCTTCCTGGTTAAGTACCTGCTATTTCTCTTCCCATTTGAGAATGATCCTCTTCAAAATAGTGATTTTTTTTTCATTAAGTTCTAGTTTGTTCAATTATTTTCAAAGCTTCTCTAACTCTTGTGGGATTAGTAGTAGACTGGCATTTTTTTTTCAACCTTCCTGTGTTCATGTTTTAAGTGTTACTCTTAAAAACAGCATATGGCGGGATTTTATTTTAATCCCGGTGGCAATTTGTTTTAGGTTTAGTCCACCAACACGTACGGTGATTTTCTGTACAATGCACTAGTCCATGCTCTTTATTTTGTGGTACCTATTAACAACAGTGGCTTTTTGCTTACACCCTCATCCCTTTTGCAGTGTTTGACTACTCGAGCACCATTTTTTCTTGCTTTATAGCTTGGGTGTTAAACATTGTACTTCTTTTAAAATGAGTTCCCTTTAATATTTGTTTGTTGAGACATGGTCTCACTATGTATACCTGGCTGGCCTGAAACTCTCTAGGCAGACCAAGCTGGCTCTGCCTCCCAAGTGCTGAGATAAAAAGGAGGGACGCACTAGCATGCTCAGCCCCTTTAAATTTTTTAGCTGTGATGTTCACCCAAATTTTCCTACATATTCAACTCAGTTTCACTCCTCCATCCCCCGCTCCAACAGGAGAACCTACAGGCTTTAAATCTGTTGCTGTCCACTCAGCAGGAGCCCTGCACCACGTCTCCTACTCCCTGCTGCTCTGACAGACGCTAATGCTCACTTACTACTCAGAAGTTCGTCATTTGTTCATCATTGCTCCTTATATTTCATCCCACTAGCATCTTGCCAAAAACTCCGTCGGTCAATTCTCTGGACAAGTACAGCTTCCTGCTCGGCTTTTATGGCCCTCACTCCCCGGAAGCCCTTTGGTTGACCTTCAGTCTTCATGAGTGACTGCACAGAACCCATGCAAAGGCTCTCTTTCCCCACTCCAAAGATCTGATTCTACCTCCTGGCTTTTCTTTGTTGCAAAGGTTACTACTGAAAAAATGCTGCCAACCTAATGCTACCTTTGACTTTTCACCATCTTTTACATGTGTGTGTGGTGTGTGCACGTGTGTAAATGTCAGGTGCGAACATAGTCACATGCATAGAGAGACCCCAAGTTGACTGATGTGTCATTCTTGAGTACTCTGTTGAAGCAGGGTCTCTCAGTTGAACCTAGAGTTTACTGATGGGCTAGTCTTGCTAGCCAGCTTGCTCAGAAGATCCTCCCTCTGCCTCCCAAATGTTGGGGTTACAGGTGGACCTTTGTATGGGGGTCTGCATACAGGAACTTGTGCTCTCCCCAGCCCTTCTTATCACGTTCAAGTTCTATCTTCAGAGTTCTGAGGAGTTCACAAAATACATATGTGCATTTAATCTTATTTGTGCTTTCCAAGTTTGAGGAGTCATCATATTGACATCAATTCTAGAAAACTCTTCATCACTGAATCCCTTTGACAACGGTCTCGCTCCTCGTGTTTCTTCAAGGTATCATCTCTAATTATCCTTAACAATTCTCTTGTGCAGCCATTAGGGCAGACTTCAGACATAAGGTCCACTCACCACTCTCTTAGAATGAATTCAAAACAGCTCCTTAATGAAGTCTTCAAGTTGTCCTGCCCTTCTCAAGTCTGCCTGCTTCTTTCACGGCACCGTCTTAACCTCTTTTAGCTCTCCTGCCTTCTGTTCTACCTTCACTTGTCACTTACCATTGCATTTCTGTTGGGCTTATTGGTGGCAGTTCTTTAGGGGCTCCCCTAAAACCACTTTATCTTTGCTTCAACCAGGCCTTGGAGGGAGTCACCAGCCGTGGGCTGATTGTTACCTGTGGCAGGGACCTCTGATAGAAAAATTTCAGCTTCTGACCCAACAGTTTGGCTGTCCCATCATCTCTTCTTGCTACTAACTAGGACACTGCCTGTCCTTTTGTGGAGGGTGCAGCCCTTCAAAACTTCAGGACACACTAGGTGTTAGTCCTCACTTCCTATCTCAAATTCCTGTTTCATCTGAAACACTGATGCCCAAGATGACATCAGCTGCCCACACTCCACCCGACGGAATCCTAATGTCCACTCAGGTTAGGCCTATGTCACTCCCCTCACTTTCCCCTGGCAACCTCTTTGCTACCTTTGAAGCACAAGGCTTATCAACATTAATTACTATTTCCAAAGAAGCATCAGAACCTCTCATCGAAAAATTTAAGCAATGCTTGTTTTTTTTTAAAACAGTAACTGAAGAAAATGTAGCAACTAAAAGTAGAATTTTGAAATAGTATATTTCATGTGTTAAAAGTAACTTCCTACTTTAAAGAAACAATGTCATTCATTTTAAAGAGTTGAGACACTAAAAATAGAAATATATTCTATTATAAGCCTTGCTTAATCATCAGCTATTTCGGATTCAATTTCTATGCTTGAGGAAAAAAAATAGAGAATTAACAAGCTTTTGTTTCCTTTAAAAAAAAAAGTCTTTGAAAAAAAGACCTAAATCCTCTGGGAATTTACAAGAAGCTACCAGTTTCCACTTTATTAAAAAAAGACAGGCCAATATGGCATGATAAAGGATCTTCAAAATAGACAATTGGTCTAAAAGTTTTCTTACTGTAATAGACATTCATCCCCAGAAAGCAGAGGCCAGCTGGCACCGCATCAACCAAACACCAGTTCTCAGTAGGTATTGGCTGTGATAGGACCACTAAATATTCTATCAGAGTGTTCGATAACCAGCACTCATATGAACAAGCCCAAAGAGAAAAATACAGTTATCTGGACAGAGAAAAATGTTTTGCATGTTGCTGGAGAGATGTTTCTTGGTTCTTCCATTTTATAATCTTGCAAATGGTCACTAACGTTCTGTTGTCTGTCTGTTGCTGGCATGGGAAAGTGTGAATGATTCACACGTCTACTACTTTCCTAAGCAACTGCCTAATTCTAGTGTTAAGCCTTTAATTTTTTATTGTTTTTTGTTTTGTTTTGTTTTTAACTTTCCTGTGTCTGTAAGCATATAAATCAGTTTGTTCCTTTTTTTCCCCAATCTTGACCCATTTTACTTTCATTAGTTTTTGTAGAGTGGGACCTCTGATACAATGCTAAAGGGAAGGACTGCCAACAGTCTTTCCTCGTGTCAAAGGGGACAATACAGATGCCTAGCTGTTTTACCCATAGTATGCATGGTAAGTTTTATCACATATTTTCTCTGTATCTGTTAAGATAATAATATCATTCTACTCTTGTAACCTGTCAGTATGACAAATGAACATACACTTAATTTTCAACATTAAAGTTTGCATTCCTAGGACAAACATCACTTTGTCATTATATGTACTGTTGGGTTTGGCTTTCATTCCTAGGTATGAGGTGACTGGCGATTTCCTCCCTCTTACTATTTCTATGGAACAAGGCTAGAAGACAACAGAATGAGTGGACACATAACATTCACTTCTTCCTCTATTCTAAGTTTGAGAAGGAATGTGTATTCTTTACATGCTTGGCAGGAATCCATGTCCTTATGATTACAGGAACATGCAGTTTTCTCTCTCCCCTAAGTTCAGTACTGATAAGTTTGATTTTCTAGAAGAAATGTATCAGGATAGTCACAACTTGCAAAAGTTTTGTCATGTTAATCTGTAAAAAATAAGCTATGTATCATAAGTTATGTATCTTTTTCCTCCACTTTCTATTAAATATTTCTTTTTCAAGACAGGGTTTCTCTGTAGCTTTGGAGCCTGTCCTGGAACTAGCTATTGTAGACCAGGCTGGCCTCGAACTCACAGAAATCCGCCTGCCTCTGCTTCCGAAGTGTTGGGATTAAAGGCGTGCGCTAACCACTGCCCGGCTGTATTGAAATTAAATTTTTTTGAGACTGCCTAGCTACATATCCTAGAGTGGCCTCAAGATCTTTCCTACCTCAGCCTTCAGAGTGCTCAGGCCAGAGCTGTGTGCCATCATACCTGACTGCTTTAGATAAGCACCAATGGTAGTAATTTTTAAAAAACCGATTTAACATGAGCTTTTCATAAATGCCACCTGTCTTTTCAGTGTTTGCCATCTGCAGTGAGGCCCCCATCCATGTACTTCACGCTGCTTACTTGGTCCCTGTTCATGGTTTTGCCCAAGAGCTGTCAACCCCACTGTCTCCTCTAAGGAGGCCCTGTGGCTTGGCTGCTGCTGGTTTTCTGTCTCCTTTGTTCTTCCTTCTACTACTTGAAGTAGTTCATGGCCGAGCTGGGCTAACTCTGACTTTTATCAGGTTAAAGAAATTGCTTTTATCCTAGTTAGCATAAATTGCATCAAGACAGATGTTTTGCTCAATAATTTCCTTCTTCCCATTTTGAATATGTTTAAAGTTATTAATCTGTCAAAAATGTTTCATCTACACACTATAAATTTAATATGTACCATTTTCTTTACTGCTGTCAAAACATTTTATATTTCCCTACTTTATGACCTATAAACATTAGAAGTACTTTTAAATTTCTAAATACATGATGATTTTTCTATTTTCTTATTCATATTTCTAATTTACTTGGAGCGACACTTGGGTTTGGATCAGTATTCTGTCTAACATTAGTGTCCCACCTGTCCTGGACTATTTTCTGTCCTTGACATAGCCATCTGAATACTATGAAGTGTGTTAGGTGGCTGTGGGGTTTTTGTGGGGGTTTTTATAGTCACATATAGACCAACAGACCAAATCTTTTATTTACTGTTTTGTCCAAAGCTGTTCTTTAGTTATATGATCACTAAAATTTCTCTATTGTGGCGATAAATTAGACCATTTCCTAAAACTTCTGACCATTTTACTTTATATATTGAGACTATGTTAACTCAGAAAGTTAAAATGGGGCCAGTGAAAGGGCTCAGCATGTAAAGTGTTTGTTGTGCAAGCCTGACTGGTACCTAAGTTTGATTCCTGGAACCCACAGCAGGAGGAAAGAACGGATTCCTATAGGTTGTCCTCTGACCGTGTGCGTACACACACACACACACACACACACACACACACACACACACAATTTTTTAAGCTAAAAATGCTTAAATTGTTTAATGCACCTCCCTCTACAATGCTTTCACACTTGATCTCAGCCAAAACGCTGCTAAGCAATCATGATGTGCTTTTTTTCTGCCTTAAAGTCTATTCTCATAATACTGACACAACATCAGTTTTCTTTCCGCTCTCTGTGTAACAACCCTGGCTGTCCTGGAACTCGCTCTGTAGACCAGGTTGACCTCGAACTCACAGAAATCCGCCTACATCTTCTTCCCAAGTGCTGGGCACAAAAGTGTGCGCCACCACCACCCACATCTTTCTGCTTTTAAGATGAGAGTCTTTCTAAATAGCCCAGGCTGCCCTAGGCTAGCATACAGCACCAGCACATGTGAACTGGCTTTCTCCATCCATTCTACCTATGACAGTGCAACAGCTGTATTTTTGGAATGCAGCATGAACAGTATCTTTGGCTTTTACTGGAGTATTGAAGCAATTGGCATTTAATACAAATGCTAATGCACTGGGTTTAAACCTGTGTTTTCTCTAACATTAGTCTCCCATCTGCCCTGGGCTGCTTTTTGTCTTTATCCTTCTTGATTACTTTTGAATGTTTTGTTTCCCCTTCTAGTATTACAGAAGTAACCCACTCTTTAATTCTTTAGTAGTAACCTTTGAGGAGGGTAATCAACATTCTGTGAACATAAAAGTTAAACAAAATTTTTATTCTGTCCCACTAATTCCTTCACTCTCCCTAGATATTGTTTTTAAGCGTTTGCTCTTAGAGTTTTTCAGTCTCACCAACATATGGCATTATTAAAAATTATCCAAAATTAAGCACTTTCTTCACTTTTCACTCTTTTCCTCATGGCCTTACTTTCCTTCCAGGAACACCCTAGAGTTTCTTGATGATCTGCTACTAACAGTTTGCTTCTGCCTTAAAATAGTCCCTCCCCCAACCCCACAAGGGCTGCAGAGATGGCTCAGTGGTTAAAAGCACTGGCTACTCTTCCAGAGGACCTGGGTTCAATTCCATTAAAATCTGTAACTGTAGTTTGAGGGGATCCAACACCCTACCCTCACACAGACATAAATGTAGGCAAAACAACAATCCACATAAAATAAAAAATATATAAAACAGTTTTTCCCACTGCTGAATTCTTCTCTAGTTACATCATGAATTATCTCCATGTAAATTTACTTTTATTCTGTTTGGGTTGTTGGATTTTTAAAAAGATGGGTATCTCACCTATTATGTAAGATTATCAGCTACTATCTCTTCAAACACTGGTTCTTTCTCCCCGCCCCCCCCCCCCCAGAACTGTAATTCAACACAACACACGTCTCAGTTTGTTCCCCTTGGTTCTCCATTGTTCCCACAAAGCACCTGTCTGTGGTTCTTCACAGTGACTTCTGCGTACTTTCTTCTGCTCTGCCTTACATTCCAGTTCTGATCAGTCCCGTCTACTCTGCTACTGGACCCACCTGTTGTGTTTTTATTACAATTATTAGACTCTTTATCCCTCTATGTTGTACTTGGTCCCTTTTCAAATGTGCTAGATCACTGTATAGTTTCTATCACTTGTAGATATTTTAAACCCTTTCTATTCTTTCAGCTCAGCAGGCAGTGGTGTTTAAACCAGGTCAACAACTCTACCTCATGCTCATAGAGCTGTTCCCACTGTCTTCATCCACAGCACTTGGCAACCTTTGTGTTTAGTTCCTTGTGTTTCATAACCATCCACTGTCCATGTTCCTGTTATAATCATGCCTTGGGGATTCTCGAAGTCCAGGAAATAGGTGTGGTCCTTCAAATATTCAAGGACTAGCCCAAGAGCACTGTTCAGTCACCCCTCAAGCACAGAATCTTAAACTTCCTAGCATGTCCTATGACCTTCATGAGGGATAATTTGTGACACCCACATTCCGGCTGTGTTCCCCCTACCCTAGCAGCTCTACAGTAGGAAAAATGTTCTGGTTTTTTTGTTTGTTTGTTTGTTTTAGTTTCTTTTCCGCGGGACTGAGTCTGGAATCTAAGGCCTCCTCAATGCTAAGCAGGAACCAACCATTAAACTACACTCCAGCCACAGAAGTGTTTAATGTCCCTGTCTTCTCCTGGAGGTTCCATTGCCCTTGGTGATACCAGCTCTTAAAGGATCACTTTCTAGCATTTTGCCCACATTGACCTCTACCCTTTGACCCTGGAAATACTACAGTTTGATCAGTTTGCTAAAAGCGCTACAGGGCTGTGTTTGACTTCCTTGGAATCTTCTGAGCTATCCTATGCTTTTCAAAAGGCATTTTTACATCTTTTATTTAGAATGTATCCAAATGAGAAGACTGATCAAGACAACCTTTATTGCCAGAAACCCAATGCCCTGCCATGATATCTGCCACTGCTGCCACTCTCAGCTCAGCCAATCACAGCTCACTGCATCTTAGATTTAAAGAAGACAGACTACTGCCACACGACAAGAAGGCCAGCTGGCCAGGGAAAGCACCTCCCAGTCTAGACCTGGACACACAAGTCCCACTAACCACAGCTTTACTTCTGGAGGGTTCAATAACCCCCCGGACAGTCACTGGACTTACCACCATGTAAGCACGGCTGACCTCACCTTCTTACCAGAAATGTGGGTTCAGTGTACAGTGATTTATGTAGGACAATCAGATAACTTTTATTACCGTATATTGTTACAATTCTTAAACTTCATTTGTTTTTCTTCTTAATTTCGTAGTGCCTACCTAATTGTAAATTCAAGATTATCATTAAGTATTTAAAGGCAAAACAAAGTATATATAGAGGGTTCGTCATATCTACAGTTTTAGGCATCTAATGGGGATCTAGGGAAGTACCCCTCACAGATAGGGGAGCACTGTATTCCACAGAAGGTTAGGAGGTAGAGAAGTAGGAAATCTTGGAGGGATATCCCCCTAGCACCAAACCCTGGAGGGAGACCGGTATTCTAACTAGAAATGTCTATAACTTCACTTTTATAAAATCCACAGGTAGAAGGCTCATCCAGGAAGGACTGCTCAGCTTCTGCCTTCACTGCCCACTGCTTTCCCACTTGGCTTTGCTGCGAAGAACGTCAGTGGTCTGGCCCTCACTCCACAGCCCTGATCAACAAATCCTACTGGCCCGACAGTCCCACCCCCAATAACATAGACCTTCTTCTAGCATGCGGGAATTAACTCTTTTTATTATCAATGGTGATTCAAACTTCACTTTAGCTTCTTTTTAAGTCAGCCATTTTATAATACACCCCAAGCTCTCAAATACTGCGGTAAGAGTATAAATTACTACAAGCACTTTGAAAGAAAAGCCTGGCACTTTTCTCTATAGCTGAGCATATGCCTCTTTATAGCCTACAATTCCAGATTTAGATAGCAGACCCAATAGAAATATGTGCGCATGCTAACCAAAAGTCAGGGCGAGACCAATTATGCCAGGGTTATTTATCCACAACAGCTCCTCCCTGGAAGCTAGCCAGATACTGTGATACAGTCACAAACTGGAAGATACAAGAGCAAAAAAGCGGACCACAGCTATCTCAACCACATGGATGAATCTTTCGTACACATCAAGGGAAAGACAAATGAGCAAATGTCACGTGATCCACTTCCATTATGTTCAGACACCAGCAAAGAGACTGTGATGTTATGAACAGGAATGCAGGTATCCTTGAAGAAGGCAATAAAGGGACACAGGAACACAAAAGGAACTAGTTAAACAAGCGTGTGCAGTTTAAATAAGTGTATTTTACCGGGACTCAAGACACACACATTCATTTCAGTAAAGAATTAAAAATACGCACAACTTGCATCCTAAAGAAAGGGGGCACCCTTTAAGGACTGTCATACAGTGTTGTTGCTACCCTCACCTTCCAGCTCTAACAAGCATATAGGACATCGCTCTCTCCAGAGAGAAATTAATGGGACCTCAGTCAAGGAGGGTGTCCCCTTCCCAAAGTGGCCAGGGCTTTTCATTAGCCTTGTTAATATTCTGTTCTCTTCCTGTCTTTAAAAATGGAAACAGTAGCCGGGTGGTGGTGGTGCACGCCTTTAATCCCAGTACTCAGGAGGCAGAGGCAGGCAGATCTCTGTGAGTTCGAGGCCAGCCTGGTCTACAACAGCTAGTTCAAGGATAGGCTCCAAAGCTATAGAGAAACCTTGTCTCGGGAAAAAATAAATGGAAATAGCACAAAAGGTGTTCCTGGACCATCCGACTTACCTGGGAAGTTACTTATAATGATGAGGAGTAGCTGGGCTTCAAAGGCACACATCTTTGAGAGGTCCCTTGGCACACCACTAATAAGACTTTTCATTAAGGGTTTTAATAATTCATTTACTCTTCGTCTCCTTCCTTTTCTCAATCACTGTGATTACTATGAACTGACTTTCTAACTACAAACGAACATTAACTACAGGAAATAATATAGCCAACAGAAATAAAGCTATGTCTAATTCCTATCCAGGAACAGTCTTCATGGAAAACAGGTTGGCTTTAATACAAATGAACTGTATTAAATGAGAAGTTCTAGAAAATGTACTGCCTGGGTATGGACAAGGGTCTTTTACCCTTCAACACAAGATAACTCATTCCCATGCTCTCACTCACTACAAAGGACGGAACTCCAGGACACACTTGCCATTTCTTTGCCTACAGTAGAAAAGTGGAAGAGAAAGAAGGAAAGGGTCTGGACTCTGATCTTACCGATCAGGCTGCCTTGCCTCAGCCAAGTTTCCTTCACCTCAGCTAGCCTCCATGAAAAGTTCCTCAGAGGAGACACTGCCATGTGGGAAGGCAAAACCTCCTCTCACTCCTTAGCCTGACAAAAAAGTCTGACCGAGAGAAATGAAAACACCATGCCAACCACCTACAAGACAGTAATTCCCCCCCCCACCCGCCACTATGACACACTTTTATTCTCCAAGCACAAAATTCAACTCATTTTAGAAAAAGCCACCACACTGTTCAAACCAAAAATAACATTTGGTTTCCTAGACAGACTACCTCCTCTGCATGCCTGACCCAAGACCTTCTGTGCCATGGGAAATGTGGGTGATCCCTGCTAACACTCCTCCTGGGACCAGAGCAGCAGTGAAGACACATGCTCAGTCCAGAGTTGTGAAACTGTCCTGCAGAACCAGAAGCCCAGGACAGAGCCAGCATCCAAGCCCACGCCCCTGCCCCAAGGCTGCTTTACACCTCTGGCTCCAGGGGCAGCAAAGGGCTGACGAAGTTTGACAGTACCACTCAACGTTCTTGTCAGGAGATAATCCAAAACTCACTCCCATTGGTTCTGAGATGTTTTGTGTTTCTATTTTATGCTCCAGCAATTCAGACTACTTTGAGTTAAATGATTACGGTCTTGCACTAGGAAAAGCCTCTCCATTAGCCTAGTGAGCATTGACATCTGCTAGGTGCCATCACTGTTTTAGACCTAGGAAAAGGAATCAGATAATATCCCTGTGTTGACAGAGTTCATCCTCCAGTGAAGACAATGACAGACAGTTCAAACATAGGACATATCAAGTGGCAGGAATGAGGAGAAAGCTATGCACAGGTTGGACAGAATGGGAAGGTGTCTGTCGCTTTAAAAAAGATGATCAACAGATGTGAGGAAGGTAGAGGAGCAACCGTGAGATCTATCTGGGAAAAGCTCCCCCAGGTAGAAGGACACATGCTAAGCCCTACAGCAGACACAAGCCTGAAGACTAAAGAAGTGGCCGGTGTGACTGAAGAAGTGGAAGGAAAGAGGCAGGAGTGAGGCCCAAGATAACTGGAGCCCAGGAGGCCACAGGCAAGACAGACCAAGGAGCAGTCAGAGTGGTGATGCCATCAACCGTAGCAACCATCTAGAAGGCGGGGGGGGGGGGGGTGGGGGGGGTGGGGGGGGGTCGGGGGGGGGGATGATGAAGTTACAGCTGGGAAACAACTTCAAAGACTAAATAAAACAGGCTAGAGGTGAAAGTGACCCAAGGACAGCAGAACCAGCAGAGATGGTGAGAAGGGTCGAACTTGGGCTTCACTTAAAAAGCAGAGCTGATGGGATTTGCAAGGAGAGAGAACAAGGATCAGAGATAAAAACCAAGGTTCATGGCCTGAGAGATGGAGCCACCTGGTCAGCCCTCATTTTACAGGGAAGGTGCACTGAAGCCCAAGGAAAAGCAGTCAGGCTCCCTGTTCCTGGGGTTAGACCCCACCCAGCCTAAAGGCCCTCAAGGACTGCCAGACACAGGCCACACACATCAGGGCAGAGCTGCGCTGAAGGCAGGCACAGGCTCACAAATGCCAAGCAAGAAGCAAACCAAATTCTCACTTTTCTTGTGAAAACCTTAAAAACCTAAAATTTAATGAAAAAAAAACTTTATATTCAAAAGGTTGGTTTTGTTGTTTAGTAACAAGGGGTTGGCCAAACAGATGTCATTTTTGTTTCAAGAAATATATCCACACAGGGCACTCACTGGCTTGGAGTCTGGAGACACTAACAAGGGCCTTGTCTGCTCCCATCCTGCCAAGGCTTAAGGCACAGAATTAAAAGTTTGAGTTCAAGAGGGTTGTTTAATCCAACTTCTGAGTCAGGTGATGCTCCTTGTCACTATAAATAAAGCTGATGACTTCCGGAACCATCTCAGTGGACCCTCTCACTGACCAACCAGGAAATAACAAGTTGCCCATCACTGGAAGTTTCTTTTAAACTTGGGCTTTCTGTCAATCTACCAAACACTGACATGAGTACAACCAAGAATTCAAAGTCTTCCCAAGTCCCAAAGAGCTTGTAAAGTCATACAGGGTGTAATAGGCCCCGCAAGCAGTCTCTGTAGTGCTCAGGAAATAACTTCTACAGCCAGAGAGAACTCCAGCATGCCGGAATGCAAGAGTGCTGGGGACCAGACTAAACAACCAGAAAACACATCATTTATATAGCACCCTTTATAAAGCTGCTGTTCATTTCGAAAAGTTGAGAGATATGTATTACTAAAATTTAAAAGAAAAGCAGAAGGTGAGTCTGGCTTTAAACTTGGGTGTGTGCCTGCCTGTTTCAGGAGACTCATTCAGAATTCGCCAGCATAAGAAAACAATCTCCTAGGAAGTCCCCGAGTTAATATTCTATAATGCTAAGCAGACTCCATCGCCCAGGCTTTCTCACTTAGAATTAAATATTTACTTTCCTTACAAGCTGCATACTTTCCATCTAATGCCTACTTATTTTTTCTACATTTGGTACATTTGGCCATCTTCATGCTGTTAGTTTTAGGTAAAAGTGCCTGTCCCCTTGCCCTATCCACCCCCTTCCCTCAAATGCACATAGAATTGAGAATGGACTTTTTGCTTTAAGATTTATTTTTAATTTTATATATGATTGCCTGCATGTATGTATATGCATCATGTACATGTCTGGTGTCTATAGAGACTAGAAGTAGATGTCAGATCCCCTGGAGCTGGAGAAACGAGCAGTTATGATCCACAATGTTGGTGCTGTTAGTAACATCAAAAGCTCTCAACCACTGAGCCAACTCTCCAGCCCCCAAGACTAATGTTTCCCAAAGGTGACAATTTACTGAGCTGAGTGTACAAACTGCTATCAGTCATCTGTTTTGACAGACAAAATAGACAAAACGAACACTTCACCTGGTTCAACATTATTATGTTTTCATGTGGTCAGGAAGAACAGGGACTTGAACCTTTAAAGAATAGCTACCTTGGCCTGGTGCTGTCTGGTCAAACTTGCCAAGACGATGGGAATGATGTAACTCTATAAGCAACTACTCAGCATTTGCAAATTGACTAAGAAATGGAATGTTAAAATGTTATTGCCCCTTAACTTACATCCTTTAAACTTACACAGCTGCAAGTGGTACGGACAATGCTGTTGTGGACAACAGCTTCTTCACACAAATTCATGTGTCATGCATTTGTATGTACAGAGTTTGAAAGCCCAGAGCAAAGACTCTTCATAAAGGAATGAAATGCCAAGTGCCTTCCTGGACTGCCAAATTTTCACTGACTCTACACCTTGCCACTGAAACTCATTTTAATCTCCTAGTTCTGTGTCCTCTCTTGGGTAATTACTGTCCCAGCAGGATAGAATTATGTGGTCCTGCAGCCTATTCAAAAAGCAGAAATGATGTCACTCAGCAGCTGGCAACAGGAACAGGTCCCAAAGCCTTCTTATCCTCTGGGCTTCCAGGTTCTCATCTACCGAATGGGTGACAACCACACCTACCCTAAACATGGGTCTATTATGATGCCTACAACCACAGCAATGTGGTGTCTGATTCTGAATTGCAAGTCTTTTAAAGTTGGATTCAGATACTTTATACAATGAGATGGCAGTCTCTCTCATCAGTATGAACTACGGACACCCTGGGCTTCAAAATTCTAAGAGCCCCAATCTTGGCCTCTTCCAGGAGCCAGACAGCCCATGTTTATAATACTCACTGGAAAGGGGCTTACAAGGCCTTCACCACTGCAGACGTGGGATATATAAAGGAACAACCTGGGAAGTATAAATGTCCCACAAAGGACATTTCCCCTTCTGGAAAAAAGATTTGGGCAAGCACTGTTGGCTCGATCTGTTTGTCATGTGTCTATTAGTTAAAGGCACAAGCAAGGATCTGGGCTCCTGTGCTTTTAAAAGGTATCCCTGCTACACAATAATCCAATATTCCAATTAAATCATTTGCATGCAACCATTTAAACCGAGTTTGGTGCTATATAATTATTGTAGCATGTAGAGTTAAGGCTCATTTCAGCAAAGAGCTTAATTGCTCAAATGTGACTTGATTCAGGATTTATTTAAAACTCTCCCATCAAGCCGGGTGTTGGGGTGCACACCTGTAATCTCTGCACTTAAGAGGTAGAGGCAGTCAAGGTCAGTCTAAGCTGACATGGCAATTGGGACTAAGACTCTGTTCTGAAAACTATAAAAAAGGAAGGAAGGAGAAGAGGGAGGGGGATGAGAGGAAGAGGAGGAAAGAAAAGAAAAGGAGAGGGTAGGCAAGGGGAAGAAAGAAAAATGTTTTCCATCAACAACGACAAAAAAATCCATATATTATAATATCACTCTAACTCCTTAGACAAGGTAGAGGGTCAGAGTTCAAGTCCTATACATGAAATCCAAGAGTTCTAACATGCCACGACTTCACACAAACTTTTAGTTTGTGATTCCAAACCTCAAGCTCCCTTCTTGCCTTCATCCTCCAATTGGGGCCTTCTCCAGGACTCAACGAGTCCAGCAGCCCAGCAATCCAAGCTTGC
This sequence comes from Myodes glareolus, assembly GCF_982192425.1. Taxonomy (NCBI): domain Eukaryota; kingdom Metazoa; phylum Chordata; class Mammalia; order Rodentia; family Cricetidae; genus Myodes; species Myodes glareolus. The sequence goes on along the minus strand of NC_142035.1, from coordinate 34,630,210 downwards.
CCTGGCCTCTAAATGGAAAACTGACTGAGAGGTCTGTCCTGACCTCTCCTGCACTCAAACAGAAGGGAAGTGGCATCTAAGGCCCTCAGAACAGGAAGCTGCTTCTCAAGAGAAACAGTCTGGCAGACCATAGTGGGCTGACCTTGCAAAGTTCACTCACACATTAAGACTGCTCTCAAGCAGGCAGCATGGATCACAGAAATTTCTCCGGGTGCAGGAAGTTAAGACAAGCAAGTTGGGGAAAGGTAAGACGTGGTGTGACTCGAGTATGGTGGCATACTCAATTGTAAAGGGCCATGTCCAGTGTATGGACTTCGGCCTACAAAGTGAGACTGTACGCAAGATTCCACTCAGGACCCCCACCAGAAGACTAACTTAGCAAATAGAAATGTGGGAGGCTCCAGGATCCTCCAAAGTTTCATTTCCTTGGTGTTTCCCAGTCCTGACCTCTGACCTCAGGAGTTATTGCCAAACCGCTCTCCGTTTAGCACAAGGTCCCACACTTCCTGCCCAGTTCCCCAACCCCAGGGATGAGTGGGTGGTACTATCTTCAGGCTAGAGATAAGGAAACCCAGGTTCAGAGGTTAGGAGACGTGAGCTTCAGGTGGTCAAGCGGGTGGAATCCAGGTGTGTGACTTCTGCAGCCCTGCGTGGTCCAGAGTGAGCCAGGCGCCACCTTGTTCCCTTGTCTCCCACGTCCCTAAACACACATCCCACAAGAACAGTCAATACCAGCTGGCTACTCCCTACGTGTGCTAGGTCTCAGTTTGAGGGACAAGCAGGAACCTTGTTTATTCAGATGGGGAAATGGGAAACGTTCGAGCGAAAACACTTGGTTAACTACCATCCACGAAGAGTGACACCAACAGAACTCCAGCTGGTGGCTTACAGTACGGGCAAGGAGACCCTAAAGCATCCCGTACCGCTGGAAGCGCGGGCCGGCTGGCCTCTCTGCCCCGGGCACAGCCGGGAAGCCTGGCGGGCTGGGACAGACGGCGGGCCCAGTGCCAGCGCGCTTGGCCGGCCTGGCCGGAGGTGTCTGCTTCCGCTCGGGCCTGGCACCACGGGTCCATTCATCGTGGCCGCGGGAGGGAGAGGCCAGGCAGGACCCGGGGTGGCCCCAACTCCGGCGGGGTCCGGCACCCTCGCGCCAGGCTCCGCGCGGCCCCGCCGGGAAACGGTGCTGCGGCCCCGCCGCCAGGGGGAGCAGGGAACCTCATCCCGCACTCCGGGAAGTTACTAAGGCCAGTCCCGGACTGCACCAGCGGCGAACCCCATGGCCCCCGCCCGCCCCGTCGGGGCCGCCGACGTGTCCGGTGTCCGCAGCCCGCAGCACCGGGCTCTGGGCCCCGCGTCGCCCATCGAGTCTCAGCCCTCGTCCCAGGCCGGCCCACCGCCTTCAGCCCCCCCCAACCCCCTCCGGCCCGGACTCCGGCCCGGCAACGTCATCCGGTGGCTTCCCGAAACTTAACCCCTTCCTCCGCCAGCTGTGCGCCGCGCCGCCCCGCCCCGCCGCCAACTTTCTTAGCCCAACTTCGCAGCGCGCGGGTCGGCCCGACGGCCGGGCCAGGAGGGAGGGGTCGCCACGTCGCGCCGCGGGGCCACCGCAGCTCCCAGCCGGCCGACCGGCCGGGGGGTCTAACCCGAGGGGCGCGCTCGGCCGACGCCCCTGCACGGGCTCGGCCTGGCACACACAGCTCCGTCCCACCCGAGGGGCCGCGGCCACCGCCAGGGCGGGCGGGCCGGCGCCGCCGGGGGAGGGGCCGCCAAGGAGACGTGTCACTCGCGGCGCGGCGCGACCGGCCCGGCGCACCGACGGCCCGGCCCGCGCGCCTCCACCGCCGCCGCGGCTGCAGGGCCCGGCCAAGTTTCTTACCTGCAGCGGGAGACGCGAGAGGGAGAGCGAGAGGGCAAGAGCAGCCGCCGCCGCCGCCGCGGAACCGCGAGAGAGGAGCCGGCCGAGCCTCCGCCGAGAAGCCACCCCTGAGCAGCTGCACACACCGCGACCCCGGCGCCGTCCGCCCCGTCCGCCGTCCGCTCCGGCCGCTCGCTGGCTGCGTGCGCGCGTGTGGAGTCGTGGCACTTTCTGCCTCGGAGCTGGCGAACGGCCCCCTCCGCCGGGATCGCCGCCTCCTGCCTTCCCCACCCGGACCAGCCATTCATCGAGCCGCCTCTTCTCATTGGTCCACTAGCCGCCACTCTACCGGCAGCTGTCCAATCGAGTCGCTGACTGCCGCTCAACGGCGGCGGCCATTGGGTAAAAGGGAGGGTCTACGTCTCAGCCAATGGGAGAGGGGAGGAGCTGCGGGGAGCCGCGGGGGGCGGGGCCGAGGAGGGGCGGAGCCGCGCAGCGCAGCTCTCTGCTCTGCGCGGGGGCGGGTCTCTAACGCCCCGCCCATCTAGGGAGGTCGCCTGCCGACCCCGCCCACTCTGGTCCGCCGCTCTCCACGCCACCGCTTTTTCCGAGTCAGCTCCGCCTAGGCAGATGGATTGTGGTTCGAATCCCTGTGGCCGCGGGCTGCTCTTCCCCACACTGCCAGGCTGAGGTGGCGATGGGTGTAACCCAGAGGAGGATTACACAACCCGTGAACAACAGGGAAAATGTTTTATTTAAACCCAAGTAACTTCACACAAAGCACCAGCCCCTGGGTCTAAAGACAAGTTATACAGGGGTGAGAGCAGGGAGGATAGGGCTTTATCCGCAAACATTCTTCTCCAGATGGGATTTTCTTGAATGAATGAAAGAACTGAGGTGGAAGATCCAGAAAGAACAAAGGAAATTGAGATGGCCTGTGTGTCATTGTGTTAGGGAAGGCCACTCCCTAGACTGTATGAGATACTGTCCTTGTACAAATCACACAGCAGAGTTACATCCATCCTGTGACATTTGATTCCAAGTGAAGGGGACCATGAGGTTCTGTCTCAAGAAAATCTGCTGGCAATCCAGGAAACTGATCCAATGATATTCCAAATATTAGCTCCAACACACTCACTCTTAAAAAATAATAAAAAAAAATACAAAACCAAAACCTATTCAGAGGAGGGATGCATGCACCACCATGTTGGTTCTCCCCGTCTGCGGTGGATTCCAGGGAACAAACTCAGGTTGTCAGACTTGCATGGCCAACACTCTTACCCTGAGCCGTCTCACCAGCCCAATACACGCTCTTCAAAACCAACTTGAATTGAAATAATTTTGCATTGCGGTGCTTTTTTATTTTGTCAGAGTCTTATTATATGACTGTCTGCTTGTTATGTATAATAGGCTGGCATTGAACTCGCAGAGATCTGCCTGATTTTGCCTCTTGAGTGTTGGGTTTAAAGGTATGAACCCCCATACCAGCTTAAGTTTCAGTTGTAGCCATTTTAACAGTATTTCTTAAAATTATGCCTCTGAGCCTGCGCCAAAGGCAGCCTCTTTGAAATGAAGTTCTCTCTGTGTGCATGTCTCTCTCTGTCTCGTGTGTGTGTGTGTGTGTGTGTGTGTGTGTGTGTGTGTGTGTGTGAAGGGGGGCGGTGGGAGCCAGAGTCTGATACCAGGCATCTTCATCTATTGCCCTGACCTCATTCTTGGAGACAGGTTCTGTGTCTGACCCTGAGCTCGCTGCTCTGGCTAGACTGGCCCATGAGGAAGTCCTGGATCTGCTTGTCTCCACATGGTACTGGGATTACAGGTGGCGCCTGGATTGCTTTCATTCGCACTGGGAACTGAACTCAAGGCCCTCAGGCCTTCACAGTAAGCATTCGCCCACGGAGTCTCTCCAGCCTCTAAAATGTTTTCTAATGTGTTTGTTTGTCTTGTTTCTCTAGACAGGGTTTCTCTGGGTAACAACTGGCTGTCCTAGAACTCACTTGTAGATCAGGCTGGCCTTGTACGCAGAGATCCGCCTGCCTCTGCCTCCCGCGTGATGGGATTAAAGGCGTGCACCACCACCGCCTGGTCCTAAAATGCAGTTTTCTACGAGACCCAAAGGACAATGACTGCCCCAGCCTCTGTGGCCTCAGTTTCTCCACAAGCACTGTGGTTGGTCATTGCTCCTGTACAAGCTGTTGGTAGAAAGTAAAGCTTTAGGGAGAGAAGACACAGGGGTTAGATTGAAACTAAACCATTCATTTTTAGTTTTAATCTCAGCAGTTCCTTCACAAATTAATGATTAATTGGCAGGAATTAACATGGATTACCTTTCCACACTCAGGCATTTTCCAGCACTGAGACTCACTTGATATGAAATTCAAGGATTCCCGTTTCTGGCCAGCTGTTGGCCTAGGCATTTACCCCTCGGAGAATAAATGGACTTTAAGACAGTCACTCTTGTGAGGGTAAGTACGCACATTCATTCATGCATCCATTCACTAGTGTTTGTTAGTGCCTGGGGAAACTAAAGGCTGAACACACCACCCAAAGCGATACACAGATCCTCCATGGGCCCAAAGACTTGTCCATAGCAGGGTTGCCCTTTATCCTCCTCACTGTTTGTCATTAAACTGTCCCAGAAGCAGATCCCGGCAGGAGGAATTGGTTCAAACCTAGTAGTCCTTCAACATCTGGCAGAGATTAGTTCCAGGACCCCCTTTACCAGGTTGCAGCGTCTGGGGATGGGCGAGCCTTATAGAAAACGATTTGCATACAGCCTCTGCACATCTTCCCAAATGCTTTAAATCCTCTCTGCATGACGGACACTGACTGTCACGCAAGGCTGTGTAAATAGTTGTGATACCGTATTGTTTCGAGAGTCGTGACAAGGGAGAAAAATCTGCACGTGCTCAATACAGACAAGTGCTTTCCACGTGTTTCTGATCGGTTGGTTAAATCTGTGGATATAGAGCTGGGGGTTGAGGGCCGATGGAAATTCATTTGGGAGATGAGCTGGGAAACACTGGTGGAGAACTGGGGAGGGAAAGAACCAATAGAAAACACACGGTATCAAGCAAGCAGCTGCTGTGGGGTGGGAGCAGTCAAGGCTTGTGTCACAGGGGATGTAGGTAAGCCCTGTAGAAGACGCCTCCAGAGATCCTCCCCAAGAGGAATGAAGACATGGCTACCCATTAAGCATTCTGAGTACTTGTTGGCTAGAAGGTTCCTCAGCAGGGGGAGAGTTTAACTCCCCCCACACCTCTCTCAGTGGAGAAAGCATAGAAGCAAGAAGCCCTTAGCAGACTTGTGAGTGCCAGAGGGTGTGGCAGGGGCTGCTATTATACTTTCTACATGGGAGCCTGCACCTGACGCAGGGCCCGGCAGAGGAGGGGCTGGCAAATATAGGTTCTGTAAATATTATCCATTGGGCAATAGGATCACAGAGTCCCCAGGAGTAAGGAGTGTTTACCAAAAGGGCGCCCTATCTGTTCCTTTCCCTATTTCAATATTTGGTTCAATCTCTCACAATATTCATTTCAGGATGGAATAGTGTGGCATGGTGTAAGCTCTGCCTTCCTTCTGCCCCTGCCCCTTCCTCCTCTGTCACTCTCTAGCTGTGCTATGCAGGCTCCCATCTGTGGCTCCGTTTTCCAGACCTCTTCTGCTCTTCCAAGGAGTAGCTGGAGAAACAGTCACCTTCAGAGTCCATGAGTACAAGATGCCTTTGAGGGAGTGAGAGGCGCTCTGAGGCTAAGGACTTCCAAGATGGGGCCTCAGTCAGCTAAATCACACATTTCCTGGCCTTATGAGGACGATCCTATGTCACTGTCCAGCCTCTGGATGCCATCTGCTCAGTGACAGACTCTAGGCTGAAGCCTAAGAAAGAGGTTCCTGCCACAATGTAGTATTCAGGTGTGGTTAGGGAATTTCAACACAGTTTCATCAGAGAGACCTGGAGTAGTCCAGGCAGGAGTTAACCCAGACACAAGAGAGGCGAACAGAAGTTTGAAGGAAGTGTGGAAGGTACCCAGGCCAAAAGGTTTGCATCTGGCAAAGAACAACATGGGCAAAGGCTAGGTGGTGAGAGACTGGGATCCCCAGGATGGAAATCTGGCAAGATTGACCAGGGAGAGAAAGGGAGGGAGAAACTGTTTCCAAAGCTAATCACAGGAGAACGGGAGTAATGTGCATGTTCCATATCTTGATAGAGCGATGGTTACATGGCTGGAGCAAAATTCATCAAATGGTACACTCTCCAAAAGGCTAAAACTTGGTCTGCAAGCAAATATACTTGAGTCAACCAGACTCCAAAAAAGGGACACCCTTAGGTTTTAGTTGCATCTTTAAAGCAAATGAAGCATTCTTATTAGGAAAAATTAAACACATAAGATTAATTACCAAGCACGGTCTATGAATTCATGACAATGCTTTGATTTTGATTACTAAATTGTGGGCATTATTTTAAAAGAGTAGGCAGAAAAATAAAGGTATAGTACAGTTTTAAAGGTGGTTTTGCTTTGTCAACTATAGAAGGATGCTAAATGAAATGAAATTTCACACACACACACACACACACACACACACACACACACAAGACACAGTACTGGAAAGATGGCTCAGAGGTTAAGAGCACTTGTTGCTCTTGCAGAGGACCTGAGTTAGGTTCCCAGCACCTACAGGTGGTTCGCAGCCATCTATAATTCTAATCTCAGGGGACCCAGAACCCTCTCGTGACCTCTGCAGGCAACAAGCTTACACATGGTGCACAGTTGCATACACACTGGGTAAAACACTCATACACCGAGAATAAAATAAATAAGTCTGGTGGGGTTTTTTATTCAAGAAAAGTCAGGGTAAAATATATTTTTATGGTTTATCATGAGCCAGGCATTGTTTTAAATAACCTGCAAATGTGTAAAACTACCTAACCTTCAGAGTAGCTCCCTAAGGGACGTTCTGTAGCTATCTCCATTTTAAAGATGAGGAACCTGAGGTTCTGAGAGGGTGAGCAACCTGCCCATTGTCGCCAAGGCTAGTCAGAGGAGGAGTGACTGGCTGCAGGGCCCACACATATAAAGACTGCATTTTGGAATGTGTCCTGTATCTCTGGGAAGAACAGAGGCGGTCAGAGTTAACCTGGTGGTGGGAACTCAACAAAGGATCTGTGACCATGACCTCTGTGATCATTCCCTCCGGGTGCTCTTAGAGCAACTGAGTCACAGGTTGGGGACCCACAGGGCTGGGAAGTGATGCCCCACACTAATTCGACTAAGAAGTAACAAGAAAACTTGAAAGGGGCAGGATGGGGAGGAAGGAGTGTGTTTAGAAAGTGATGCAAATGAGCTTGGAGAACCTAGGTCAGGGAGAGACAGGAGTCACCTATAAGCTGAGGTTCTAGCCTGAGTAATAGGGCTATAGTGGTGTCACTTCCGGGACAGGGTACATACCTGGAGAAGGGAATGAGGGGAATGCATTTTACACACACATCATGTTAAATTAAAGGCACTGGAGGAGGCCCTGAGGGAGATTCTGCAGGCACCACCATACTTAGTCTCCGGCACACATTCAGAGACATACAACATCTGGTGATGTTATCTCACAAACACCTTAAAATGTACCTCACAAACTTAGATGACTCCAGCATCATTAGGTCAACGGCTCCAGCATCATTAGGTCGACGGCTCCAGCATCATTAGGTCGACGGCTCCAGCATCATTAGGTCGACGGTTCCTGCATCATTAGGTCATACAATCTTACAGGACCACATTGTTTATGTACCAATGTCTGTCACTAAACTATTGTTTCTGTGGAACTGAAGTTCAAGGTCCATGGCAGAGTTTGGAAGCCTACACATGCAATGGACAGACAATGGCCATGAGAAGGACAGCAATGGCCAAGCACAGAGTACAGAGCTGTGGGTACTTGGGGGCAGGAGAACGCCAGTGTCGAAGTCCTGAACAAGGAGCAGAAACCCCACAAAAGAATGGATCAGTCAGCTCTTGCCACATAACAAAACATTCTGAGAGCCAAAGGCTTAAAACAACTCTGATTTTACATTATATAGTTTAGGCTTCTGTGAGTTAGCTAAGACTGAGGCTGAGGGTGGTCAGCTTGCTCACAGGTCTCTGGGTGGTCTGGACACACTCTCTCTAGCCTGAGCTTGACTAGAGTGAACTAGAGGCTCACTCAGAAGCTCTGGGCTCACTCTCTCTTCCAAGGATCAGGGAGGACAAGTAAACATTGCCATTGGGTTAGTGACGGGAGCAGAAGGAAACAAGCAGAAATGCACAAGGTCTCCTGGAGATGAGACTCAGAACTCTGTTGCCTCTGTCTCATTCTTTCGGTCAAATCATAACACATAAGTGAGCCTGGGTCTAAGGAGAAGGGAGGTATGGGCAGAGATGAATGTTTGGCACTACAGATATGATGTACAGCTGAGTCCGAGAAGGGGTAGGGTGCAGTCGGACTTTTCTTTGGGCCTCCAGCTCACAAATAATGACAAAGACAAAATAATTAATGACAAATTATAATGTATTAATTATAAAAGCTCAGCCTTAGCTTAGGCTTGTTCGTAACTAGCTCTTTTAACTTAAATTAACCCATATTTTTTAATCTATGTTTTTCCAAGAGGCTCGTACTGCCCCTCGTGCTTCCACCAAGTCTGGCTGACAACTCTGTCTTTTCCTCTTCCCAGAGTCCTCTCTGTCCTCAGAAGTCTCGCCTAACCTCTTCCTGCCTGGCTCTAGTCATTCAGCTCTCTATTAAAACAATCAGAAGGCGCCTTGTCAAAGACACATCTTCACAGTGTAGACAAATATCCCACAGCAGTAGGGGGAACTGTAAGTCTAGAGAAAGTTGGCTTATGGAACTGGAGGCTTCAAGGGGTGGGGAGGAATGACCAATGTTCGATATAACCTGGAAACCCAACAGAAGAGAGACTGAGGTAGGCAGTAAATGTAGCAATTCAGCAGTCACAGGAGACTTGGGGAAACAGTTCTGATGAAGAGAGTGGCTGGCGAAATAAGCTCCAGATTGAAAAGGGCTGAGGAATAGACAGAGAAGCCATGAGCATCCCTTCATCCCACAGATGTATCCCATGAGTACCACTGCATATCCATCTCTCTCTGGGGTATGGAGACACGGCCTTGAGTAGGGTAAAGGGTTCTCTTCCATGAGCATAGTCACAGTACAGGGGCCATAGAGAAAGCAAGCCATGAACAAGCAAGAGGGGTCCAAGTGGAACAATGAGCTACAAGGAACGATATTAGGCTCATGGGACAGAGGACGGTGAGGAGTTAGAAATGGGGGTGCTGTGGCTGTAAAGATGATCAGAGAAAGACTCTGGGGCAGGGTGAAGGGTTTGGTGGAGGCAATATAAGACACGGATCTTGTCTCAGAATGAAGAAGAGGAAGTACAAAAATCCTGGGGCGAAAGGAAGCCCAACCAGTGGTTCAGGGAACAGAAGGAAGGCTGGCCACTTGACGAGGCCTTAGGGAAGAAGGAAAAGCAAAGAAGATAGGTATGGATAACGGCTCCAGGGGAACCTTACACAGTGGCCAGCAATCTCATCTGCGTTATAAACGGTCACACTATAAGCACTGTAATAAGCAGAATGGATTGTACAGTGTAACGGGATAGGAAATGCACGAAGTTGGGGCAAGATTCCAGGCAAGGTGTTGTTGATGTTGTGCTGGTAAATATTTAACCACTGACTTTTATAAGGTGAGGCCTTCCTTGTTTGTAGCATTTGCCAATTCCTGTGATGTAAATACTTGCTTCAGATCCCATTGTGTTCAAGTCAAAGATAGGGAGAATTCTGTAGTCATATGCCACTATATAGCATCTCTACTGTGTAGGCATAAGCAAAACAATGATACTTAGTATTAAGTATCTTTGTTTTTTGAGACAGGGTTTCCCTATGTAACTTTTGTTGCTCTTCTGGAACTCACTCTGTAGACCAGGTTGACCTCAAACTCACAGAGATCCGCCTGCCTCTGCCTCCCGAGTGCTGGGGTTAAAGGTGTGCGCCACCAACACCTGGCTAGTATCTTTATTTTTTAAAATCTACCTTATGGCAAACTTCAGATGATTTAATTTTTAACAATCTTTGTATTTAATAAATGCCTCAAAAATTCTTTTAAGTGTAGCAGACAGCTCTCATAAGTGAACTAGTTCCATTACATCACTGACCAAAAGAGTATATTAGTCATCCAGACCGGAGTAGGGTGCGCGTGTGAATGTGTCTATGTATGAGTGTATGTATGTGTGAGTATAAGTGCAAGTGTGTGTGTGAGAGAGTGTGCTTGTCTGTATGTGTGTGGATGAATATATGTGATTGTGTGAGTATGGGTGAATGTGTGTGTGTGTGTGTGTGTGTGTGTGTGTGTGTGTGTGTGTGTGAACAGAGCAGGATTTTAAAATATTAGAAACAATGAAATGCTAAATCAGATACAGTAGCATACAATAGCATCTTCAGGAGGCTTAGGTAAGAGGATTATGACTTTGTAACCATCCTACATGACATACTGAGACTGCCTCAATCCTCCCCCGAACATATAATAAAGAAAAATAATGATGCAGGGCATGTTGTTTATGCCTGCAATCCCAGTAGTCAGGAGGCTGAGGCAGGACAATCGCTGCAAATTTAAAGCCAGCCTGGCATACACAGTGAATTCCAGGATATCGTGGGCTATGGAGAGAAACCCTATCTCAAAAAAAATCTATATAGAAAACAGGAAAACTACATTTTCAGACTCTCCGAGGTCAGAGTGTCTCTATGTGATACAACATTGCACAGACCCGGGTAATGCCTTGATTCTGGAAGATAAAACAAAACAAAACAAAAAACCTGCCACAGATCTTTCCCCAAAAAGAGACCCTAGAGAAAGACATAAACACAAGATGTATACAACAGGAATATCCAGTGGGAGATCAGGGACGTGAGATGAGGGGAAGCCAGTCCAGAATGCACCAGAGAAACTACTGAGGACCACTAAAGCAGAATCCCACCAAGGAACCCCAGAGGTGGTGTGGGATGTACCTCAGGAGGAGGTAAACTGAGATGCAAGAAATGAAGCTTTTTAAAATTTTAAATTAAATTTACTTAGTGTATATGCACGTGTGTGTGTGTGTGTGTGTGTGTGTGTGTGTGTGTGTGTGTGTAATCAAAGGATATTCTGAGATTCAGTTATTTCCACCACCACGTGGGTTCTGGGATTGACTGTAAGTCCTCAGGCTTGGCACCAAGCACCTTAGCTTGCTGAGCTGTCTCACCAATCCAGGAGGGGAGTCCTTATTCTCCAATGTATGTCCTTCTCTGGTTTCAAACTATGCGGGCCAGCATTAACTCACTCACTGGTATTTCCAGCCCACATACCAGAGTAAGCACTTACTCATGCTTCTGGGGGAAAAAGGAAATGGCCGAGGGCCATTTTCAGAGTAACTTTTTTTTAACATTTCAGTTGCTTGCCTGTATTAAGCATCTTTTTTAAAGTTATGGAAGAAGGTAGCCTAGGTTTGTAATCATTGGCCTAGGAATGAGAGAGGGCTATGGGCAGGACACTAACAGGATCTGCTTCATAATTCACAAACGGTTCTTGAGTGCATTAACAAACGAATAAATGAAAGAAAGAATGAATGAATGAATGAATACTGGGCCTTTTGTACCTAAATCTAGAATTTAACGGCTTCAAAATGTAATGAGTATCCTTCTATTCCCCAGTCAGCGCATGCCTCCTGTTCTCTTGCAAGATCTAGAGCAGAGAACTTGTGTGCTCTCTTAGATAATTTAAATTCTGCAGCCGTCCTCCTCAAAACCAGAGTAGTAATATACACGGAAGGCAAAAATCTCTGGACTATAGCGTCTAAAGGAAGATAAGAGAACATGAAGCAGATAGCAAGTTGAACCAATTTACCAACATGTGTAGTTGTGAGTGGTATCAAAAGGTAACTTAGGTCAGAATGTTTGGTTTGTTTTGTGCGGAGGGTTGGAAGTGAACTAAGAGGAATTTTGCAAGTGGCAATACTTGATTCAAAGGCTGGCTTTAAGTTCCCAAAGTAAACAGAAAAGAAAAAAACAATAGATGAATCACATCACTGCGTACTTAATGGCTTCTGAAATGCTTTGCAAATGATCCTTCACCAGTCATGACCGGGAAGTGTCCTGACTGTGATCCTCAGTTTAGGGACAAGCTGCTCAGTCTCAGGGAAGTACAATGGCTTGTCTGGGCCTTCCCACTTACAAATGACAAAGTAAGCTCTGAAGACTCCCAAAGCAGCATGTTTTCAAGGTACACCCCCACCCCCACCCCCACCCCCAGAGCCACCAATGGAAAAATGAGCAGGTATAACAGGCCCTTCATTAGCTAATGAAACCTTTCTCATTCCTCCTCTCTTTGAGGCTCCAGACCATTCTTTGGGTACTAAAGAGCAGGAGGTAACCTGTCAAAAGGGCTTTAATTGAAGCTGAGTGTGCTGGCACATACCTATAGTTCCAGAATTTAGGAAGATGAGGTGGAAGGACCACAAGTTTGAGACCAGCCTGGGCTACATAATGAGATCCTGTCTTTAAAAAAAAGTTAGCTGAATCAAAGACCCTGTCCAGTTGTGTTCTTTAGGATCTGAAGACTCCTAGCCAGCATTCTCAGATAAGGGGAAGCACCGAAGCACCGATCCAGAAAAACAACGGTCCTGATGTCAGTCCACAGTGGCAAGATGTCACACACTGGACATCATGGCTAAAACCCAAAGGCCATTGGTTTGGAAGGTACAATGGGCCTTCATTGTTCTAGCCTCAAGCAGACGGCATCCTTAAGCAGCCTAGCTAGGCAGACATCTTACCTCTCCGTTAATATTACCAGAAGAAGGGATTTGGCTCAGTGCTAAAGAGCTTGTCTAGCATGCACAAGTGTCCTGAGCCAATCCCCTGCACCCCACTCCCACCCCTCACACACAAAGATTGCTAGAGGCGAAGAGCTATAGTTCAGAATTCTATCCCTCATTGCTCATTTACTTACTCGCTTACTCAAAAACCATGTAGGGAACCCTAAGTACACAAGTCTCTGCCAGTTGATAAGACTTCAACAGAGAATGAGACCAATAGGCCCTCTGCCCTCAGTGTGCTTGGTCTTAGTGACAGCTGATGGCAGGCAATTGGTTTATGTAATAGACTAAATTTCAACTGTGGGATCCCCTCCGCTGTTAGTGCACAGGACAAGAGATGTGTGGGATCCCCTCCGCTGTTAGTGCACAGGGCAAGAAATGTGTGGGATCCTCTCCGCTGTTAGTGCACAGGACAAGAGATGTGTGGGATCCCTTCCACTGTTAGTGCACAGGACAAGAGATGTGCAGGAACCATGAAGGCCAGTGCTGGGTTCCATCCCCTTTCCTCTTTCTAGTCTATCCTTCCGCAAACTTAACCCATAAAGCCTCCACCTCCCGCTTGTTCAGCCTCACCTACAGAAGCTTAAAGTGATCCTCATCATAGCCAGTTTCTTCCCCCACTTTTGGAGACCTACCTCCATCCACCAGGTTCCACACCCTCCCACCGGTGGACACCTAGGGTCTCAGAAAGCCCCCACCCCCCACCAAGGCCACCCCATCTTCTCACCTTTCAGGCCCTGCCTTTGGTCATTTATCGTGTAACTGGGGCTGAGTTTTCCAAACACCCTCTTGTCACGGGGATGAAACATTTATTGGAATTGAATTGTACTCTGTCCTTAAGAAGCTCGTGAACCCCTTTCTTGCACACCACTGCTTAATCCCGTTGCCCTGGATCCCCTTGAAGGCTGCTACACAGAGTATACCAGGAGACCCCGTGTCCAGGAAGCCGCAGTTCAGCAGCAGTCATATTTAATCCTTAAAAGGCTGGGTTTGTTCTTTTCTCCCCCTGAATTCCCTGTGATGTCAGTGCTGCAATAGCCTCTTGTAGCCACTTCTCCAGGAAGTCCTTCCTTACATCTCTCTTAAACCACTCTGCCCTGGCTGTGTGTGCTTATTTCTTACGTGTCTTGTTCTTTGTGGCTTTAGGGCAGAGCTGAGGCCCCCTGCTCGATGCTGGGCCTCTGCTAGGGGATCATGATGTGGGTAGTGGTTGATTAGTAAGTGCCTGGCACTTAAACCTTATTATCCCGTCTCCTCTTCCAGGTTCATCCTTGCAGGCTTAAAGAAACTCGCAGCCCCAACCCCTCTTCCCCACTTCATCACTGCGTGGCTCTCCCGAAACTCTGCTAATCAGCCTTTTCGTTCTTTATTTTTTAATCACTGGTGAGAGTTTTGAAGACGATCCTTAAGCCAGAAGCAAGGGGGAGAAAAAAAAAAAGTAAAATAAATTCTAAAAGGGCCCAGCAGGCCAACAGAGCTCCATCTGTGTCTCAGGCTGAAAGGCCCTACCACCAGCTGATACAACAGCGCCATCCCTGCTCAGCATAACCCTCCCCACAACCCATTTCAATTGCAATTGGAGAAGTCGGCTTGCAAAGCGGGAGAGCTTAGCCTTCAGCGTGAGCAGCCCTGTTTTTTTTTTTTTTTTTTTTTTTTTTTTTCCGATGGTCACACTCATCAGAGAACTCCAGGTTTGGGGAGAACTTGGTGAAGTGGCTTTCACGTAGGCAGATTTCATTCCTCCTTCTTGTGTTGTCTCCTTATGTGTCCACTGATCTCCCTGGAGCTCTGGGGTGGGGTGGAGTGGGGCGGGTGGGGGAGGGTCATCTGTGGATGTGTATATTTTGTGTGGGTGTGATGAGTGAAGGGGAGAAGATGACAGACACATTTATACTAAAGTTTCAGTGACTTATTGTGCAATACCTTTCACATATTTTCCCCCAATTACCTCCAACGGCAAGTAAGGTTTGGGGATTTGGGTCATTTAGTTATCCTTTTTAGGATGATGTTAAAGCCAGGTGTGGTGCCTGGACACACGGGTATGGGTGTGATGCTGCACCTGGACACGTGTGTGGGTGTGATGCTGAGCCTGGACACACGTGCATGGGTGTGATGCTGTGCCTGAACATGTGTGTGGGTGTGATGCTGAGCCAGGACACACGTGTATGGGTGTGATCCTGTGTCTGGACACACGTGTATGGGTGTGATCCTGTGTCTGGACATATGTGTATGGGTGTGATGCTGAGCCTGGACACACATGTATGGGTATGATGCTGCACCTGAACATGTGTGTGGGTGTGATCCTGTGCCTGAACATGCGTGTAAGTGTGATCCTGTGCCTGAACACGTGTGTGGGTGTGATGCTGAGCCAGGACACACGTGTATGGGTGTGATCCTGTGTCTGGACACACGTGTATGGGTGTGATGCTAAGCCTGGACACACGTGTATGGATGTGATGCTGCACCTGGACACACATGTATGGGTATGATGCTGTACCTGGACACATGTGTATGGGTGTGATGCTGTGCCTGGACACACATGTATGGACATGATGCTGTACCTGGACACACATGTATGGCAGTGATGCTGTACCTGGACAGGTGTGTAGGAGCTAGAGGAGGATAACAAGCATCCTGCCCATCACTCTTCACTTCACTCCTTCAGATAGGGTCTCTCACCGAGCCTGTCCCAGGAGCCTCCTGACTCCACCCCACACAGTGCAGGGGTTACAGGAATGCAAAGCCATGTCTGACTGATTACATGAGGGCTAGTGTTGAGACTCAGGTCCTCATGCCTGTGCAGCAGGCTCTCTTACACACTGAGCCATCTTCCCAGCCCCGGTTGTATTGCAATTTGTATAAACATAGAATTAATATGGGTGGGTGCAGATAGTACAGGAGAACCTACCAAGAAAAATACAAAAGGGAACTGGAGAGATGGCTCAAGGAGTAAAGTGCTTCCCTGGCAAGCATAAGGACATGAGTTCGATCCCCAACCTCCAAGTAAAAAGCTGGGCATGGAGGCACATGCTTACAATCCCAGTGCTGGGAGACAGGAGGCCTCCTGGGGCTGCTGGCCTTGCAACCCAGACTAATTTGAAGTCCCAGGTCCCATTGAGAGAACCTGTCTCAAAAAATTATGGTTCCTGAAAAGTATGGTACCCAAAGTTGATTTCTGGTCTTCACATATATACGTGTGAATATGTGTGCATGTTTACTTATACATAAGTAAACAGGTATATACACATAACTACACATATGTAGGTACACAAAGAAAAATACATGAAATCCAACTTTCTGGTGTGATGTTATAATCTTTTCCTTCTACATTGTTTTCTTTTTATGAAGACTCATTGTGTAAACACAAACTATTTTAAAAGACTAGCTACTAGGAAAATGTTCTAATGACACACCTGCTTGCTTCAGTCAAGGCCTAGGAAATCAACCCAGACCGTCTTCTAGTTGGGAAAGCAGGAACCTTAGGGCGGCCCCTCCATGAACCTGGGCATTCAGAAAAGGAGGGAACAGGAAGGGACAAAGAGTGTTCTGGAAATGTACTGGGTGGTCACTAGAGGAGGAGAGGCTCTGCCCAAGTCACCTAAGACAGTGCTGGTGACTGTCACTATGAGCAGCACACGTGGCAGCGAGCTGGCATTTTCTAGAATGACCCACCCACAGACCTGAGCTTCCTGGCACTTCTTCAGTAGAGCAAACACCAGCTCCCGAAGACGCGAGCTTGCTCGCTTGCTTTTTTGCTTGCTTGCTTGATTTCCTCCCGAAGCAAAAACAAATGAGATTCATTTTCGGTGTATGTTAGAAAACCCCACTATGGTTTTGGCAAGATGTGTGCCCCCACCAGGGTCTCGCAATGCCCTCAGTCTAACAGCTCTGCCCTCTAGGACTATATCTGACTGGCAGAGGTGTAGAAGTCCTGGGAGGGATGTCCCCAGCTCCTGAGAGCACAGCCCTCCCATCCCTGCAGGCAGGACAATGCCCTCCTTATTCCCCGGTGCTCACTGATCTTTGGCCAATGTGGAGCTTTGCTGGCAGGGCAAACATTCAGACCTGAGGTCGGCGGACACATCTTGGGCAGAGTCCTGCAGCTATGGGTGGAAACAAACAGGGCTTGTCTCAAAGAGTCTCCTCAGGCAGAGACAGTTGGAAAACAGAACAGAGTTCGTACGGTGCGCATGCAACCCAGCGTCAGTAAATAATGAGCTTCTTCATTCAATACGTTTGTTTGTTTGTTTGTTTGTTGAGGCAGCATGTCACTGTATAGCTCAGCAGGCCTCAAACTTAGTCTCTTCCTGCGTCATGCACCCGAATGCTGAGGTGGCAGCATGCACTATTGTGCCCGGCTCGCTGTGTGATTTTGGAACAGCTGCTGTGCTCCAGGGCTAAGGCTGAAGCAGTGAGCTTACCAGACACCAGCCCTCTGCTCAAGGTGCAGGATGGGAGGAGAGAAGCAGCCTTGGGGGGGGGGGGGGGCAGAGCTTCTCTAACAGTAGCACCTCTGGCCTGCGGGTTCCTCTTCATTGTCGACTGAGGGCCAAAGCTTTCTGATGAAATTTTTCAGAAATAAATAATCTGTAAGTGTTGTGGAATATTAATTTAAGATGTGCGACATTCGTTCACGCTGTGGAACATTTGTCTAACGATGCAAAGATACGTTCCATTCTTTTAGGCTGCATTTGTTTAACTCTGCGAAGCTGTGTTACTTTGCCTAAAATACCTGATTGGTCTAATAAAGAGCCGGACGACCAATAGCTAGGTAAGAGAGAGAAAGGGGCGGGGCTTTGGGGCAGAGAGAATAAATAGAAGAGGAAGGAGCCAGAAAAGGAGAGAAGGATGGGGGAGGGGGCGCAGCCACACAGTCACACAGTCAGACATGGAATAAGAAGGAAAGACACAGAGAAACAGAGAAAGGTAAAAGCCCAGAGGCAAAAAAGTAGATAGAATAATTTAAGAAAAACTGGCTAGAAATAAGCCAGGCTAAGGCCAGGCTTTTTATAAGTAATAATAAGTCTCTGTGTGATTATTTGAGAACTGGGCCCCCAAAGATCAAAGAGTAAAAAAATTCAACACTACAAAAGTCTTAATGTGCATGCCAATCTGAGCAGCAGGATGAATCCTCACACCTAGGCAGCGCCTCTGACCAGCGTATCTATACTGTATATGCTACCTCCCCATTAGCGCCTCTGACCAGCGTATCTATACTGTATATGCTACCTCCCCATTAGCTTCTTAGCTTTGGGAGGTCCCAGGACACCAGAGCAGTGGTGCAGAGGAGGTCCCTGAGTGTAACTCACGGGAGGACAGAGTATCTCTGTTATTGCAGAACTGAGAAATGTTCTCCCAGATATGGCAGAACTCTCTACTAATAAAGCAGATTAAAGTATCAGAAATGGGCAGTGGAGAAAGAAGCTAATTTAGTATAAAGCCTCGGGTGCCATGAGAGATGAAACCTAAGCCATCTGAAGAACCGAGTACAGTAAAAGACAGGGCACAGTGTGTACAAAGACCCGGAGGTTGGAAATCCTTAGCAATCTCAGGGAACTGAGTGAAAACTGGTAAAGAAGTAGTGGGAAAAAGAAGAGAGTAAAGAGAGACAAGGAAAGTTGGGGGCGGGAGAGACAGCTCAGCAGCGGAGGACCCAATTTCGGTTCTCAGTGCCCGTGCCAGGAAGCACACAACAACCTGTACCTCCAGCTCCATGGGATTTGACATCCCCTTCCGGACTCCAAAGGCAGCCTCACACATGTTGGCATGCACACACAGACACACACACACACACACACACACACACACACACAAATAAAAATAAAGGATGTCAGACTCTAAATGTGGTACATGAGTAACTCACCTGTTACTGCAGTGTATTTAATGATTTCTAGAGGGCTTCTATCATACACTATCTAAACTTAATAACCCCAACAATCCATTAAACAGATGAAGAAATAAGCTTGAGAGTGGTTTTTCTAAATCTCAAAGCTAGGGCGTAGTGGGACAAGGACACTGGTCAAGAACTGTTGGCATAGCTCTGGAAGGCACCACCCACACTACAAGAGGGTCTATTTATATCTAGGCTTGGAGGTTGTGCAGTAAGCAGCCTGTACCCTGAGACCTAAGAAGGGCTCTGTACCATCTTAGGATTGTTTTCTTTGTATGTGTGTGATTTTTTTTCCCCTATACTAAAGGCTGGTAGGAATATAAAGAACAAGAATTTGTTCCCTGGGCTGGGATTGTAGCCTGGTGTCCCCAGCCTTGTGGGCAGGGAGGTTAGGCAGGTAAGTATTGGATGATAAAGATAGAAGGTAGCCTAGCCCTTGTTGAGCACCAAAATGTTCTAGTTAAAAAAGAGACAATGTAGCTGGGTGTGGTGGGATACTTCTGTCATCCCAGCACTTGGGGGATACAGGCAGAAGGGTCAGAAGTTCAAAGCCAGCCTCTGCTACATAGAGTTAGAGACCAGTGTGGGTCACATAAGACTCTGTCTGAAGAAATGAACGAATGCGTAGAAAGGTGGTAGATGATATAAATAAATAATGAAAGCATTTGTTTTTACCAAGGACACTGTGGCTAGTGAGATTAGAGCTGCCTTAAGATCGCAGAGATGGATATACAAAGAAAAGTGTCTACAGATTTCATCATACTGAAAATCTAGTATAGTATTATAAACTGTTGCAAGTGTTTGTCCCCAGTAACTTGCAGTTTTAAAATGGGGGTGCTTTATCACACTATAGAAAAAAAAAAGAATTACAAAGGTGAAAATCTTGGTAAATCTAAAAAGAAGAAAAGAAACACTTAAAATATTACCCCCGAAACACAATCTCTATCATAATTTGGGTATATTTCTTTCTATTGCTCTCTAGAGAAACATGTAAGCATGTATGTATTATACATCATTGCATATACCACAAGCACACACGTTATCCATATGTGTTTACCTTCTTGGGGCATCGATCATATGTTTTAAATTTATGTACTAAACCTTTTGTAGTACCTTTAAAAATTTGTGTATGTGTGCACACACATGTGCTATAATGTGCAAGTGGAGGTCAGAGGACGACCTGGGCGGTTAGGTCTCTCCTTCTACCACCTGGGTCCTGGAGATGGAACTGAGATTACCAGGTGCAGAGGCAAGTGGTTGATTTTGGCTGCTGAGCCATCTCACTGACGCAAACTTTGTGCATCTTGAAAGTGCAAATCAGGGCTGTGGATGTAGCTCAGTTTGTAGAGTAGTTGTTTGGCATGAAATAGGCCCTGGGTTCGATTCCCAGAGTCTCTCAAAAAAAAAAAAAAAAAGGAAAAACCTACAAATTTGGCCAAGTGAACTCCAGTCATTACTAGAAAAAGCTGTAAGATGTTCCTTTACCCCCATAAGTTTGTTTTGTACCCTTCATCCTACCTTCCCTACTCCCCTATTCCAGGCTAGCCCCCCTATTCCAAGCTAGCCCCCTATTCCAGGCTAGCAACCCCTGAGCTCACTTTTGTAAACCTCAGCCCAGTTTAGCCTGTTCTGAGAGTTTGTGTTCATGGAATCATGTGTGTGTTCTTTTCTCTCTGGCCTCTAACGCTCAGCAGGATGTCTCTGATGTTTATCATATGATCCTGTCAGTGCCAATAATTTCTTCAGTTTTATTGCTGGCTTATATTCCAATAGAAAAGTCCACTGGAAGTGGTTTATCTTGTCCCTGTTGATGGACATCTAGATCGTTTCTGGGTTGCAGGTGTAGCGCATGAAGACGCAATGAACATTCTGTACAAGTCTTTCTCGTGGATGTGTTGCTTTTATCTTTGGGGAATGCCCAGGAGTAATGCTGGGTTGTAGAACAGGCATGTATGCTTACTTTTAAAGGAAGCCACCAGTTTTCCAAAGTGGCTAGACTGTCATTAAATGAAAGTTGTGGATGCCAGCATGCTTGCCATCACTTAGTAGGGCAGCTCTTTTGATTTTCGCTATTCTTGTAAGGGTGTGTTGGCTTTAATATGCATTTCCCTAATGATGGTGACCATTTTTTACAGGCAAGTGTTTTCATAACTGTAATTGTTTGCATGCTCCGCTGTAAATCCATTCTTTGTGTTCTTCTGTTACCCACGGTCTTCATAATCACTATATTAATGACTCCTAATAGTCTAACAAGAGAATTCTTTGCAATTTACTTAATTACCCTTCTATTAAAATTTAAATTATTTCCAATTTCTCACAATTCTAAATAGCACTAATGCTAACATTTTAGTCATAAGCTTCTCTCTATGCTTTAGATTTATGCATTTCAATGTGTAATATATGTATATTTTCCATATTTTGGATTACTTTCTCCAAACTAATCATGGGCACGAAATGATCTGCTGGAAGCATTTTCATGGGCTGCAGTGGAGTTTGGGAATAACACACACAAGGTCTTGGAGCTGTTTGCCACAGCACAAAAGAAAAAACAATTTATGTTTCATCTTTTCTTTTTTCATTTCTTCTCTTCCCCCGCCCCCATGGTCTTACTGTGTTTCTGACTGGCCTTGAACCTGCTATCCTCCTGCCTCAGCTTTCTGAGTGCACAGATTATGGGCCTATGATCCTATGCACTTCTGCCCATTTCCTTTTGATCCCTGGCTATGGGGGAAGGGTTGACCATGCTCCAGATAGTGCCCTGGTTCCATAGGTGTCACGCTGTCTTGAGCCAAGTGAAAATGGGGGAAAGAGAAATTCTGAAGGCTTTGTCCCTTACGAATGACCCACCAGCCTGGCGGTGGTGGTGCACGCCTTTAATTCCAGCACTTGGAGGTAGAGGCTGGTGGATCTCTGTGAGTTCGAGGCCAACCTGGTCTACAAGTGCTAGTTACCAGGACAGGCTCCAAAGCTACAGAGAAAACCTGTCTCAAAGAAAAGAATGACTCACCAAAGGTGACCAGCACCTCCAGAATTCCCACATCTAAAGTATCTGGTAGGAGAAAATGGAGTTCGAGGCTTATTTTCTTGCCATACACATTTCTGTTGGGGTGTGTATGGATTTGGGGGACTCCAGGAGGGATGACAGTGAGAGAGGGCACCATGAGAGGACCTGGGGTGAGAACTGGGGTCCACTGCAAAGGCAGTAAGGGGATTGAATTGATCCTATCATGATGCACGTGGAAGGCTGCACAAACTCTCAGCATTGTGCTGGGTATCCAAGAGAGCGCATTCATTCTGTCCACCAGCGCAGGCCCTTCTCAACCACTCTCCAAACTTCCAATGCTTCTCAAACACTTGAGCAGGAACTCTGCCACATATGCCCAGCCCCACCTCCACATTCTTGTTTCTAGAGGGGAAGACGAACACGGGGGAAATGTGCGGAATCCGTCATCTCCCGTGGGCAGCATGAGAAGCCTCCTCATGTGAGAGAAAAGGCCTTGAACCAGGTTTCCAGGCCTCCCCCTGAGCATACCCACTGCAGGTTTCCTCAAGGTAACCTTGACTGAACTCCAAAGGGCAGCCGGTAGAATGCCTCTGCCTTCCCAGGGACCTCTCTCTTGCCTGCTATTCGCGGACCTTCCACGTTATTCTAGGACAACTCACGTTTCTCTTTCTAATTTCACCCTTCTTGGGGCTTGGGATGTAGTTCAGCACAGCATTTGTCTAGCATATGTAAATTCCTCAGCACTTACAAAAGCCAGACCATGGTAGAGCCTGAGTCAGGTGTGGTGGTCTATACCTGGAATCTGAACACTCCCAGGAGGTAGAGACAGGAAGGTCAGGAGTTCAAAGTCACCCTCTGCTATACAGTAAGTTCAAGGCCAGAGTAGATTGCACAAGATCCTCTTTTAAAAATTAAATCAAAGTAAATAAATGTGACTCTCTTAAGGTCAAACAAAATTTTTGGGTTTTTTTTGTTTTTGTGTTTTTTTTTTTTTTTTTTTTTTTGCTTGCTTTTTTGTTTGTTTGGTTTTGGTTTTTCAAGACGGGATTTCTCTGTGTAACAGTTCTGACTGTCCTGGAACTTGATTTGTAGACCAGGCTGGTCTCAAACTCACAGAAATCCCCCTGCCTCTGCCTCCCAAGTGCTGGGATTAAAGGCGTGTGCTACCACCGCCTGGCCATACAGCATTTCTTACTCATATCTTAGGGTGATTTCCCCTGAGATGAGAACTCAGGGAGCAGTACTCTGGGGTTTCTTCCTAGTGGAATACTGGGCAGAGCTGGCAGAGCAGAGACGGAGGGAAGCAAGAAAGGAGTTGTGACGTCACTGCTGTGGGTACCAAGGGTTCAGTCCTGTGTGGTCCTCTGCCGTTTCCATTAAGTGTTCACCACTGGGTGAGGGTGTTCAACTGGAATGCCTGAGAGTTCGTGACAATGGTCCCTGCCTGCTGTGGGCAGGATGGGCAGCTGGAGGAGGTTCTGGAGCAGAGCTGACGCTGGGCAGCTGGAAGTCAGACTTCTTGCTGAGGTAGAAGAGCCACGAGGCTGTGGGCAAGGTCCATAACACCGGTAGGGAGGCCGCCATCAGGGCTCAGGCTGACCAATGAACAGATCTGCAACAAAGGACAGGCTTTGGCCTCAAAGGCACCGCTCCTGTTTGCTCTCCAGAAACCTCAAAATACTGTCATCAGTCACTGAAGTATTTTGAGATCAAACCCAGCACTCCTCACTAGCCTTCAAAGTGCATTGTAGTTCCTACACCTACAGAACCAGCTCTGTACATTTGAGGGTTCCACCCCAGACCTACTGACCTAAGGTGTCTCGTGTGGAATTCTCACCTGAGACCCCACTGTTCAATTCTAAAATCGATAGCTCAACTTTTCCAAAATGAAGCATTTTTAAAAGTACATGTTGTGGGGATGGAGCCCATGTGGAGGTCAGAGGACTCCTTGCAGGAATCGGTTCTCTCCTTCCATCATGTGGGTTCTGGGAATCGAACTCAGGTTGTTGAGCTTGGCAACAGGCGCTGTACCCACATCAGTTGGTGAATCCATTCTGAATGCTCTCCGTGACAGAATCCCCCTAAGCACCAGCGGAAAGAGAAGACTGAGCTCTCGGGACCTGTTTCATTTCGTTCCCTTTGAAGAGAGCTCTTTGCTTTTTGGTCCTGCTAATTATAAAGTTTATCTAATTATTGATTACCACTCGTGGAACAAAGCCAGGGACCACGGTAGAAGAGAACCTAAACAACATCTGCGTTGGAATCCATGGGTGTGGGGTGGATTTGTGTGTCCATCTCCTAAACTAATATTTAAATTATTTTGTTTGTCTTGAGGCCACACCAGGTGGACAGAAAAGGGGAGCGTCTAAGATATTGCAGTATGGGGGAGTGGCAACCAGAGTAAGGGATGGCAGGAAAAGACAGAAGCTGCTCTGGCATTTTAAATGAGTTGCAGGAAGTGTGACAAGTTGGGTGTACCCATCAGTCAATTGGTGTGGACAACCTTGACAGATAGTGCGGCTGCGCTGGCCCAGGATGAGCATGCGATTGGAGCAGGAAGTGGCAGATGCGGTGTCATACCTGGTCCCACGGGCTTATCCTCGACAGTGTAGCTAGATCTCATTACTTCACAGCCCCTCCTCTTATTCCCTGTCCCCCCCCTCCCCCCGGAAGCCACAGCAGGGCTACCTCAGTAACGTGACATCACAATGTGACCCATTCAGAGTCTTGGGACTGATTTAGCACAAAGGCCCTGGATACTTGATCACTTGTTCATGTTGTGCTTACCTGCAGTTACAGACCCACGGTGACAAGTCACCTGCGGCCCGCCTCTGCCTGAACAGGTGCATCTGTAAGTACTGACGCCTTGTCCCTAGTCCCCAGTACCAGGACACAGCCTTGGACCTTAATGCCTTAATGCCTTGGGGTCCCCTTGTCACACTAGGACAGGATGGGCCAAACTGGTAGCCAGGAGGATGCACAAATGAGCCCGAATTCATCTTGGGATGCTGACTAAGTTGTATCAGACAGGCCTCCTTCTAAGCCCTTTCCTGCAGGCTAACCACCTGGAGAAGGAAGGGCTCGAACTGGCGCCGTGCTCTTAATGGATCCCTGCGGCAGAGGCTAGGTTTGCAGGTGACAAGTCCCCATCCCCCATCAAGGTCATAAGCAGCTATTGGCTGAGCACACTCGTCCGCACAGGTAGCTTCGTGCTCCCAAACTAGAGGGGGCTTGTGATGGGCGGAGAAGAAGGAGGGGGCAAGTATGGTGTCTGGTACGTGGCAGACTATTCGCTTCTGTTACTGCTCTTCGTTCCTAGCTCCAATCTGAGAGGATGGTTCTTTTCACGCCCCTCACGATGAACCAAGGAGCTGAGGACTGTGCTGGGCATGCGCTTAAGGAGGGAAAGTAACCGGAAATGTATACGCGTTCCGTACGCACTGTCCCCAACAAGATCGCTTTGGAAATAGAAGTGAGAACACACAGGGGAGCCTGGCCTTCTGTCAGCGTGGCTGGGAATGGGGATACTCAACACAGTAGGGCGTTAGACCAAAAGATCTTAAAGGCCGGTTCTCGATCGCGCACGGCAGAATTCTGAATCCCGTATGCGTGAGCCCAGACAAGCCAGCCTTCCACGACAGTGGTGGAATCGGTGTTAGTCTGGCAAAGCTGGAGGGACAACTGAGGATCAGTTGTATCTACCTGCTGGCCCCAAGTGGGAACATCAGCATGAACTGGCTACCCAGGCTATCCAAAGCCACAGTGCCAATACAGGGTTCATACACACTGAGCAGATGAATGAGGCAACTAGGCCTGGGCATTTGTCAACGTTCAAGGGCTTCCGTCTTTCATACAAAACTACTACCAATTAAATTGTGGTGTAGGCATAGTGGAGCATGCCTGTGAGACCAGCACTTGAGTGATAGAGGCGAGAGGATCAGGAGTTCCGAGTCATCCTCAGTCATATAAGGGTTGCAGGACAGTCTGGGCTTCATGAGACCTTGTCACAAAAAAAAAAAAAAACAAAAAAAAACCCACAAACAACAACAAAAAACACGAAAAATGGTGACTGCAGCTGGCTTTGGGGACAAGAGTACCAGTGTCCTCATTTCACAGATGTGTGGTGCTTATTATATATCTGGCCCAAAGTTAAGGTACCTCTCACAAGCATTCAGGTCCTGTAAATGGCAAGGAGACAGCCCATCTCCACTTGCAGCTACCTCCTGGCCTGCACAAAGAGCATTTCCTAATCTTGTCTCTTTTTCTTTCTTTCTTTCTTTCTTTCTTTTTTTTTTTTTTGAGTCAGAGTCTTATGTATGTCCAAACTATGTCGTGATCCCCCTGCCTCTACTTCCTAGGACTGGGACCACAGTGTACAGTGTCAGGCTGATCTTTCTTAATCTTCCCTTTGGACAAGTTTCCATTGCCTTGCCTGATTCCATAGTTTGAGCCCCTTGTAGGCTTCGTCCCTGGTGGAGTCAGCTTCCCCACAGACTGTTTCGGTGCCTGGACGTTTCCTTCAGATGGGACAAGGCAGAGCAAGTATTTCCACGCCAACAGATGTTCTGTGCTGAGGAAGAAAATATGCAAATGGAAATGAGCCTCGTCTAATTGTGGCAATTTCCCTTCTGTGTGTCGCCCTGAAATAGTAGCCATGCCCTGAGCTTTTTTTTTTCACATCAGGGCACCCCAAATTGGTAGCTGAAAAGAGGCTGCCGCAGAGTCCATGAACAGACCTCCGGCGCCACTAATCCGGAGGAAGACTCCAGTGTGAGGCACACAGGACCACTGTTGGTGCATTTGACTGTTGGTAGACTATACTGTTCCCCACGGTTGAGCGAGAAGAGCCTTATTTAACTCAAGGAAAATGGAGCCTCTGGGAAATGCATGAAGGACCAAGCCCCATTGCATATGATCTGACCTCTTGAGCCCAAATCTGAGCTTGTCTGATGTGGCCTACAGCCAGCACTGGTCAATAGAACTCTCGTCAAATGGTTCTGTTCTTGTATGAACCAATAGCGCGGCTGCTAACCCCGGTGAAGCCATGGCGCCTTTAAAATGTGGCTAGCAGAGCTGACGACCTGCTTTTAAATGTTTAAGTTAGAGCTCATTGCCCTTCAGGGCTACAAATATCTAATGAACTGGACAGGGTAGCTCTAGCTCCCGCCCACTTCTGTGACGCCATCTCTGGCCTCCGCCCCTCCCTCTACAGCTCTCTCAGAGCTGCAGTTATTCCCGGACTGTCTACACTCTGGATTTTCATGTGTTGTTTCTCCTGCTGGTACTGCGGCTTTTTTTCCCTTCTTTCTTTTTTCCCTTTTCTTTTCTTTCTTTCTTTTTTTTTTCCTTTCCTTTTTTTTTTTTTTTAAAGATCATCTCTTGGTCTGTCTCTTGCCACCGCTCACTGTGAGGGTTGCTGATCGGGTCTCTCCTCAGAAAGAAAGCCCTGGTGTAGCCAGCATTGTCCCCATTCCCCCATCCCCACGATAAATCAGTCATCATCCTTCTGAAATCATCATCCTGCTTTGTCTCGTTTATTGGCATCTCCGGAGAGTTTCCGATCCCCCAGAGTGTGGGTGCTGTCTTCTCACCCGCCGCCTCCTGCTGGGACAGTGCCTGCCGGGACAGTGCTCAGCCAGCATCTTATCTAAGCCAAATGGACCATCTGCAGGCGGCGGCGCAGTGCAGAGAGACGGTCAGGGCTTCCTTATCCTGGCTGGATGACCCCAGCTGAGTAACTTGGTGCTGCAAAGGCTACCGATTTTTTCCCAATTCTATGGCTCAGAAACTTGGCGTTGACATTGATGAGGTCACTTGATATCCTGGTGTGACATTGGTGAGGGTCACTCACTCAGTTGCACTCAGCTCTGGCCTAAAACTGAACCAGGTGGCCCAAGAAGGCCTCACTCACGTGCGTGAGGCTTTTGGTCCCCCCAGGTAATGTTCCTCATGAGGTACTTGGGTCTCCTTACATCACCGTTTTCTCAGGGACCTCACTTTTTATGTGACAGTTAACTTCTGAGAGAGCAAGTAGAAGATGCCAGTCCATTTTCCTCACGTACACTGATCAAGCCAACCCATGGAGCAAACCTAGACAGAAAGGAAGAGGAAATTCTTTGCTTGACTGGGCAGGAAGTACATGGAAGAAGGAAAGACTCCATAATAGCACCGTGGCAGACAACCGTGGTTACTACAGCTAGGCAGATTCCCCATAGTGATCCAACCTGAGGGGGCAGGCAGTTTAAGTCTTCTTGGTCAGGGTGGAGCCTAAGACTTCATTCTCAGCCAGCCCCAAGAGAGACCATGACTGCAGGTCCCTGGGTGCTCTTAGATCACAGCCCATCAGGGCTGACTTTACACTTAGATCTGTCCCCAGTGCCACCAATGGGCATCCTTCCCGTGTGGTAGCATTACCCTCCCCTGCTAGGTCCCATGTGCTCAGTGCCTTCTCTGTCACCTGCACAGGTGCCCACACAGTGTCATGGAGTGACTACCTTTTGTGGAACTCCGTCCTCCAGGCATGATGTTCTGATGCTTCAAAGTCAGCAGCTATGGTTGTCTTCACAGGGCCCTCACAAGTTTAAGTCCCACTGACATTTCTTCTTGGAGGGGAAGAAGGACTCACAAGGCTCCAGAAAGGCAGCTCACAAGCAGGGCCGTGAGCAGTTCATGAGGCCATGCATGAGATTTTGGGGAGATGCCTCAGGGATGGGGCCTTGCCCTGACTCTCCCGGATGATGTTTAAGAAGTTACTCTTGCTGGCGGGGGCTGTGGTAGAAAGAGCGCAGTAGTGCAGCATCCTAGAAATTGTCCATGCCTTTGCAAGGTATCAGTTCAACTCATTGGGTCACTAAGGTAGTCTCTGGTGGAGTGGCTTCTTTGGTCCGTCGTTGGTACCCAACCTGTGGTAAATACATTTTTGTTCATGTCTTCTCAGGAAATGTTAAAAACACAGCCGTGCATCCCGAACACTGCCAAACATTCCTTCTTTTCTCTGACATTTGGTTCTCATCAGGCTCCCCTTGTAAAATTGTTGGGTAAGGCTCTCACAGCTACAGGATTAGAAACCAAATTCAAACTGCACACAGTCCATGACATATGACCGTTTGATGTATGAGATTTCAACCATGTTTAAACGCTCCAAATTTGTATAAGTATTTTGTCTGCGTGTATGTATGTGTACCACATGCATGCCTGGTACCCACAGAGACCAGAAGAAGGCACCAGATCCATTTGAATTGGGGTTATGGCTGGCTGTGACCACCATGTGTGTGTAGGGACCCAAACTGGAGTCCTCTGCAAAAGCAAAAAGTGCTTGTAGCTGCTGAACTATCTGCCCAGTGCTGAGAGTTAAATCTTGATGGTGGCGTGAAAACAACACACACTCAGTAGAAATGGCACCTGGGATTTTAAATTATGACTTTCCTAGGCTGATGACATGAGATCCAATCATCTCTTGGGATGCTGGTCCAGGGTTGTGAACCCTTGTCAGACAGCCATCTGTTTACATGTAATCATGAGATTGAGCCAGAGATTGTACAGAATTCTGCATTCAATAGTATACTTGAGATATTCTGTATTTTATAAAAAAATTTTTTTTTTTAGTTTGGCCCAAATGTGTGCTAATGTTTGAGCGTGATTAAGGTAGACTAAGGTGTGATGTTCAGTAGGTCAGGTCACTAAATGCAATTTCAGCTTACAATGTGTTTATCAGGATGTAAACGCCTAAGTCAGGGATCATCTGTAATTTGAAAGATTAGAATTTTCTGGAAGTTATGATACAGTCCGGAAACTCCAGCTGCTTGGGAGGCTGAGACAGGAAGATCAGAAAATCAGGGCCTGCCTGGACTATATGTGTAGTTAGAGGTCAACCTGGGCAACTTGGACTCTGACTCAAAAAAACTAAAAAGCAAAAAACCCGAAAAAGGTAGGGATATAGTTCAGTGGTACAGCGCTTGCCTAGTATGTGTGAGGCCCTGGATTCAACCCTCAGTGCTGAAGCTGGGTGGGTATTGATTGGAGCATATTAGGGCTTTGAGACTGGCTTTATATAGGCCCTCAAGTATTGATATCAAGAAGCTACCAATCAAACACCCCCAGTTCTTCCTCCCCCAAGGATCTGTCTGGCAGAATCTACCCCAGAGAAGAGATCCCCTGCTGCTGGGCACTAAGCAACCCCAGCAGGAAAAGGGTACACTTTCTCTCCCAGACTTAGCAGCAAAAGTGCCAGGGTTCTCTGGTTGACCCAGCTGGAGCCCCACAGCCTTGTGTAGCAGTTACTATGGGAAAGAGGATTGCTAGCCTGTGACCATCCTAGATGACTGGGCCTAGATGGTGGAGTTGGTCCCTTCCAGGCTACAGGAAATGAAGTCAGGAAAGGGTTCCTTTTTCTCAATGGAAAGGAAGGAGAGTTACTGAAAAGCAAACAAACAGAAATCCCCCTTCCCTGCCAGTTCACCATGAGAGCTGACACGGGTGTCCTGTGCCCATCCCCTGCCAGTTAGTCATGAGAGCTGACACGGGTATCCTGTGTCGGCTGAGACATCAGAGGGTGGGCAGGGTCCTTGTAAGTTCCAGAGAGCCCACAGCAAACCAGACCTCCAAACCCATAGAACAGCCTCAGAGAGACCATTAAATTAAACTCTAGAATGAGAAGAAAGCTAAAAATTAGCCACCGCATGCTCCACCCATAGCGTACTGGTTCACGGAATGTTAATTGGTGCTCCTTAAAAGGCTGTTGAGAAAGTCTAGGTGGTGATAAATGAGCCCAAGTCAGCAGTTTGTTTGTTCTAGAGTACGACACGTCAGAGCCTTAGATAAGCAGGGGATAGCCTGGATCCTCAAGGGTTGAGGGAAGATAGTAGACAGCTGAAAAAGTATTAATCTAACTCTACTGTCTTAGCAAACTGCCTGGCTTTCCTTTGGTCTCACAACTGGCAAAAAAAGAGGGTTTCATGAGAAACCCTCAGTCGTCAATGCTGAAGCAGAAGGTAGCAGCTGGGGGTCTAATCCCAGGCACTGCTGAGGCGGCCTACCTAGATGGGTGCCATCCCCTGTGAAAGCTCAGCCCCAAGCTGCCCTCAACACTCAGGAAAACAAGTTCTCTGCTTGGCATGCAGAGCATTAGGGAACTCTGAAAAAGGGCTGCTGGGGCAGGTGAGGGATGCCGAGCCTCTGATCCTCCCCAAGGCTCTCCCCTCCAGAATCCCCATTCCTGAACTGTCTGGA
The DNA here is from genome assembly GCF_982192425.1 of Myodes glareolus. Lineage (NCBI taxonomy): Eukaryota > Metazoa > Chordata > Mammalia > Rodentia > Cricetidae > Myodes > Myodes glareolus. The sequence continues at coordinate 34,599,351 of NC_142035.1, read as the reverse complement.
ATCCTCCTGAAGCCTATCCATATAGTGTTTGGTTTTCACATTTTTTTTTTTTCTGGAGCCGTTGCTGCACAGGCGTGATTGACGCAAGCGCAACCATGTGCAGAGGTGACTGGGAAAAAGGGTCCGACTCTGCACTAATGGGCAGGGTAAGGAACCCAGGAAAGGACCTGTTCAGGTGCCCCAAGGCTTCTCTCAGCAGCATTCCATCCTCTAGATCATTGGCATGAGGAAGGCTTACGCCCTGCTGTCAGGGGAGGTGGGCTAGAGAACGTTTACAAACAGCTAAAGGTGGGGGAGATGACACTTTCCATGGACCTTCTTTGGGGAAGAAATTGGAAACCAGAAGTGTGGATGGACCTCAGAATATGTTTAAAATAGCTCTGTGTGTTATCCACCTTATAGATGAAGAAGCCAAGGTCAAGGAAAAGAGGGCGAGTGAATTGGCCAAGTGACATGACTAGTTATATCTGCGGTGGTTCCCCTGAGCTGTGAGGGGGTCATACCTCATACTGTGTAGAGTATCTCCTTGTACCATCAGGAGACTCTCCCTCCCATCCCACCCTTCCCCCGTGTGTTTCTTCTATATGGAGAGTGCCTGCTGTTCTTTCTCACACCTTTCCTTGTGGAACTGCTCACAAGTTCTACGTAGGACCCTGTGAAGGACAGTGTGCCCTCGGAGAACCTCAGCCTAGTCTGGAACCTGCCCCCAACTGCCACAAGCCAGAGGCAGTGGGTGAGAAGTGTGGAAGGCTCCACGGGGTCTGGTCTTAGGACAACACAGCCACCCAACCATCAAGATGACGTCATTGCAAAGCTAAACAAGCTCACACTTAGCCAAAGCTGCAAGTCAGTGCCATGAGGCCCAGAATATACCAAGCACAGGAGGGCAGTGGGAATTAAATGCATCCAGTGCATAGCACAGCACTCCCTGCTTTCTACTAGAGAGCCTGGGCATCCGTGTGTGGTGTGCTGATACGGAGAGCTTTGGTAATGGTGCTTGGACACCCTTCTGAGCCTAGCCCTTCCAATGGGCAGTGACCTGGCACAAGCTTGATATTGACCACAGAGAAGAGAAAAAATAGCCATTGTCTGGTTGGCTAAAGTCACAGGTAATTTTCTGAACACACAGAAATCAAGCTGTGACTTCTGATCACATATATGACCTTAAATATGTTATTAAACCCTTTAGCCCTAGTCCCTTATCTAGCGAGCTGGTGATGAGTGTGTTATAAGCTGATTCTGAAATGGCAACAGTCCTAGCCCTTTTAGAATAAGGACTTCTTCAGTGGTGGCCAGAATGGAGGTTGCAGGTATGCGTGTCAAGTTCAAGGTAGTGAGTAGCAAACCAGGGTTGTCACATGTTCCTTCGTGTCTTGGTGTAGCTCCCATCTCACATTGTTCTCAGAGTGAAGTGAACAACATTCAATGTGCAGATGAGATGCCCAGAGGCACAGAGACATGCAATGGGCTCTCTCGGTTCCTCCCTATACAGGAGCGCAGGTCCCATATGTGTGTCCTCAGTCACTCCCAAGGGATTCTACCCAAAGTCAGCACAGAGAAGAATCAGACGGAGGGGGGGGGGTAGTAAGGTGTGCACACTTGCCCTATTGAGAACTTGGAAAAACGTCCAGATAATACCAGAGATCACAAGACTGAAAGAGATGGTACCTGAACAAGGCATATTAAACCAGGTGAGATTCATTCATATTCAGAGCATACCCACTGAGATGAACATCTTATTGAGGGGAACATGGAGGTAGAGGTGAGAAGGGCAGCCATCTCTGCAGACAGCCTCATGGGAAAGGGCATAAATAGCCCAAAGTAGTGTCACTCCAAGTTTAAGAAGAAACCACTAGACCCAAAGTGAAGGTTTCCTAAGAGATGGGATTTGCTTGAAAGGACTCTTGACCTGAAGCTCCTGGCATACAGTACCTGATTATATGATATCAAATTGTATTCATATGTACAAATGACATCATTTCTTCTGGAAGCAAAGTCTGTGGTCACAGAGGAAAACTGGTGATGTAGATTTGTTTTGTTGGGTCTGTGTGACAAATACGTGAATTCTTTCCCCACATTTTAAATCTAGCAACTTGAGGCAGGCATGGGGCATGTATCTATAATTCCAGCACTCAGACTACTGAAGTAGAAGGATCGTTGTCAGGATGAGGCCAGCTCAAGGCAGGTTGTGGCTATATAACCAGGTCTTGTCTGGGAAGAAAAAATGACTACGTTGTGTGATAGCACACACTGTAATTCTATCTATTTGGAGATAGAGGCAGAAGACCTCCAGGAAGCTACATAAGAAGTTCAAGTGAGGCCAGCTACATGAGATTTATCGCAAAGCAAAATAAACACCCCTTAACCTCCAAAACCTGGTACTTGTAAGGCTGAGTGAGGCAGAGGGACTTAGGGGAGTGTGAAGCCAGCCTAGGCTACATAACAAGACTTTGTCTCAAGCGAGCAAATGAACAAGCAAACAAAATGGAAACTTGTGCATAAAATTCCAAGTTTTAAATTTTGAACTTGCCAAAAGCCTCCCCAAATCTGGTCATGTGAGACAAACTTTCCAGAGAGAGGATGACCTTTAGGTGGAAGTAGACTCTGTCCAGCCAGAGTCTACTCCTCTTTAGTGCCCTCTCTCTCAGATGCAATTCCAGGCCCTTCTTCCCAGTGCCCCTGCACTGTCTTTCCACCCAGGTTTCTTTCTTCTCTTGCCAGTTCCTTCTGGCTTTTGCATTTGTCACTTCGGACAAATGATAATTGATCTGAGCACTTAGTAGGTGTTTTTACAAATTTCTGTTTTCAAAAAAGTCAAGGGACTAAGACTTCTAGCTCTACGCCTCCTGACGATCTAATCTTGAGGTTGACCCTGAGAAGGGACAGAATATGCTCTGCCCAGACCAGGAAGGCAGCTTCACTTCCTCTCAAGTTCTCTACCACGGATGGGCAAAGTCTTCTAACATTTAAAAAAAATCCAGTCCTAGGAGCTTAATGCAGGGCCTTCTATATCTTAGGCAAGTATTTTACTGCTGAGATTCATCGCCAGCTTCCTCTTAAGGTTTTCGTTTTGTTTCGTTTTGAGACATGGTCTGACCAAGTTGCCCAGGCTGGTTTTGAACCTGAGGCAGTTTCTGAGGTTCTGATCCCTATTGAATGGCTACAAATTCTGCAGATGTCCAGAAATAACTTCACTGCTTCCTACAGCTTGCAAAAAGGCTCCGAAGATAACGCCATCAATGAATGTGATACCGGTCTTTAGAAATCCTTTTCTGTGTGCCATTGAGAACTCTGAATTCCAGTCAAATTTAAAAGATAGAGCTCTCATGCTGGCTCCCCTTCTGAAACCAGACCCAATCAGCCTCCTGATATTTATTTCAGGAGGGTCTTCATTCTCTGCCTCAGTGACCCAGGATGGGATCCTGGATAGGTCTTTGCATCAAACCTGCAGAGGCATTAGCTGTTTTCTTAGGCTTCTAGGCCCATGAGGCTCTAACCCAAGTGCGAGCACAGGCAGTTCCCAACCTCTGCTGCTTCGGCTGGATGACTTCCAACTTTGTGATGGTGTGAAGCCCATGGGGTAGGAGCTGACTGTGATGTCCAGTGAGCTCATCTTATCATGTGCGTTTTCCTAAGTTGAGAAGTTGATTTGGAATGGGATCCATGTCACACAAAAGGAAAATTGGAAGTTGACACAGGGTGGAGAAGGTGGCTATGTGCAGGCTATACCCCCCCCAGCAGTGTCCCCCCTGGGGACATTTGGGAGGTGGGAGTTGTCCCACCTGAGAGGATGGGAATGTTAGCCACTGGCATCCCTGCCTGGCTGGGTAATACTCCTAGACACAGGGCAAAGAGCCACGGCATTGGCTTTTGTGGGAACTCTTGAGTCCCAAAGGATGAAAAGCAGGACTGAGGCAGCATCTGCTAAGGGTGTCATGGTTCTGAGTCCCTGTCTTGGAGGACAAACCTGGTCTGGGGCTCCCTCAGCCCTGAACTTAGAGCACCCCTCTTTTACTGAACAGGACACCCTCTTTGCTGCGTGGAGCCTCAGTTTCTCTAAATCAATCAATCAATCAATCAATCAATCAATGAATCAATTGTGGCAGAGGCTGTGAAGAGGCAGGCATGCCTGGATTGCTCAATCCGTCTAAGTCCCAGAACTTGTCAGAGCAATTTGGTTTCACATCTCTCACTTGCCCACAGTCTCTACTCCGTTTCTATTCCCGGAGCGAGCCTCGCTGGCACCAGGCCTCCCTTCCAGATGAGCAGGGACTTGCTGACAGCCAAATAGGGTTGCCTCCCAGGCGACTTGAGACACACCTCGCTCTGCCTCCGTGGGCTCTCTAGTTGTGTTCACACATCCAGAGACCCCACAAGATTCGGACTTCGAGCTTCCTTCATCTGTGGGGAGGAAGAAGAGGGAAGAGGAAGACTCATGGTCAAGCCAGGAGCCAAATCCCAGAGGGAAGTTTCTGATGTCTGCGCTGCTGCTGCCTTGACTCAGACGTGCAGTCGGCTCTACTGGCTTCTGAGAGTCCAGCGTGTGGGACAGCTGCGAGAGAAAGAAAGTTACAGTAATCGAAGAAATGAGAGGTCATGGATCTGATTGTGACTGAAGCAGGGAGGCATGAGGGGCCTAACGGAGGGAACATGGAGGTCTTAGAGGGATATAATTATATTTTAATTTTAAAAACAAAGGATGCCCAGCTGCAGGGCTGGAGGGATGACTTGGCAGTTAAGAGCCCTTGCTGCTCTTCCGGAGGACCTGAGTTTGGTTTCGATACCTACTTGGGGCAGTTGACAACTGCCTGGACTCCGGCTCCAGGGGATCATTGCACTCTTCTGGCCACTTGTGCTTTTTCTTAGACGTCTCCACCCCATGGGGTACAGGGAGACCCAGCCTAAGCCTTGAAACTTTTACATCTTGGGTGGCTTTCCTAGAAACAGAGTGGGGTTTCGGGATTTCACTCCCAGACAAGGGCAGTGAAGGGACAAGAGAGGAACTAGCTGTTTGATGTCAGGTGTAGTCAGCTCCTGCCTGGCCCCAGGGTGCACTCTAGAGCACAGTCTGGATAAGGGAGACCAGGCCACTGCTCTTCCGCATCTAGCCTCAGGCCAGGAAGGCGGGGGCTGGGCCTCTGAACCTTCCAGGTGACTCCAGGTGTGATGACTGTCTCCTAGGCAACACTCCTCCCTTCCGTGAACCTACTGTATCAGATAGTTTGCTGGCTGGGCAGGGGACCTGAGCACAGCCCCAGGAGCACTTGCCACTGTCCCCGAGTTCCCTGTGTCCATGTGCGTGCATATACAGTCTGCTTCTATCCTATTCAGTCCACTGAGAGATCTGATGTCCTTGGAGACAGCTCTTCCCTACTTGGTGGTCCTAAAGTAATACGGCTGTCAGGGCATCGATGGGAACAGGTCCTAGCTCTCTGGTGGCAGCGGAGAGAGCGATTCTGAATACCTGTGGAATCTGCAGGATGACGACCGGACCCTTGTGGCACTGGCACCATTCTGGCGTCTGTAGAAACATCTTGATATCCTCACAGCTGCTACCTGTAGCCCGGTCACTGACCCTTGGTGGTACGTCTCTTCCCTGGGACTCCTCCTCCTCCTGACACCGGGCTTCAGCTTCCTATCAGTCCTTGAGGTACACTCACTGTGTCCTGTCCTGGACAGGTGGGCTGTTTGCTGCAAAATGCCAAGGTCAACTCCACAGACTCTCTCCCTAAACACTGGTCCAGCTGCGCCACCCTCCAAAACACTTGGGAAATGGCTCTGCTCTGGGTTTTTTTCCCATAAGCCCATGGAGGCACATGGTTCCCAAGCTCATCAGACGTTCAGATCCACCCCTCTGGGAAGTTCAGGTCTGCTACTTCCTGCTTCATGCAGAGAGAGAAAGCCAAGGCCCGCTTTCCTCAGTCCCTGCTTCCTCCATCCCTTCTTCTTCTCCATCTGGCACTGCTTAAGCAGAGGAGGGGGGAGTCAGCTCATCAGGAACTACAAATAAAGAGGTCTAAAGCTCACCTGTTCGGGTACCCCCGCATGCAGAGCAGCATTGCTCGTTTTAGCCAAGAGGCGCCCAGTTTTCAGTGATTCATGAATAAAGGAAAAAGTTATTCAACCCTCCATATCGGTGCTTCTAATCCCAAAGTTCAGTCGACCTCAAATCAGGAAATATTTCTTAGAAAAACTGCATCTGTGCTAAACATGCATGAACATTTTTACTGCCTTTGCTCCTTAAACACTATTCTACTTCACCTATTACATGACATTTATATTTCTTAGGTACCATAAGTTACTTAGTGGTCACTTGAACTAAGCATTCAGGAAGCTGCACATTGGTCATACACAAATACTCCAGTCATGAATAGAGGAGACTTGAGTATCTATAGGTTGTGGTATTATGGAGGTGGAGTTATGTCTTGAACCAAAGGGCTCTTGTACTGTGGTGTATCCATATGGAGAAACAGTAGTCAGATTCAAAAAGGAAAGAAATCTTATCATATATGATAGCATGGATGAACACTAATGACACTATACTAAATAAAACAAGCACAGAAAGCCAAATACCATATGACTCTATTTATGGTATTTCTAAAGTAAGCAAGATTTGAGACAGAAAGTAGAATTAAATAACAGTTAAAAATGTGAATAATGAATTAAAGTATGCATTTATACAGGTATAGATACCTTGTGACAGATAGCAGAGTAAAACTCTTGGTGGTTTGTTTAGCCATCAGGGTATGAAACCCAGGGTCTTGTCTATGCTAGGGAGGGCTTAAATTCATTCCTCTCCCAACCACTTTGTGACCCCATGTATGTAGGTATGTAAAATAATAAGTACACAAGCCAGTCACTGAAAAAGAATCATGAATTCATCTCAAAACAATTCATTGATAGCCACATAATTTTACAATTAAAGACAATAACAAATTTGAACACAAATAAGATGGCTTTCCTGCAAAGACCCTTTCCTGCAAGCATGAGGACCTGAACTCAGATCCCCCAAATCCATGTAAAAGCCACTCACAATAGCATGCATGTGTAGCACCATCACTCTTGTGACAAGAGAGGCTGGAGAGTCTGACAACAAGAGACCTTCTCTTGAGGTAGAAGGTGAGGCTCGACATCACAGGTTGTCCTCTGACCTCCACATGAGTGCCATGGTGTGCTCATAGAGATACACAAATACACACATGGACATGTACACACATGCATGAATACAAATCACATCCATGCACACACACACCCCAAGATGAAGGAAAGAATGCATCAAGTCTTCATCAAATTTGACTCTGCATAATGTAGAATACTGTCAACGTTTTTCAAATTTGACCCATATTTTGATTTTTATATTTACCAATGTTAAGACCACCACTTTACATAAATATGAACTATGAAATGGCAGAAGTGTGCTTAGTTAGGATCATTTCAGAAATTGTCAGATATTCTGTCCTAATCCCAAGCTACAATTTATTGACCATATTTTTATGTGTATGAAAGTTAAGTCAGCAACTCAAACAGCAATTCTTTAGAGAAAGTCCCCCCACACAGAGTTGCATCATATGGGGTGGCAATGCTCCCCCAACAAACCTATCCAAAATCTCAGTGCCAGCAGGAGGAGGGAATTCATGCCTGCTACTGTAATTATTGACCAGGGTGGCACAATAACCCCTTCCAAATGGTATAGATTACTGCCATTGCCTTTGGTTTCCTTCCAGAACTTGAAAGTAAGATTCTATTACTGAAGACATTATACACTTAGCACGACCTGTGTGATGACACCAGTTGACATGCCATCGTGGATGGGGGAAGCTTACAAGGGTGCACCCCCAGATGAAGAGCTACTTCCAAGCAGTCAATGGCCGCTAAGAGAAGGAGAGTCAGTTTTTTCTAGAGACAAGTCCTTGTTAGGTTGTTTATTGCCCAGTAGACAGCTCTAAACACATGTATATATGAGCAACACTAAAGGAATGTTTAAATTAAAAATTTAAATAAATTTTTAAAAAAATTTAAATTAAAAAATATTCTCTTACAGTACAATCCAAAGATGTACTAATGTGGTACTTAGATTCTGAGGAAGTACTAGGAACATATTAATCCTTTGGTTTTTTTTTTTCCACGATTAAACATAAAAGAAAAGTTTTTCTGTTTTGTCTTGATTTGGTTTTTTTTAAGACAGGTTCCTCAGTCTGTCTGTCCTGGAACTAGCTCTTGTAAACCAGGCTGGCCTCGAACTCACAGAGATCTGCCTACCTCTGCCTCCCGAGTGAGGGGATTAAAGGTGGACACCACCGCTGCCTGGCCTGAGAGCAGAAAAGTTTTTATGCACACAGTAGGAAGACTGGAATTCACAGCTCACAGGAGTCCCAAGCCTGAGCCAAGTTGTTTAACAGTGTTTGTTGATATCACGTGGGTGTTGATGTGTGCACTTACACCATGTGTGCTGCGTGTGTAGTACCAAGGCTTTGAGGAAACGTGTCGCAACACAAGTGCACACTGGCAGAAGCACTTCGGTTTGTTGCGTGTTTGATTTTGGCTCATTGCCACATTTTTCACGCCCCCCTATGCCAAGATATGTGATCTTGTATGGAGTCACAAGCCACAGTTTACGACACTGGGTGTTAGACAATCGCTCCACTTCTGAACGACAGCCCCACCCTCATCTGTTCTCCACAGGACTTTGACTAAATCTGCTCTCCATCTTTGGCAGAGAGAGTGTTTTCAGGAAGGAATACGGGACTGGGAGCAGACACAGCAAGAATAAAGGTACCATAGGCTGGACAGGATTTCCCAGAAGCTGAAACATTGCAGACACGTGTTGCTTAAGGCTAGGGAGATGTGCTGAGGAACAGAGGAGTCCGCGGCTGTGCGAACATCAGAGAGCATACTTAGACACATCTTGAAGGTCTAGGGCAGTCATGTGACACGGTCTCCTGCTGCCATCAAGAAAATGGCTGTGTAAGGCTGTCAGGTTAGGTGTGAACCTTGGAATGACTGTGACAAAATGCCTGAGGCAGCTCAGTTGGTAGAAGAAGGGGTTTTATGAAGCTCACAGATTTGGACACTGAAAGTCCAAAAACTACAGTGCTCTTGGTTTGGTGTGGTGCCACTGTGCATGGCACGGTGGAGGGCAAAGGGAGGAACATTACAAGGTAACCCAAGAGGAAAGAGCTTTATGAAGCCAAACTCACACGTTTATAGCAAGACTCCTGGAGAACTACCAAGCAGTCCCCTGAGAACTATTTTCTGAGGGCACACACCAGTGACCCACTAGGCCACATCCTGTGAAGGGACCTAACAACCATTACAGTCCCTGGGGAGACACTCAAACCACACCCAAACTGTAGTGCAGGGCATACTTTAGCACACAAAACTTTTGTAAGCAAAAATAATGATAAAGTACAATAGCATAACTATACAGGCTAGTCCCATAGGGGTTGATTATCATTATCAACTCCTTCCTATGTAGTGCATGTAATTGACAATTGTATATGTTGAACTTTGGGTGTGTATGAGTAGTGCATACATTAATTCATGTGTATGCGTGTGTGTATGTTTGTATGTGTTTATGCATGTAAAATAGCATGCATGTAGAGGTCAGAAGACAGCTCTTGGGGTTCTCTTATTCTATCTTTATGTGGGTTCTGGGAATCAAAGCCAGGCTGTCAAGTTTATACAATCAGGCTCTTGACCCGCTGAGCTACCTTTCTGTCTCTCCACTTTAATTCTGAGACAGAATGTGATGATTGATCTACACTTCTAACTTGATGAGATTTATACTGACCAAAGAAACAAACCTCTAGGTAAACCCACAAAAGAATTTTCTGGATCCGGTTAACTGAGGTAGGCAGATTCATCCTAGATATGGGTGACATGATTCTCTTGGCTGGGCCTCAGACTCAATAGGAAGGAAAGAGGGAGCTAAGCAGGGACATTCATCTCTCTTTCTCTGCTTCTTGCCAACTAATGCAGTGTGACCAGCTGCCTCAAACTCCTGTCACCAGGAGCTTAGACTTAGACTTTACTCATGAACCGTGAGCCAAAACTAACGCTTCTCTTCTAAGGTTGCTTTAGAAGCACAACATTAAGAAAAACATATGCTACACAGGGCCTCTCATGAAACCTGGCACTCACTGATTGGCTAGCGTGAGTGGCCAGCAAGCGCCAGTGAACTTCTTGTTACAGCCTCCCCAGTGCTGACGTCATAAGCGTGCGTTATCACACCCGATCTTTTTGCATGGGTGCTGGGAATTCAAACCTAGTCTCCATGCAGGCCTGGCATACACCTGACGGACTTGTCTCTGCTAAACAGTCAGCAGTGTGCTGGTTTATGCTGTAAACATTGTGCCAATGACAGGATGACTGATGTCTCTAGGCCAAAGGGGGTTTCGGCTCCATTGTAATCTTACAACTGGGCCCTTTTCATACACAATGTCCATTGTTGACTAAAATGATCTGATATGGTACATAATCATATATACATACATACATACATACATACATACACACTATATAGTGATAATCCGAAAGAGTGCTGAGGGATTTTAGTCATGGAATGAGATGGGATGTGGACACACTTTGGGTACCATTAATTTGTCCTGGGAACATGGCTGACGTCTTGGCTACACACTGACCTTGGCGTAGATTCGTAGAACCTTATTAAACATTGGAGAGGTGGGTGGAAGTTTTGAGGAGTTCAGCCATTTTTAATATTAGGAAGGCAATAGAATATGGGGCCTATTCTGTGTCTCCCAGACATTCCCAGTGGAGTCTGGCCCAGCACCCTGTAAACAAACCCATTAATATGCTCGTGATGAAATGCATAAATACTTACGCCAAATGGGATAATGAGGACTATAAATAGCCTCATGTCCATTCAGGCCAGGTTTGGCTCCTAAGTCAGTTCTCCTTGCCAAACAAATGAGAAAAGAGAAAAAGGAAAAGAAACCACTCTAGTTTTCAGAGCTATTCGGATTTGAAACTGGAAGGACAGAGCCTGCTTGAGCTTTGTGCCATCTGAAGACTGTAAATGAACAGAGGCACAGCGTGGCAAGGATCCAGCGTGCAGAGTTCCAATCTGCCTAGCATTCTGGCTTGATGAAGTGCAGATGATTGGCTCACACTTCGTGAGCTGGCTGTGGGCAGAGCTTGAACCAAACTCAGGACTCTTACTTGCAGCCCGGGCATTCCAGCAGGAGTTGGCAGTCGCCTTCAGACACAGGTGCCTTACAGCAGAGCCTGAAGTTCATGACCTGCACTCATGTCTCCTTCTCAGTTCCCCGAGGATGGGAGCCCTTTCTTGTCCTCGGTGATGTCATGCTCACCCCTAGATCACTTAGGGAGAAGCCTCTGCTTGGAGGTCCTGTCCTATAAGTTCAAGTTCTTGGGTATGGATGATGCCCATTGAACCCCTGGGAATCGTTGAATTTAATTGGTCATTACACGCAGACTGGCCAAGAGAAAGATTTACTGTAGAAGGCTCACATGCAAGCCAGAAAATAGCAGAGGAATAGAAGATCTTGCTTTCTGCTGTGGAATAGGAACTAAAGGGAAAGGCGGCAAAAATGACCTCTGTTTTTGAAAGATGAACACCAGTGGTCATTGACAATGACTTCCTCTGCTCCCAACACCTGGTGATGCCCATCCCAGGTCTCTACTGAATGAGTGAGCTAATAAGTGAATGCTGAAGGTCTATTATCTAGGATCCTTTATTATAACTAATGCCATCCCAACTAAGATAAAATGGGTAACACTTTGATTTTTTTTTTCCTATGATAGTAGAGAAGTTCAAGGGTAGATGCCTGCAGGCGCAGCTGAATCTGGCGTGCCAGTGAGCACTGGGGAGTCTGTCCTTTCCCTCCTCTCAGGCTGCTGCTGCTTCCCTTGTCGTGTGGGGTCTTCACTGGTGGCTGGCAAGCTCACATCCGCCAGCCAACCAATCCCCACAGAGAGGGAACCTGAGTATCCAGGTCAGGACATTGAGGTGGGCCGTGTTCCTCTTGGAGATGGTTCTGGAACTGACTGTACAAAATGCAGCCTTGCTACACCTCCTGTGACGCTGAACGCCTCAGAATCAGACCTCAGCATCGAGGAAACAATACATAGCCCGTCCTCCCTAGCTTTAACTGTCAACTTGGAACAGCCCAGGATCATCTGAAAGGAGTCTCAGCTGAGTAACTGGCTTTATCAGGTTGTTCTGAGGCCATGTCTGTGTGGAACTGTCTTTCTTATTTTTATTGACTATTGTTATTTTTATTGACTTGCTTTTAATTGACTAAAAGGTCTCAGCCTGCTGTGTGAGGGCAAGATGATCCTGGGCTGCCTAAGAAAGCTAATAGCAAGCAACCAGAAAGCAGCTTCCTTCTGGTTTCTTCTTCGAGTTCTTAAGTTTCTGCCCTGACTTTCTTCAGTGATGCACTGTGACCTGGGAGTCGTAGCCAAATGAGCCCTTTCCTCCCCAAAATGACTCTAGGTGAGAGTATTTTTATCCCAGCCACAAAAGGAAATGAAAACGTCACTTTTCTTTACATTCCTTCTCCATGAGAGACTGGCTACTTGTAGGAAGACGCCTTAGATTGAAGAGTGGAGATCAGGGACTTGGGCTCCAGGAAGCGGCAGTGACTGACAGACAGCATTTCCTCAAACTCCAGTGCGGTGTGTGTGAGAGTGTGCCCACCCATTCCAGGTCACTGCATCAGCCCACTGCAAACCAATGGAAGGGATAATCTGGGGCTCTCATTCCTGTTTTTCTTCTTGGGGTCTATAAGCCCTTCACTGCTCAGTGCGTATAGGTTGGACACTGGATGTCTAATGTGCTTGCTTTAGGAGTGTTTCCTATTCTTCACGTCTTCGAGGTTTGACTCTCTCCCTCCCTCCTTCCCTCCCTTCTCTTCTCTGGAGAGTAAACTCAGGGCCTCCTGTGAGCTAGGCAAGGACTCTATCACTTAACTACATTCCCAGCACCTTTTCATTTTGAGATAAAAACCTTACTAAGTTGTTTGGTGGGTCTTGAATTTGCTATCCCCCCCCCACTTCAGTCTTCAAAGTAGCTGGGATGGATAGGCCTGATCTCTCAGGCCCTGAATCTTTGAGACCCACAAGATGTAGCTGGGCATGGTGATGCATGGTTGTGACCCCAGCACTCAGAGACTAAGTAAGGCAGGAAGATGGAGAGTCTGATGTCAGCCCAGGCTACTTAGCAAGGAAGGTCCTGTCTCCAGAGACAGAAGTAGGGGGAGGAAAAGCAAGGAAGGAGAGACCACTATGTGTGCTCTGAATACGTGGATTCTAAGTTTTAAATTAAAAAGAAAAGGAGTATGGGAAATGAAGTCATTGAAAAAAAAAGAAAGCAACTAGAACACTAGGGTGAGGGATGCTGGCCTGGACTGGGAGTGCTAGCCTGGGCTGGGAGTGCTAGCCTTGGCTACCTTCATTAGCCAGTCATCAGATTTATCTCAGATCCCTAGTGGCCTACATGAAAAAGGAAACACTTGCAAATTGAAAAAGAGCACTTGCAAAATTCTTTTTGTCATAAAAGTGGGACACACCTATTTAGAAATGTACACTCTTTCCTTAACATGAAATTCCATAAGAAATACTCTGTGTAGTATTTTTGCATTATTCCCTTCCAGTTTCATGCATATACACAAAGTATTCTCATCCTCTTCCCCCATTAGCTTTTCTTGTCCCCACTGCTCTATTCCAGCCCACCAAATCCCTCGTTCTTCCCCACAATCTCCGATCACTACTCCTCTGTTCCCCCGACAGTGCCTCCCACACGTCACATTTTATTAGCCTTGCTTGTATGACCATGGTGGGGGAATTGTTTACTTCAGTCAGGGTGGCGTACTAGTGGCTACACCACTGAGGACTACGACTCCCCCTCCCCCACCAGCCATTGATTGGTCTGTGGCTCCTTTGGGAGGGCAGTATTGTGTACCCTCCCATCTCATCTTGATGAACTGTTGGTAGCACAGTATTAAAACATGTTTAGACATATTTATTTTATGTGTACAAGTGTTTTGCTTGTATATATGTGTGCCGCATTCACGCATAGTGCTTGTGGGGGGTCAGAAAAGTTCAGCAGATCTCCCAGGATTAGAGTTACAGAATGTGGTCAGCCATCATGTGGGTGCTAGAAAATGAACCCAGGTCCTCTGCAAGACCGACAAACACTCTTAACCACTGAGCCAACTCTCCAGCCCTCCACAGCATTTAATAAGACAAAATACTTAGAGTAACATTCTTTGCTTTTTTGGTCACTACGGGGGAATTGAGCTCAGGACCACGAGCATACTGGTCAAGCACTCCGCCACCACCAATGAACTACCGGTGGCTCTCCTAACGCTTCCAGGACCCACACCCCCATAGTGTTTCTTCTGACTCCTTCTCCTGCCCTCTCACAAAGCCAAATGGGAAGCTTCGGTTTTATTATCTGAGTCCCCTGACCAGGCAATCCCACTGGGGACTAACTACGAACATGAAAGTCAGATCATCTCTCACTCTTTGGGAAAGTAAGTCCTTCCCGAGGATGATTTTTTAGCCTTTTGGATCTATAAAACTTTTAGGGACATGGGCAACATGGTTTCATATAAACTGCTTGGTTTCATAATTTACTTATATGCACTTAAAATCATAGGCTATATAAAGTACTTTGGAATACTTTTTTTTTTTGAATTCACATTTTAAGAAGACAATTGTGTTCTAATGGGTGTCATCCGATCCAACTCTCAGAGACTATAAGCTTCACTTTCAATTGCTGGGAGATGTTCCATTTTGAATTCCTATTACATCAGGTCCAACTTTTTGACCTTGTGAGGCATGTTGTCATTTACAAAGTTCATGCTCAAAAAACACACAATTCTCTCACTCTTCCCCCACTGGCAAAAAAAAAAAAATGCAAAAGAAGAGCTTGTAATGCTTTAAGTGAGTTTGCAGTTTGGTACTCAGCCACACTGTCCTTGGTACATGTGGCCCTACGGGCCAAGGGGTGGACTCACCTGCTAGAAAGCCCCAACTGGAGCTTGCACCCCAAATCCTATGTAAGCATTTTCATGGCATTTCTGCAATCCTTCTCACCCCTTTTATCTGGGGGTATCCTTATGATGGTCTCTTCTTTCAGACCTATTATGTAGCCTTTGAAAATGACCTTTAAATAGTGTGGCACTTGCGAAGGGAGGTAGTTCCTTTGGGAATTGTGATTAGATTCCTCTGCCTCCTTCTTTCTTTATTTAAGCAGGTGACTTGCTGAGTATCTCAAGCCAGAATTGATTGAGGTCATTCCTTGTCAGTGTGCCCTCCCCAAGCAGTCCTTTGTGGTTCAGAACGCAGTCCCTGAGAGGATGCCTGCACAAGGAAGGGCTTTCCAGGCAGGATTACGACGAGACGTTTGCAACCGCTCTGATGCTATCTGGTGGCTGAGGACTCAATCTCGTGCCCAGCTGGACCGGTCCAGGGACTACTGCCTGTCCCCAACGTGGTGGTGGTGGGATACTCCATTGGTAGACAGAAAGTCGGGCTGCTGAACAGGTTCGTTGTCTCTGGCACATGAACTCAGCTCTGAGCCTTGGTTTCCCAATAGGTGGAATGATTGAGACTAGATCAGAGATGGATGTGAGGAGTATTGGCAGCCAGGGAGATGCTCCTGGTTCTCAGTGATCTCGCCTCATTCCCAAGGTCCTAGAGTAATTCCGCTTTGATTGCACTACATAAATACATTCAAGATAAATTTTCCTATGAAATAAAGAAATAGTTTTGAATTTCAAAAGAGTGAGGGGGAGGGAAAGGGAGAAAAAGAAGAGGAGGAGGGAGGGAGGGAGGGAGAGAGCAAGTGATTTCCAAGGCCTACCTGCTCTAAAGTTCTCTTGAGTTCAAAGTTATAGAGGGGATCATTGTCTTCTTACGGTGGCTAGCAAGGATCCAGTGTGCCTGGTAGCTGGGAGGTAACACTGCCTCGATGCTGGGCTGAGCTTACCATACGATGACACAGACATACCAGTCCCAACAAAAAATCCTACCCAGCTGGAGCCCATCATTCTAGCAGAGCAGCCCAGAACTTTCTGAGAAAAATAAGGAAGTAGCGGTTCTCAAAGCTCAGACATACTATAAGGGAGGTGGTGGTGGGTGGTGGTGCTGTTTGTTTGGTTGTTTGAGGAGGGCGGTGATTGCTTGAAACAGGATCTCACTATGTTGCCCTGGCTTTTCTGGAACTTTCTATGTAGACCATACTCAAAGATGTCTTACCTGGTTCTGCCTCCTGTGTGCTGGGACCAAAGGTGGATGCCACCATGTCTGGCTTCCACTAAGGGGTCTTTGAAAGATTTGGAGACCCAGCCAAATCCCAAGATAAATAAATTGAAACCTGGGGAAGGAACCTTTGACTCTTTTATTCTTTATTTAAGAGGGTGACTTGCTGAGGCTCTCAAACCAGAATTGATGGTACACACCTTTAATCCCAATGCCTGGGAGGCAGAGGCATATTGACCTCTGTAACTTCAAGGGACAGAGGTAGAGATTGACCTCTGTGACTTCAAGATGTGGTAGTACACGCCTTTAATCCCAATGCCTGGGAGGCAGAGACAGATCTCTGTGAGTTCAAGGTGTGGTAGCATACACCTTTAATCCCAGTGCTAGGGAGGCTGAGACAATGGGATCTCTGAGTTCAAGGACAGCCTGGTCTATAGAGTTATTCCAGGACAAAGATATACAGAGAACCTGTCTCAAAAAGTTAAAAGTAAAAATAAAAAAAATAGAGGTTAAATTAAAGCCACACAAAGATAAAAAATACACAAAGAATCTTGATACTATATGTTATTATGCTCTCTTTAAATTGTTTAAATGCTGAGGAAGGAGCAACAGCTGCTAAAGGACTGTTGTTTATAAATACTACTGAACTAATCCAAGATAGATATTTTAAAAATACCTTGGCTTCAAAATTGAAGTCAAAAGGTATGTTACTTTGGAGAAGAGATTTTGCTTTTGTTTCCACAAAAAATGAGAGGCTCTAGATTTATTCAGAGTTAAAAAAAATCATCTTTGATCAAGGGAGACCTCCTGAGAAATTTCCGGTAGAAACAGATGGCCTGGATATCTGAATTCTACATCCAGAACAGATTCAAGACTGCTGCCTGAGATGATCAAGACCCACAGGATGCTCCAGTCAGGACTTGATTATAACTCTAAATTTTCTTTAGGTCCCCATAAGATTATCAGCGCCCCCAACCAGCAGAAAGTAGCCTAAAATACTACGCCCACATTCCCAACAAATGGACTATGGGTATTTTCCTTTGTTTTTTTTTTTTTAAAAAAAAAAGAGGAAATAATGCGGGAGAATTGTCTGTATTCTGTCAATCATATTTTAATAAAACACTGATTGGCCAGGCAGGCAGTATAGGCGGGAAAACCAGACAGGAAGTAGAGGTGATGCAATGAGAACAGGAGAATTCTGGGAAGCAGGGAGGTTCCTCTGCCATTCCTGTGCAGACCACCAAAGAGGCAACATGTAAGCTGTCACACTGAGAAAGGTACTGAGCCCATGTGGCTAACATAGATAAGGATAATGGGGTAATATATGTTATAAGAGTTAACAAGAAGCCTGACCTAATGGGCCAATCAGTTTATAACCTTATGGAGTCCTGTGTGTAATTTCTCTTTGGGATTTGCTGGTTGTGGGGTACTGGACAGGACGGAAACCCCAACAAGCTGGCCCCCTTATGCTACAGTCATTCCTTGCCAGTGTGTTCTCCCAAGTAGTCCATTATGGTTTAGAAGACAGACACAGAGAGAATACCTGTAATAGGTAAAAAATCTTCACATGAGGATAATGTGCAGCCAAATGCAAAATTACAATGATTGCTAACAAAAAAATATTAAATAGGATCACCATGTAATACAACATATCTGGATCTGTACCCCAAAGAACTATAGCACAAGTCCAAATAGGTCTTAATAATAAAATCCCAGAGTCAGATATAGGGAAAAATGCTGAGCAATCAGAGAGATGAAGGAGCAAACCACAGCCACCTTACCTACTCAACTTCCCAGTCAAAAAGAGACTGAGCTCTTGTCTCCTCCCACCTTCCTCTCTCTGCCCAGCCATATCACTTCCTGTCTATCTGTACAGACTTCCAGACCTCTATGGTTAGCTAGTGGCTAGCTCTGCCCTCTGATCTTCAGACAAGCTTTATTTGTACAAACAAGGTATCACCACATTTTCCGTTTTTTGCCTAAAAAATTTAAAAAAGGTTATAACTACTATAAAAAAAACTCTATACAATAAGTACAATAACTATATACAATATATACAGGCAATAAATACATCAGTGATGCCTAGTCCATTAACAACTGACAAATTCAGAGAAAATACTTCCATATCTATCCTATCTTGGTAAGTCCAAAAGTTTGTACCTAATTCACTTTCTATTCTAACTTTCATTCCCAAAATTATCTTTTTATGTCTCTCAATCTTATACACTTGACATTTCTTTAGTGTATTTCTTTTCTGAATCTGGTAACAAGGAAAACTATAACTATAAAATCTTTAACTCCATCAGAGACCCAAGAAGGAAATAATATTACCTGAGTATGCAGGAAGTGCAAGCAAGTGACTCTAGGAAATGTAAGAAATGACAAAAATAACTAACTGTCTGAACAGTCACCCAAGGTTCCTCTGCAATTTTGGGGCATCCGTTTTCAGCCTATAGGCCTAGCATAGCTGACAGACTTTTCTATGAGGCAGGATATTCTGAAGGACTATCCTCCATGTCTTGGCAAAGTTTGACAGTCCTTCCTTTTGTGTACTGCTTTTCCAATTTGTCCAGCATAGTGTCAGTAGTCGAGGCAAGGGCAAGAGCACTTTCTTGCCCAGTGGCTAACCTTTGCCACAAAGAAAGTGAAGTCCATGTGGAATGTCTTCAGTGCCCAGTATCTTCTCTGACGTAGATTGGTGCCTCCATCTACTTCATGTCTCATAGTCATACAAAAAAAAAAAAGAATCTATGTTATTAAAACATCTTAAATGCCATATTCTGTAGATCTCTGAAGTGTTTGAAGATGACCTATCTAAAAATATCTGTGTTTGACCTTGAAAACATACCTAACAAGACTACAAGTTCAATGGTAGTAGGTGACTATTTGCTAACTTGCATTTCCTTATTATCTTAAATAGTTGGCACAAAAAAAATGGCCATTCTAGTATAAGCCACAGTATTAAGTAAGCCCTGAGGACATTATACTAAGTAAAATTTCACAAAAGGATGCTGTGCGATTCCGTGTATATAAGGTGTCTAGATTAGCCTATCCATGGGAACATAAAATAAAGAATTGAGAGCCAGGGTGTAGGCAAGAGAGAACGAGAAAATCATTGTTCATGGATATGGAGGCTTCGTTGGTAAAATGAAGAGGCCCAGAGATGGGTTGCATATCAATGTGAAAACACTCAGCATCTCTGAACTACACATGTAGTTCATGTTAAAGAGAGTTAAATGATAAATTTAAAAACACTTTTTATTACATTTATTAGGACTGGGGCGTACATGTCACAAAAACATGTGGAGGCCAGAGGATAATGTGTGAAAGTCAGTTCTTTCCTCCTACCATGTAGAAGAAACTCAGGTCATCAGGCGTGGTGCTAACTGCCTTTACCCCCTTTGAGCCATCACACCAGGCCAAGACAGCAAGTTTTATGTAATAAGTAACACAAAAGGAATACATAATATCATGTGGTAATTTGCTCAGTGTATGACCTGTGGTCCAGCAATCCTGGTCGCTCCATGGAGCCTGTTGTAAGCACAGACTCAAAAGTCCATCCCAGGCCTACGGCATCTTTAACAGGGATCCAGGTAGCCCCAACACAGACTTTGAAAGAAGCCTGTCTGGACTGGACTATTAGAGGATGCTGGCATTTGTCAGGAAGTTGCCATTGACTGAGTTTCAGGGAGGATGAGCTCACCACCCCATGATCATCTCCCTCCAGACCAGTGACATGGGGTGGGTGACTGTGTTGTCTGATTCTAGGCCTGAAACTAAGGGAAGGTGATGTCCCTTTAGGAACACCTAGAGAGAAATGGAGTCACCTTCCTTTGAGCAGAAGGGATTAGAGAAAATTGTGTCAGCATCTTAGAACCTGGAGGACAGATAAGCTGGTCCTGAGGAGACTATTGAGACACTAACTGACAAAATCCCAGATCTATGTCATCAGAAGTTTTTCTGGTTATGTGAGATTGGAAGTAGATCTACTGTCTGAGTGTTTGAATCCATATTTTCTATTATTTATAGCCCAGGGTCTCTAACTTCACTACTATTGACATTTAAGGCCAAGTAATTTCTTTTTTAAAGTAAATGTGTTTTTTAAATACGAGAAAGGCAATGTTTCATTATGACATTTTCAAACATGTATGTAATATATTTTAATCACATTCTCCCAAATGTCTTAGAACTATTCTCCTAGATCAAGAGAGCTTCAGAAAGACAGCTAAATTGCCTTTCCTACAGCGTCTCAAGTCCTTAACAGTTTCTAGAAGATAGTTCGTAGCAGAACACTGTGCCCTTTTAGCATGGTCCCACCCAGTTGACTTTCCTTTGGATTCTTTTACACCATGTAATATGAGAATCAAGTATTTGTCTAAACCAGTAACGGTCCTCTATCTGCATCTTTACCCACTTAGAAAATGTGTATGGGGGTCTATAGAATAGCACCTGAACCTGAGAGCTCTCTCTCTTTCCCCCTTCTTTCCTCCCTCCTTCCCCGCCTCCTTTCTTTCCCTTTCTTCTCCCCTAAAGGTCAGGTTCATTTTTTATAAAGGAAAAGTGCCTGTATGAGCATTGGCTGGGGTAACCTAAAGACTCTGAAAGAACCCCCTAGCCACTGGTGTCTCCTCTGCTTTCTCCTAATACCCCTCAAAGCTATCCTGCCCACAAAGTCTACCCAAGCCTTCCCCTCACCATCATCAGTTCATCTACCTGTGTTTCCACTACTCTCCAGATAATTCTAGATTGTGGGGACTGTCCTGAGCAAGGTTTCTAGTGTCTGTGAACTCATCTATTGGATGCTGGTAGCACCCCCTACCCACTGGCCTCCCGTCTTGACAACCAAGACGGTGAAGCCAATTGACCCAGAGTGAGATCCACTGCAGTTGACTTAAATAACACGGAGACCTTTGATTGCTGTGGGCCCTGAAAGGAGAGCCACTCTTGCCTTCTCCCTTGGAGGTGTTTGGAGGTATTTCAAGGAGCTGAGTGGGCTCAGCTGTGGGAAAAACAAACACAGCAATTGTTCGGGTCTTTGATGGGGTTGGCGCCCTGATAACATTGTGGTAGTTTCCATTTGTTCTGAGGTCTAGTAGGTGAGGTTTATCTTAACACAGATGGCTAAGATGGATAGTAGGTGGAATTTTCCCTCAGCAAAGTTAGCATGGCTCACGGGACTTCCCAGCTATTCCTCAATCAGAAACCCTGAACCTGGCCTGGGCCCCAGAAGACCACAAATTCCAACCGTTACCTTGTAGATCCAAGAGTCCTGGGGAGTTCATCCGCTGGTGCTGGCCCTACGTGGTCTTTTGTATTAGGAAACAACACTTAAATAAAAGAGGGCTTGAACTTCTCCATATGGTGGTTAGAGTTCACGCATCTGACAATCTGAGTTGCCGTGTCAGGGGACCCTCCACAGCCTCTACCGTCTTCTCTCCTTCCTAGGATCTCCTGACTTACAGAGCCCTCTAAAAATCAGAGCCTCTGGATCCATCCTTTCTCAAAGAGTTTAGTTCCAACTCAAGGTGCTCCAAAATGAACCAGAGGACAAGAAGTTTTTCGAGAGAACTGCTTCTCAGAAAGGTCAGGAGGGGGGAGATGGGAATGGAGAGACTGCATCTGATCACACATTTATGTTGTCAAGTGTCTACCATGTGCCACCACAGCACCAGGCTGTGGTGGGGAGAGAAGGCCATGAGGAGGTAACAACAGCTCTTGAGTCCTCATGACCTACTGAGGGCTTATGCGGGAGATTATCTCTTGCCCTATTCTGATGCTGAGTAATTATTCCTAGCAACATGGTAAACAACCCAGTTTTTGATTGGCTACCCCCACCCAGGCAGCTCATGAGCTGTGCCATTCTAGAGGAAGTACATGCATTTCAGGCCAGAATGTCTGCTGTAGGGCCTTATGGATGACAGGGTGGAGTAGAGACAATGTTTGTTAAGGCCTTGGAGGGAGGAGGGAGTGCCATTTGCAGAAGCCAAGGCGGGCCTTTGTGCAATGAGCTTGTTCCTGAGAAGAGTTTAAGCTAAGCATTGAGCTGATGAACAAATGGAGGCTAAGTCAAGAGAGCTGTGTTGACCAGAACATAACTGACCGCTTATGGACTTTTTGATATTGTGTACTAATTAAAACTTGCGTGAGCCATTTTAAACTGGATTTTTTTTGTCCCTCAAATCACAACAAACGGAAACAGAGATTGACATCAAGAAAAGGATGCTGCCATGAACAAGCCTCAAAGGTGGGATCAGTTGAGAAGAGAGGTTCAGACCAGTGCAGCAAGGAAAGTGCCTATGCTGGATGAAGACCCTATGCTCATAGAGCTAAGGCTATGAGACAATGAATATTCCCCAAATTCTCCAGTTATGAGGATTTGACCCAGGGCCTTGGGAATACTAGGCAAGGTGCTGGACTGTTTGTGCTAATTTGAATTAAAAGGTTTCCAGAACTGGTGTCTGGGGGTGTTTCCAGAGAAGATTGGCATGTAAGA
Source organism: Myodes glareolus (assembly GCF_982192425.1). Lineage (NCBI taxonomy): Eukaryota > Metazoa > Chordata > Mammalia > Rodentia > Cricetidae > Myodes > Myodes glareolus. Next base: position 34,576,607 of record NC_142035.1, on the reverse strand, counting down.
CAACGACCTGAACACTGGTGACCCCATTTAGTTGGCTAGGGGCTTGGGTCGAATAGAGCTGGGTGAGAAGGAAGCCAGGGGAATATATCTTTTTTCCTTTGAACGAGCATGACAAAATCTCTGACAGACAGTTTCTGAAACTTTCCAGTCCACCGAGGCAGGAAAGGTACAATGGGAATAGCTCCTGCTGGGGGGAGCAGGTGGCCTGGATTCTTCACGCTGTAGCCAACTGGAAAGCAGAGAATACAGGCTAGAATCGTGGTGGGTAGGACCTGCAAAGGCCCCAACCTTTGAGACCTAGTTTCTGCAGCCAAAGCCCTTCCTCCTAAAGGCTCCACAGCCCTCAAAATAGTACCCCAAGTTGGGGACCAAGGATTCAAAATATGAGCTGGTGGGGGACATTTCGAAGTGTGACAGAGTTCGGAGCGTGAGGAGTTTTTTGTTTGTTTGTTTGTTTGCTGTTGGGCAGTTTCACTTGTTTGTTTTAGCTTCTGGAGATCTCTCCTAGGGCTTTATGACCATTAGACAAGTGTCTTCCTTCTGAGTACCACTCCCAGCCCCGGTATGAACACCTCACAGAAGAGGTTCAGGATATAGGCTGCTGCCAGCAGTCTTGATAAAGAAGTGGGGCATTGCCTCGGTTTACCACATTCAACCTCACCCTGGACTTATCTGCCAACCATCACAGAGTTGGATAAAAGCTAAAATATAAGTATGACCAAAAAATATCAGGTGGCTAAGAGAAAGGAGAGGTTAGTTAGGCAAAGCAAGCAGGTTTTTTTTGTTTTGTTTTGTTTTGTTTTGTTTTGTTTTTAAAAATGTGTTTCTGGATGGCATTTTCTTTGAAAACTTTCTGCTTATTATTCTGGTGGCGGTGGGTCCGTGCCATGGTTTGCAGTGGAGGTCGGAAGGCGGCGGCTTCATTTCTGTTGCTGTGACAGATACGAGGACAAGCAGGAGCACCAGGGGGAAGGGTTGATCCCAGCTCACAGCTCCAGCCTCCCCTCCTTGAGGGGCTGTCCAGGCAGGAGTCCAGCAGCGGGGCACACTTAGTCCACAGTCAAGAGCAGTGCAGAGAAAAAAAGAATGCACTCCGGCTACCTGCCCGCTCGGCTAGCTTTCTTCTGTTTTATATAGTCCAGCAACCGTTGCCTAGGAAACAGTGCTGCCCCCAGTGGGCCAGGTCCTCCTACATCGATCAGCAGTACAAACCCTTCAGACACACACGCCCATAGGCTAACCTGATCTAGCCAATGCCTCATTCAGGCTCTCTTCGCGGGTGACTCCAAATTGTGGCAAGTTGACACTTAAAACTGAACCACCACATCCGGGTTTCGAGGATTAAGCTCAGGTTGTAAGGCTGGTGGCCAGTGCCTTTACCCAGAGTCACCTGACCAGTGTGACAATCGTTTCTTTAAGTGTGTTGAGTGAAAAAGTTGGAATTCTTAGCACTTAGCTCATCTTCTGTTGCCATGGGGCTGGACCAGTCTAACTCATCCACAGCCATCAGCACACTTCTCCTGCATCCAGGTAGGAGTGGAAGCGTTAAGGCCTCCAGCACAGGACAGCACACCTGGCGTTTGAAAGTCCCCCAGTAGATGCCGAATGACAGACTTCAGTCTGCCATCTGTAGCTCTCCATCCCTTGGATGGAGAGACCGCCCCAGTGTCCACTGTAGTAGGAGCAATCGGACATCACCTAACACTTTCTCCTTCACCCATCTGTTGCAGGAGATGGAGCACATGTCTCCCAGGCTGAAAACCTTCCTCTCTGAACCCATTGGGGAGAAGGATGTGGCCTGGGTGGATGGAATCAGCTATGAACTGGCCATCAATTTGGTCACCAAAGGTTTCGACAAGGTGCGTTGTGTTCCCTTCTCGAACTCTTCTTAGACTTGCCTTTCTCTAGCCAGATGGTAGCCCCTGCCACATGTCCCAGCGAGTGGCCATCAGAGAAAAAAAGCTGACCCTTGGCAGGGTGTCAAGGACTTCACCGCCACTGACCTCCTGTGCTCAGGAGCCTCCCAGGCTTGTGGCTGATGGCAACTAGAATTGTCTCTGGTGGAGCATCAAAGGCTGATGGGATCAGCTCAGTATTCAAACACTCAGAACTTGATAGAGCGGGGGCGTTCTACTGAAGTCCGGGACAGAACTGTCAGGACCGATGGTTTGAGTGTGCTCTCCTCCTCCAGAAAAGGGCCCGTGGCTTTCTGCTTGCCTTTCTAAGGGCACCAGCATGCCGATGGTATGTTGAGAGCCAGTAGCGTGGGAGCTCCACCTGGAAAAGGAGATAAGAGTTATTCCAAGATTCATCCCGAGCCCAAGAATGGCCTCAGTGATGGACAATGGGATTAGGATGGATTACTTACTTTCCATTTCTGAAACCAAATACTTGACTCTGGGGACTTTATAAAGAAAGAATATCTGCTTAGCTAAAAGTTTTGTAGATTAAAAATCCACTATTGGGTGACATTATGTGTCTGGCCTCTAGTGAGGACCCTCCCAGCCACATTACAGCATGACAGGATGGTATCATAGGCAGAAGCTGGTGTGAGGAGATCGCAGGGTGAACTCGGAAGCCAGAGGGTGTAAAAGGACCCTTGAAGGACATTTGCTAAGAATGTCCTCTGCTGCAAGCTATATTCCCAAGGTCCTATTCATGCCCTTTTTATACAAATTGCTCTCTTAAGAACTAATCAGGGCCCCATGATGTTCCCTTCCAAGGACAAGGCCGTTAATGACCAAGTTACCTTGCACTAATATAACAAGAACATTTAGAGTCCAGGAACTGTTGTCTGTGTATATGTGACTTTATATTTGTTTTGTGCCCAAATCCTAGCACCTGGGCCCATGGCTTCTGACTAACATGCTACACTGTGTCTGTTATTACATGTTGTGAACTCATCCCCTTACTTAGCTAAGTGGAGATCCACTTTGTGGTACCTATCAGAGCGGAGCTGCATGGCTGAGGGGACTTGATGCTTTCTTCCCTGATAGACGGGGAGGACCATTCTCCAGCAGCTAAGTGAAGGAGGCAAGTCTGACTAGGGGAGAACTTTTTAATTAAGTCTCTTTTTTCTTTAAAGAAATGATCAGTCTTTTTTTTTTTTTTTTTTTTTTTTTTTTTTTTGCATTACTCATTTTTCTCCCGGTTGTGGCCAAATACCTAACACAAAGGAAAGTTTATTTGGGCTGAGTTCAAAGTCATGCAATCATTATAATGGGGAAGGCATGGTGCCTGACATCGCCAGGAAGCAGGGGAAGGAGAATGCCAAGGCTCATCTGCTTTCTCCTTTGCCCTCTTCTACTCTGCCTGGGCCTCCATCCATAGGATGCTGCAATTCACATTCAGGGTGGGTTGCCCTGCATTCAGTTAATTCTCTCTTCAAACAGCTTCGTAGACAAGCTTGGAGGAGTGTCTTATAGGGGATTTCTAAATCCAGACATGCTGACAGTGAAGCTTAAGCAGCACATTCCTCTACTGTGTATAGGACACACAGTAGGAAGTGTGCCCAGTACATTTGCACATAGACAGATATGCTCATGTGCCTACCACCTAGGTCCAGGGATTGGACACTTGCCAACTCCCAGGTGGCCTCCAAGACCTTCCAGCCAGAGTGAACCCCATCCCCAAAGATGCCCATTGTACTGTTATCTACGTATCTATAATTGTGAATTTTTCTTTGTTGTTCCTTTATGCTCACTGTTTTTTGGGGTTTTTTTGTTTTCTTTTCTTTTCTTTTTTTTTTTTTTTTTTTGAGACAGGGATTCTCTGTAGCTTTGGAGCCTGTCCTGGAACTAACTCTTGTAGACCAGGCTGGCCTCAGACTCACAGAGATCCACCTGCCTCTGCCTCCTGAGTGCTGGGGTTAAAGGTATGCGCCGCCGCCACCCAGCTATGCTCACTATTTTAAAAATACTCTATTGAGGTATGGTTGTGTACAGTGATCTTATCTTTTTGTCACACAGTTCTATGACTTTGGTTTGTTTCATTCTTTTGAGATAGGGTCTTGCTGTGGGATTCAGGCTGGCCTAAAAGTCCTTGTGTAGCCTAGGCTAGCTTCAGACTTGCGGCTCTTCTATCTCATTCTCCTGGACATTACAGACATGCGCCTCTCCACACAGCAGGTCTGCGCGCTTCTACAAAGGCGTGGCCAGGTAGCCTCGACAAAGCGTGGCCTCAACTCCCCAGCCATTTCCTGTGCCTTGAAACTCAACATCCTCTTCCCTGCCAACTTCTGCTTTGTTTTGTGGCCCTGTAGTTTTGCCCTCTCCGGCTCACCTCTGTTTGAAGTAAGGATTAGAAGTACAGAGACGGATGTGGAATGGTGGAATGAGGGAGCGAGGGAATAAATCGACGTTTTTCAGTTTGACTCTGGTCCGCGCACACAGGACTACAGGGAGGACTTATGGACATCTTGGTCCACAGACAAGCGCACGCTCAGTGCTCACGGCCGGCTGACCAGCACAGTGTCCAGCGTTCCGGTCAGGGCCCTGAGCATTCCCAGAGCTACTGACTCCTGACACTGAGAGGTGCTGGTTTTGAGTTTCTTTACCTTGGAAGGTCAGTGCAAACGGAGGCCTGACAGATGTGGCCTGGCGGCAGTGCTTGCCCAGCACCTGAGAGGACCTGGGTTTCTTATCTGACACCACATTAAGATATAACACACCACAAATAAAGTGATAAAATCAGGCCAAATAAAATGCAGAGCAGAGGCGTTGGCAGTTGGCTCTCTGAGGTCCCCAGTGGGAAGGAGAATGGCCCTACTCATTGTACCATCGAAAACAATACAAGAAGATTCATGCACTTATACCCAGCAGGAAGGGCTTAGACTAAGATTTGGCAGTTATGGAAAAAAAAAAAGAAGATTTGGTAGTTCTATTTCACATCAGCTCCTGAGACCCATCAAACCCTGACTGGGCCCATAAGAGTACCCAGGAGGATGCACAGGTGTGTCACCTACAAGACGAACAAATGCATCATGATACCAATGGGGCTGTGGGCAGAATGCCCACATCTGCAGAATGCCAGCATCCAGGATAAGCAGATTCTATAAGGCAGGGATCTCAGGGCTAGTGAATGAAGATGCAGCCTGTGGGGGTATTCATTTTCTGCCCACAGGGGACCTGTGTACAGGGAGGTCTTTCAGGGCCTCCTCCCATCCTCTGTCTTTACCAGCCTCTGTTGTTGTAAGGCCATCATTTTCCTCCCCTGCTCTCCCCAGGCTGAGTTCTCATCTTTGCCCTAAACAAACGTTGCCTCAGGGGCCCCACTTGTTCGCAAAACATTCTCGGCATTTTCCCAGAGGACTCTCTCAGCTCATACCTGCTTGCCTGGGCTCTTTGCTTGGCCACCAGCTCTTTCCAAAGCTACCAGGCTGCTGGATGCAGAGAGCGAGAAGTCATTAATAAGACAGCAAGGATGTCCTCACACACCTACCATCTCTCTAGGGGTGTGGCCTGAATTGAGCAGATACCTTCCCTCACTCTCACCAGTCCTAGTGCCTTCTCCCCTGCCCCTGTGCTGAGCTTCCATCTCTTTAGCAGACGGCTAGCATGAAGAAGGGGGATGTGTGTCTCTATCTCTCAGAGCCTTGACTACAGGAGACAGACTACTGGTCTACCCCTCATGGTTAAACCATGATTTTTAAAACTATTGATTCATAGGGTGCAGGACTGTGTGCTTGTAGTCTCAGTAAGCCGGGAGATTGAGACAAGAGAGTTATTTCAGCCTATAAATTCAAGACCAGCCTGTGCAACACAGTGAAGCCTGACTTCAAAAAGAAAACACGGGCTGGGGAAATGGCTGAAGAGGTAAAATTATTTGCCATGCCTGTGTATGATCCCCTGGACTCAAGCAAAGCCTAGTATGCTGGCATTTGTCTATAATACATACAGACAGCAAGTTGGGAAGCAGAAACAGGAGTCTCCTGTCTTACACAGTGGCAAACAAGACTCTCTCTCGAACTGGAGGGCAATGATTGACACCTGAGGTTGTCCTTTGACCTCTACACATGTGTGCTATAGCACATAGGTGCCCACGCATACGCCCTCCACACTTGCTTGCTCTTTCTTGCTCTGTCTCTCCCCCCTTCTTCCTCCTTTCTTTCTCACACAAGTTTTTTTTCCTTTTTAAAGAAAGTATTAACTATTGACTCACCTGAACCTCTTCAGGGGGCTTAGAGCCCCAAAAATGTGGCAGGTCTTTCTGGTTACTCAGCACCTGCTATTCACTGGGGCCTGAGGACCTAAATGCAATGGTAGCTACTGGTCCTATGTCTGCTAAGACCTTGTCTGCATGGAGATGAGTTAAAAACATCAAACATGCTCTTTGATGCTAAGGTCTTCTCCCAAGAAGGAATGTGAAACATCTCATAACATTTTTATTGATTACATACTGAAATAATATTTTTGAAAATATGGAAGAAACAAAGTATATTATCAGAATGCATTTCATCTATTTTTTTCTCTCTCAGTCCTTCTGTGGCCTCTAGAAGATTAAAATTACTTATGTGGCTGGCTCATTTACTATTTCTCCTAAACAATACTGATCGAGATTTAAAAGTGGCAAGAGAGCTGCTAGGTAGAAAGGGACACTGTGAGTGGAAAATCCATCACACACATGGTGTCAGACCTGTCACAGCCAGGCTGGAGCTATGTCTCCTTACCCACTGTCCCCCACACATAGACTGTGAGCATGAGCATCTGTGAACCCACCCGCTTCCAACCTGGGCTCCTTCAAATGGCCAATCTCATCCCAAAGTCACTTTGTTGAAGAGAGGCCAGAAGGCTGAACTCAGCACCAGGATGCCCAGGACTGCCAGTTGCTGCCTTCTTCATGTCTCCAGGTTTTAATGCTAAACTGCTGAGAAACCCAATTTCTCCTGTCCTCTGCTGACACTGGGCCCTACTATCTGACATATGAACCTTGCAAGGGACCAGGCATTTAACTTTGGACGTTACTCTGTATAGCGTGGTGAAATAAAATACAGGGGAGCCAGTGAAAGTTGAATTTTTAAAATAAATAATGTAACAATATGAGCATGTCTTGGGAGCATAGAGAAGAGGTAGAAGGGCCGAACCTGCTATGGATTGAGCACTCACACCAAAGGCTCAGTACTTTAAGCCTGGAGTGACTGAGAAACAGCGGGTTTGCAAAGTCGCTCCTGGACTTGTCGACTGAAGACCAAAGCGTGCATGCTTGTTGAAAGGAAACCAGAAAGGTCATACAGTCACAACAGTGTCTTGCAACAATGGGAGGCACACTGTTTACTGGGGCTTGGGAACTGTTGATCGAGGGCAAGAGAATGTGCTAGGAGCCCGATCATAAGAGAATTCACAACAGTTCATCTCAGTCTGACAAGGCCAGGTACCATGATGAAGGTTCAACATTTCAATGAGTGCTGATCAGGGCCAGCTACCTAGTGTGCAGGGCCCAGGGCAGAGCGACAAGCTGAGACCTTTTGTTTAAATGTATTAAGACTTAGCCCTTCCCAGTCTGGGCTAAGATCAAGTATAAATGTATTAAGATAGCATAGCATTAAAAGGGGTCTATGGATGTTCTTTGGGCAGGATCTCAGGCAACTCCACGGATTAGCCTCTGTGCAGATCCAAATAGCTGCAGTTTAACAAGGATACCAGTCATAAGAGACCAGGTCACGCGGCTTGGGGGAAGACCCTGGCAGAGCTTCCCTGTGTGAACTTGGAGTGGAGAGCAAGTCTGCCCTTGAGTTACCATCTGCTACCCCCAGGCTGTGGCATGGCCCCTGGCCAGGGTGATAGAGGTAGAAAGTCCTGCCTGGGGTGTCTGTGTTTCTGTACCACTGTCCTTACCTCGGGGCTTCTGGTTAGGGGTTCATTTTCTGGAGGTAGTGGGAAAACCAGGAAGGCATTGAACAGGGGCCACAACAAGAGCCATGGGCTCCCCTTTCACCCAGGAGCAATATTAAGTTCTCAAGGATAAAGCAAGGCAGTCCATCTCTGTGCTCTCTGGAAGATGCCAGCGTGGAACTCCAGGGAAAGCCCACAAGGAGGGAGGCTCAGATTGCAACTTGGCTCAGAGACCCTTCTGCCTGCCCCGTTCCTGGAAAGCTTGCCTGGGCCCTGCCTGCCACGCATTCCTGAGCTTCCTGGCTGCTGAGCCCTGCACGCTGCAAAGGCTCTGATTACCACACCAGCTGAGGCCAGGCCAGCCTCAGAAACAGGCAGAGGATGTCTTTGCCTCCAGACTAGACTACAGATGGCTGGGATTTGGAAGAGCAGGGTGGGCAAAGGAGGGAGTCTCAGCCTCTCAGGAGTTCCTTATTTGGGACACCATCTCAAGAATGGGTGGGCAGGGCACCCATGAGGATCAAACGGATTGGTTTAAGAGGGTGGCTTGCCAAAGAGCTCGGAAGTATCTCTAGCTATTTGTCATTCTTCCTCCCGGCGCTGAGGACCAAATCAAGGGCCTTGTGCTTTCTAGGGAAGAACTCTGCTACTGAGCTGAGCTCCTGAGCCCTACAGCATGTCATGACAAATCTCACGGATGTTTCTCCCCGTGTGAGCTCTAAGTGCACCCTGTAGTACTCACCTAGGCACGCCAACAACAACTGCAGCACGGGCCTCAGTGAACGCTTAGTGAACGCCAATGCTTCAAAATACTGGCTTAAACCCACCTCAGCAAAATCCACCAGTGAAAACTGGAGGATACCACTAAAAAAAAAAAAGGAGATCATGCTAAGACGCTGGGTTTTGGTTTTCTATTTTTAAAATAAAGCTGTGCCTTAAAAATCACTGCAAGTCCAGAGCTCCTTTCTCTTTTCAACAACTGGCCAGTATCTAAAATTAAACCCTGGGCGGGGGAGCTCAGTGGTAGATTGTTCATCTAGTGTGTGCAAAGCCCTGGGTTTAATCCAGCTCACTACAAATAATAAAGTAAAGCCGACGAACTACAATGCTCAAGCACCTTTTGTGACTAGGCTTCAGCTTTTCTTTGATTTCATACACACACAGCACACATACACAGCACACACACACACAGCACACACACACAGCACACACACGTCCCCTTTGATTATTATGAAATATGCTTTGTTTTATGTAATGAAAAGTCAACACACAGCCAACAGTAGGTTTTCCTGGGAAGGGCCCAGAACTTGGAGGTGTGGATGGAAGCTGACTCTTCTTCATTCTAGGCTAGAGAGCCCTCGAGCCAGGCCCCAGTGATGGAGACATACTGTGACCTGAAATCTAGTCTCCACCGTATAGTGATTATCTCCATCTGTGGCTCTACTCCCCTGTTCCTTGCTAATAACAGCCTGGCGGAGATGTGAAGATGTGGGGGGAAAGTAGGCAGAAAATTCCTGATGGTGAAATTGCTATAGAACCAGGAAGCAGGGTGGACTTAATGTATAAGCCTTACATGTGTATGACATTTTTCCTTTTGGTTCTGGTGTGTGTGTGTGTGTGTGTGTGTGTGTGTGTGTGTTACATACACATGGGTGTGCATGCAGGCTGGAGTAGGATGTCAGCTGCTCTGTTCCACCATTCTCTAACTTTCCTAAGACAGGGTTTTCACTGAGTCTGTAGCTAGGCAGTTGGCCAGCAAGCCCCAGCAATCTCTGACCTCACAATGCTAGGGTTAGGGGTACATGCATGACCTTAGCCTGCTTTTTATGGGGGTACTCAGGACTTGAACTCAGGTCCTCGTGCTTGCAGAGAAAATGTTCTTACCCACTGAGCCATTTCCCCTTTAATTTTTTCTAAATTAAGTTTTCGAGTTAGCATAGAAAGTAACGGCTTCTGCGGTGACATTTTTGTACATCTGTGCCATTATACTTTGCTCATGTGGCTTTTTTCATCCACAGACATTCTCGGGAATTATATTATCGGGAGTTTCCAGAGAAACAGGGCCAGGAGACTATATATAATTATTAGAGGAGATTTGTTTATTATTTATTTTCACACAATTAGAGCCTCTACCTTGGTTGTCCACAGGCTGGAAAGACAGGGAAATTGGGAGCTTGTTGCTCAGTCTGCGAGGCGGAAAAGCTCATTCAAAGAGAGAAAGAGGCCAGTGATACATCTCCAGTTTGAGGCTTGAGAAAGTGGTTCAAGGTTAAGCATGATTTATGCCGTAGGTGCTGTTCCTATGGGGATGGCTCTCCCCGGCATTTGTGTCTTCCCATTTGACTACCTCGTGGGCAGGGCAGCCCTGCGCCTCCAGCCCTGGGAATCTTTCCACCGAGTTACTAAGATCACACAGGTAGTTTGCAAAGTCAACTGGATGCTACCTGGTCTTTCACCTGCCAGCCACATCTGCAGTTCTCAAGTGAGGAAGATTTCTCAGCAATATCCGGAAATCCTTATGATTGCTCTCTCTTGGAAACTGGGGAGGGGCTACTGGCACCCAGGGGATAGTATAGAGGCTGTTAAATGTCCTGCCGTGCACAGGACAGTCCCCGTGACGCAGAATCATCCAGCATACCAGTAGTGTTGAGGTTGAGGTACCCTATAGTCCAGCTGTTGAGAAAGCAGCGGGCTAGGGAGTCACACACTCTAGCTTGGCTTTTTATGTGTTTTGAAGAAGGAACCTACTTGAACAGATGTAGCTCATTGGTAGAGTACTTGCCTAGCACACACAAGACACTGGATTTAGTCCCCAGTGCACACATACACACACCACCACCACCACTGAAGAAAAGATTAAATGACAGGCCTAAAAGTAGCTCAGAAGCATGTTTGTCACCTACCCATTATCCCCCCCCCCCCCCGAAACAGTCTTTGACCCAACTCATCTGGGAGAGCCTATTAGAAGTTGGGAGTCTCGAACCCCGCCCTAGTTTTAGATACTGAGTTAGAAACTTCTCTTTTACAAAATCCTAGAGGATTTTTTCAAGTTTGAGGACAAGGCCTAGTGGTCACTGCAGGACGGCAGCCCCTAGACCAGGTCTAAGAGACACATGTAATTAACTTGACCTCACCTTTCCCCAGGGTTTGTCAGGAGTTGACCCGACGACCAACCCCTCTCGTCTGACCCACATCCCAACCTTTGATTGTCAACCGAGTACCGATGGTGGCGGGAGGGCAGGCACTTCTGAGTGGGATTCTGATAACCTCATCTTTCTCCCACACGTTCTTCTTCCCAGGCCTATATCCTGCTGGGACAGTTCCTTCTCATGCACAAGAACGAGGCAGAGTTCCAGAGGTGGCTCATTTGTTGCTGTGGGGCCACGGAGCATGAAGCCCGCGAGAGCTCCACCTGCCTGAAGAAGTGGTGTTCCTACTTCCTGTAAACACCCGGGCCTGGCCGCTCTACCCCAGATAAACGACACAGTCACCACCTACACCCAGGATCCAAGTTGTCTCTCGTGTTTCTACTTTTCTTATCATTTGTGTATGAGTATGTGTGTGATGGATACCTGTTGGGAGAAGTGCTGACTGACACCAGATGTTGACACAGCTGTCTCCTTCTAATGCTTTCCACCCTTAGACTTTTAGACAAGGTCTCTCACTGAACTTGGAGCTCACTAATTTAGCAAGCACTAGCTGGCCATCAAGAATGAGGAATCCTCTTGTCTCTGGACATGTGCCACCATACCAGATTTCATTGGATGTGGGTGCCAGGGATCCAAACCCAGGGCCGCTCTCATGCTTGCGTGGTGTCATAGTTAGAGTTTCTATTGCGGTGAAGGGACACCATGACTACAGCAACTTTTATAATGGAAACCATTTTAATTGGGACTGGCTTACAGTTTCAGAGGTTTAGTCCATTGTCATCATGGTTCCCATGGTCACTGTGTACATAACACACAGGCAGACGTGGTGCCGGAGAGGTAGCGGAGAGTTCTACATCGGGATCAGCAGACAGCAGGAAGAGAATGTCATGCTGGGCACGGCTTGAGCATGAGAGACCTCAAAGCCAGCCTTCATTGACCCCCTTCTTCCAACACAGCCACACCTCCTAACAGTGCTACCCCCTATGGGACTATGGGGCCATTTTTATTCAAACTACCCCATGCGACACTTCCTGATTGAATCATCTCCCCAACTTTTACATGCTTACACACACAGACACACAGGCTTTAATTTTTTAAATATTTACTTTTTTAATTTTTTTTTTTTTTTAGTAAATTTTATTAAATTATAAAAGTTTCCATTTCCACCCACCCTCCCAACACCCTCCCACTCCCCCTACTCCCCCTCCTCCTCCCTCTTCGTCCCCCAGGGCAGTCAGGGTTTCCTGCCCTGTGGGAAGTTCCAGTTCCTTCCCCCTCCCTCCAGGTCCAGGAAGATGAGTGTCCAAACAGACTGGATCCCCAAAATCCATTATATGTAGAGGAAACAGGTCCCAGTGTCATAGTCAATGGCTTTTCAGAAAGACTTCGGGTCAGCCACAGTCAGAGAATCCGGCCAAATTCGGAGAGTCTGGTTAGATCACGTCCTCTTTCAGTCCCAGTCCAACTGGCCTTGGTAAACTCTCATCAGATCCGTTCCCTTGTATCAGTGGGTGATAGCATCCCTCGCAGTACTGATTTCGTTTTTCATGTTCTTCCTCCTTCTGCTCCTCATTTGGACCTCGGGGGGCTCAGTCCCGTGCTGCAATGTGGGTCTCCGACTGTATCGCCGTCCTTCGTCAGATGCAGGATCACTCGGGAAGGCCCTCTGGATGCTACTTTTTTAATTTTTGAGACAAGAGTCGCCCTCGATAACTCAGGCTGACTTAGAACTCATTGTGTAGCCTCAGCTGGCCTCCAGCTGCTAAGCTGTGATTGCAGGCATGAGCCACGATATGTATTCTCCTTAAAGATGCATGAGCATCATAAGGGTTTATGAATGTAATAAAACAAGAACCCAAATTCACCTTGAAACACACCCAGAAACCCCCATCACTCACTTCAGGTGACATAAAGCCAAATCGAACTCTCCAAAACTTATGTGACACCATGCATAGTTATAAAAAATGAACATTAAAGTTTCAGTCGGTGTCTTAGCCACCTATTGCTATATAGCAAATTACCCCAGTACACAGCAGCTTAAAACAAACAATAATTCTGCCACAGGCGGAGTAAGCTGGCAACCAGAATCTTGAATGGGGCCGGAGAGTGGCAACTGTGTGGTGCAGATCTAGAGACATCTTTGCCCCCAGAGCCCCCATAAAGGTGAAAGGAGGCCCCTAAGTCCCAAAAGCTGACCTGACACGCTTGGGGTGGCACACCTGCACGGCACACCGTAATATAACAATACCAATTTTAATACTCTGAAATACTTTCAACTTGGATTTCCCATTCTGGAAGGTTCCAGATTTAGGGACTTTGAATGAGCAATCGGCAAATAGTCTTAAATCTGAACGCTAAAATTGGAAGCACCATTTCGGACTTCTCAGCCTATGAACAAGGTCCTAAGGGATAGGACCCTGAAGGTGACTCAGCTGGTTTGGTCACATGAGGTCATAGACTGTTTGCTGGGTAGTAGCTTCCTCTAGGATGAGGGTGGAGGAGCCATCTCTAAGGAGGCTCCTTCTCATGGCTGTAGGCTGGAGGCCTCCGTTCCTCATCACTGGGCCTTCCACAAGGCTGCTCATGGTACAGCCTGTGAAGACAGGAGAGAGGGAACACAGAGGTAGAGACAATACCACACTGCTTCCTGTCACCTAGCCTCTGACTCATGCTGTGTCTCTTCTGCCTGATTTCAGAGTCTAGATTTTAGAAACAAGTCATTAAGCATCCTGGGAATGATCCTGCTTCCTTGAGACAGCAAAGAATGCAGACATGTTTGTAAGGCTATCACTGTGGGGGGTTTTAGGTACAACGCCACACAGTGAATCTTGTCTTTTAGTACGGTCCTGCCTCTCCATAAACATCCCCTCCCCCACTTCCAGCTCCTGGTAGCTACAAGATGATTTTCTGTTAAAGTTTTGGCTTTTCTGGAAATTCATGTAAATGGAATAACAGTGTGTAGCCTTTTCAGGCTGGCTTTTTAAATTCAGCATAAATCAGCTGATGCTAATCTGCTGTACGGGCTTTTTAAACTCTGAAAGGTTTTACTCAACGTTGTTGATGCCTTTTCCTGCTGGCATTCACTCTTCCAATAAAGTTCAACCGTTTCTCCTAGGACATAGGCTGCTCTCTGGCTGCAGGAGCCGTCTACAGAGATAGAAGAAGGAACAGTGCTGTCAACAACCAGAGGGACTCTGTGGATGGATGAAGTCAGTGGAAAACAGTGTCCTTGTCGTCTGGACAGGGCAGCTGTATGACAGGCACCCCAGTAGGGCCAAACTCCACTTATCCAAAGTAGCCATTTTCTCTTTGACGCCCTGTATCTACACCCTTCTCTTCCTACTTCACATCCTGCGGGGAGTGGCTCCTGGGATCCCTCCTGTCTTAGCGTTCTTTTTCTGTTGCTGGGATACAACATGTTGACAAAGGCTGCTTAAGAGAGGAAGGGTTTATTTGGCCCACAGGTCCAGATTACGGTCTATCTGGAAGGTTCGCAGCAGTAGCAGGGGCTTGAGCTGCTTACATTGCCCCTCAGTCAAGGAGAGAGCAATGTATACATGCAGCTTCCTCTGTTCACTTAAACAGTCTAGGATCCCAGTCAGGGAATGCAGCCGACCACAGTGGGCAGGTCTTTCCATCTCAATGAACACAAGAAAATCCTCCACAAGTATTACCAGCAGCCCGTCCGTCTGGCAGTGAGTCTGGCTTCTGTCCAGTTGACACAATTCGCCATCATCCCTCCTTTCTTCCCCGTGCCACCCAAAATATTCAAATTTAGTGTGTGAGTCTGCTTCTCAGAGAAGCCAACCTAAGACAAGAGTGTTGGCAATTAGCTTTATTTTGTCAAGAAAAGTAGAACTTAAAAAAAAAATTACTGAATCTTGCTGAATTCCTTTCATCATTAGACATAGTGATACATTTCTAAATCAAGGTCTTACAGGCATGAGGATGGAGTTCAATGGTGGAGTATTTGCCTAGCGTGCGTGAGACCTAGGTTTGAGGCCCAGCAAGAAAATTTATTTTCTTGGTTAAAAACTCAAAGTGTTGGGTTGGAGCAGTAGCTTAGCTGTTAAGAGCACTGACTTCTCTTTCAGAGGTCCAGGTTCGAGTCCTAGCACCCGCATGGCACCATCTTTACTCCAGTCCCAGGGGATTCAGTGCCCTCTTTGGCCACTTTAGGCACCAGGCGTGTATGTGGTGCACGTATTTACATGCAAGCAAAAATACTCATACATGTAAAAATAAAGGTTGAAAAGTTCATCTATGATGCGGAGGAGAAACAGTATCATTGGGTTTCAACTCCTGTTTTTAATGATTGATGATGCGAATTCCCACTATGAAAGTAGAAAGAACTATGTTTAATTTCTTCCTCAATTCATTTTATTGGTTTTATTGATACTTCTAATTCATTTTATTGGTTTTATTGATACTTCCAGTTCCTTTAAGTTTTATAACATTTCCATTCTTCCCATAAGCATAATCTCTTGCGTATTTCAGCACTTGTCAATTTTGGTTAATGCCAGAATTTTCAAGGTCACGGTTTTGCTATCCCAAATTCTTTGATGCTCCTCCGAGCTGTCCCATATCAGCCAGCTCAGGTAGAGCTGTACTGCTATGATCACCTCAAGAGTGACTTGGCCAACAAAGACTGACTTCTCTCTCGTGTTACAAGTCTGTTACATGTCATCAGGAGAGTGGCCCCCATCATCACTCTGTGACTTAGGTGGTTGGAGAGCCCTTCTTTAGGCATACTCTTCCATGATAACCACAACAGGAAGGAGCCATAGTAAAGCCTCTCCCCGAAAGTTGTACATCCTACGCGTACTCATGTCTCATGGTCCAAATGAAGCATGATTAATAAAAACTCAGAGAAATTGGGATTCCACCTGAAGATCTGAAAAGCAAAGCAGCCAGTCACTGGTTCTTACCTCGACCTCAGTCTAAAATGGTGATCCTGCCTCCAAGAATCTCAGAATGAGACTGTGTGTTGAGAGCTGTTTTCTCCTGTTTTATAATCCCCTCTAGGGCTGGGATTAAAGGCATGCACTGCCCAGTTTCGATAGCAACTAGTATGGCTACTGGGATTAAAGGTGGATGTCATTTTGGCTACTGGGATTAAAGGTGGATGTTACCATTACCTGGTCTGTAAGGCTGACCAGTGAGACTGTTTTACTCTCAGATCTTCAGGCACACTTTATTTATTAAAATACAATTTAAATGCCACTACACCCAAAGCAGCTCATATTGCCACCCCCCACACCTCTAAAGGGAAGATAGATCTTTTCTGAATTCAGAAGAAATGGGAAAGCTTAAAGATCACACTCATCAAGACTGATATCAATTACGCTCTTTATATTTTTTCCCAGAATGCCTCACTGATGACCTTTCTGACCTCACATGTTGGGATATGTCAACAAGAGCCTGCCCACTCCAGCGCCTCTTTCTTTGTTTTCCCCATGGAGAAAACAGGGCGTTGAGCAGCTTTGCCTTCTGAGACCTCAGGTACTGATCACCCAGTCTTCCCATGTTCCCTTTTCATAAGCCATCCTTGGGATAATTCCCCAGTAATGGTCATGTATTTAGAAGTCACTCGTTTTGGAAGACAGGCGCTGATTGACTCCAAAGGAAAAGAAAAGGTGGTTGTACCTCAGTCTCTTTCCACTTCCCCCAACACTGCTGAAATCCACCCCTTGGACCAGCAATATCTAGAATCATATAGGAGTGGAAGGGAGATGAGAAGCCTAAAGAATATGAGGTCATCAAAACTAGAGGGCCTCTACAGAGGGACCCTACATAGTGAAGGCAAGAGTGGCTCTTCCCTGAATGACATGTTTTGTAAGATAGCAGAGTGAATAAGAAGATTCCCCAAACCTTATTCAAGGCAAGGAATTTCCTTCATCTCTAATTCATTATCTTGTACTGATTTTCTTGTCTTCTTTGTAGATAAAAATCAATGGCCTACATTCTTCAGCAAAAGTATCCAGTCTTCACTTCTATTAGAAGTCTGCCTTTGTCACATGACCTTGCAATCCCATCTAGAGGCAGAAGGTGATTTCCATCCTGTTGACTTACTCACCCGGCTATGTGGCTTGCCTTGGCCAATGATATGGGGCTGCCATGATGCCTCACCCATCCTGAGGATTCTCTCGCATTGACGTCCACTCTCTTGTGCCCCTACAGACACCCAGAGAAGAACTATTGCCTTAAATAAGCATTGGTTCTTTGTCCTGGGTCCCAGAATGAATCTCAGGTGGGTTTGGGCTTACCCTAACACTTAGCAAGAACTAAAGGCCAGCCGGGCTGCAGCAGTTGCCCTTGTAGCCCTATATGAACCAGTCAACCCTTCACTGGCTCACAGATGTACTTACAAGAATCAAGGCTTCCAATTTACAGCAGCTGGTATTTGGGGCAGTTGGCTCTGCAACAATGTCCAACTGACACCTTCCTTCTAGTCCAGAACGATTGAGTCTACCCTGCCAAAGTCTAAACACACCTTCACCTGAAGAGTCCAGGGCCGGGCAAAGGATACTTTTTTCAGAGCTATTTGGATACGGCTCTGAGTTCCGCCTCTGCTGACCACCGCCTCATCCCAGGAGAGCTACTCAACTTCACTGAACCTCAGGTTCCTCCTCCCCAAACTAAGGGCAAGACTGTAGTTGTATTTTCTTTTACTCTATCCCCTCGTTGGAATGCCAAAATGTAGTTGTTTGTTTTTACTTTTTTTAACTCTTTTGTTTTTCGGGGGGAACCACCACCCAACTCCCAACTAAATATACACAGAGTCTTATTCTTACTTATCAATGCCCGGCCTTAGCTTGGCTTGTTTCTAGCCAGCTTTTCCTAAATTATTCCATCTACCTTTTGCCTCTGGACTTTTATCTTTATCCTATATATTTTTCTTTTCTTCTTACCCCACAATTTGCTGGGTGACTGGCCCCTAGAGTTCTCTTCCTCTTGCTCCTCTCTCTCTCTCTTTCCTCCCAGATCTCTCCTCCTATTCTCTCTGCCTGCCAGCCCTGCATTTCCTTTCTCCTGCCTTGCTATTGGCTGTTCAGCTCTTTATTAGACCGTCAGGTGTTGTAGACGGGCAATGAATCACAGCTTCACAGAGTTAAACAAATGCAGCATAAACAAAAGCAACACATCCTTACATCATTAAACAAATGCACCACAGCGTTCACAAATGTAACACACCTTAAAACAATACTCTAACACAAGACAGCAATGTTAATATTGCTGTCTCGCACAGTGGATCAATGCAAATAGCATATGTAAATTACATGGTGCAGTCAGGATGAAATAAAAGGCCTACTATCTTCTCTGGTCTCTTTGGAGCTCTAGTGTCCTAAGGGCTTGCTCCTCTCATGGTCCTCAGGAAAGAATGAACAACTGTGTGTTAGTAGAGACCCCAGAGAGCAGTTTATTTGATCTAGGCCAGATCTTCTCGAGCCTCTGAGCCCTGAACCACATGACCCTTAGGCCCTGCACACTCTTTAATGTGTGGGAAAGGACAGCAGATGAACACCAAATGTGTTCAGATTTTAACTAACTTTGAGGAGTCACATTAGCCCTCTGTCCCCAAAGGTGTTTTAAAGGACACACCAGGAGTGGCTTACCTGCGGGTCCTTATGCAGTCAATGGGTCTCTTGGCAGGGTGGTGAGTCCATGATTTGAGAATGGTGCTGTCTGAGAGCTTTGCCTAGTGTCTGAAGCAGTAAGATGTCTGTGAGCTGGAGAGCTCTAATCTTCCTCTTGGTACTGGATCTGGTCAATGGATTTGGATTTGGCCAGGAGTCAATGATTTTGATTAGAATTTATTAAGTGTCTAAGGTTCAAAGTATGGTTAATTGCTGAGGTCAGAGTTTCTGGCTTCTGGGAGCTAAATAGCAATGTGGGGATGAATGAGAGATGGATGGAAGCCCAACAAGGACTTAGTTTGAACCCTCATGCCAGAAGTAATCCTCAGGTAAGAGTCCTACAGGGCTGTAAATATGAGGGGTACCTCAGGAAACAGAGGTCAGAACAGGAACATAACCAGAAGGGAAGGTAGTCAATAAAGGGTCCTTACCACTATTTATCAGGGAGTATGCTGAGGGGCAATTCTGGCAGCCTTCAGAGTCAGCAGGTGACATGACCCCACCCTGGGGCAGCCACACTCAATCACCAGTCTCTGGTGGTGGCTGATCCCAGGACCTGAACGGCTCACTGGGGAAACGTACCTCATAGGAAAGACAAAGGAACCCAGGGGCTGACCACTGCCAGGAAATCAGGAACGGGAAACATGGTGACATCTGAAGTTTCTGCCTCGGGTGTGTTATGAAGACAATGAGGCTTAATATTGCAACAGAACCCACTCCTTGCCACAAGTTGTATTATCTCTGCAAAGCCTCCCTTTGATCCCGCTGGGTGGGTGCAAAATGGCTATGAACGTGTCTATTCACACGCTAGGAAGATGGAGACTCCTGGGACCTGGTCAGAACTCTATTCACAGTGGCCCTGACAGTCAAAACAATTACAATGTACAGCACTGTGTCTTGTCACTCAAAGAAAATGACATTTAAGCTTAGTGTTAAAAAGGAAGGTCCCAGTTGAATAAGTGGAGATTGAGGAAGGGAGAAGGGGAGGGAAAGGGAGAGAGAAAAGGGGTAGGGGCGGAGTGGGCCATGAGGGGGCAAAAACACAACCCAGTTGATTCACTCTAGGTCATCCTAATGCCAAAGCTGTGTCTGCTGCCTACTAAGCCCCCTTTGTGGTAGGGACTCATTTGGTGACCTAGAGATGCTTTCAGGGACGCTAGGGTGGCACTCATAGTAACAGACAGAAATCCGAATGGATGAGGATGTCTACAGAATGCTAATGAGGCCGAGAGTATCATTTACCTGGGGGAAACACTCAGGGAAGAGCCTGCGCAAAGGCCCTGGGGCGAGAGCTCAACTGATGAGTCCAAAGATGAGCAAGGCAAAGGGGAAAATTAGGAACAGATTGTGTAGGACCTGGTTCTTCGTTCATGAGACTTTGGCTTTCACTCTGGTTCAGAGAGAAATCTCCTGGATGGTCACATGATTTGATGCGTCTTAGAAGGGCTACTCTGTGGTGTTGACAGTCTGGAGGACGAGGGTGAGAAAGATCAGGTAGGAGATGTCAGTGACCCTGGAAAAGATTATCGGGTGGGGAGCAGGTTGGAGGCACAGACTTAGGAAATAGATGAGTTTGGAGAAACACTAAAAGTTGAACTCCTAGGTGGATTAAAGTGCAAGAGGGTCAGGGTCTGCCGAGAAGGCAGAGCAACTAGCAGATCAGAGGAACTCCCAGGGTGAGTTTTAAGAGCCCAGGGAAGCAGCTGTGTGGGCCACACCCTGAGAATCCTAGAAAACTCTGGGGATGTGAGAATAGTGTGGGTGGCTCTGGAACCATGTCCTCAAGTAGGTAGCAGCGTAGGACCAGGCACCCGCAGGAAAGACTGGTCTGGAAAGTGGAGGACTCCCGTAGCAGACCAGAGGGAAGACAAAGCAGGCTGTCACGCTGAGGGCTAGAGGACTTCTCATCTGTTCATTCCTGTTTCTCAATACTGTGGGAATGAAACAGGGAAGGGAAGACAGTGCTAGCCATGGAGGACAATAGGTAGACAGGCGTTAGGGAAAGATTCAGTAGTACAAATAATATAGACGATAGATAGATAGATAGATAGATAGATAGATAGATAGATAGATAGATAGATAGATTAGATGGATGGATATGATTGATAGATTAGATGGATGGATATGATTGATAGATAGATGATAGATATGATAGATAGATGATAGATAGATAGATAGATAGATAGATAGATAGATAGATAGATAGATAGAGATAGACAGATAGATTATAAATGGTCTAGTGTACTCTGGCTAGGTTATGACAGATACATGCACAAAACATGGAAAGAAATAATTGTCCCCCCTATTTGGGGGGATTAAAAGTCACATTCAGTCTCGGTACTATATCAAATACAAATTGTCTGGGTATTTTTTGCACCACTACTGTGTAACTCAGAAAAAAGAAGACAAGAGAAGACATTCCCACCTTGGAGACACAAAGCCGTTGAGTTCTAGGACTGTGACAAACAGAGCCATTAGACCAGATGCTCAAGGAGTCTCGTGTGACCGCTGCCACCCCATCAGCCCTGCCTTTCTAAGTGGAGATGAAGCTCCTCTTGCCCTGTCTGGGTTGCAGACTTGGGGATCTCTTCTTTACTCCCTGGCCTCTAGTCCTTCTCTGTTCCCAAGGCCACGGTCACTGTGGAGGAAGAGAAGAGGGTGGTGATCTCCTCGAACTCATTTCCTTCTCTCCCGTTTCCACCGGGTTCTTTGGGACTCAACATCTGCTTTCCTCTGCCAGGCCTGCCTAATTTTAAGGACTGCTGTCACTGAGGGAATTTAGCTGCTGTGCTGCAGGGCCTGGCCTAGTGCCTGGATCAGCACGGAGCAGGCTGAAGGCCTCTGCCACCAGACAAGGAAGTGGCACATAATGCCACTGAGTAGGGCCAGGACCATGGACAAGTCATTTCAGATGTCTGCATTCGTTTTCTGGGCTGTCTGTCTGAAGACAGCTCCAAACATAGGCATAAAGGCATTTTAAATAGCAAAGGAGGTTCTGTGCCTTACAGCAAGGAGATGTGTACTTATTTTTTGATTTTTTTGGGGGGAGGGGATGGCAGGTGTCAGCTAATACAGTGCATCTCCTCAGATCTGTTTGCCTGAGTTAGTTAGTATAGTCTGGGTTTGCTGTGATAACAACCACCACCAGAGATTCTCACTGAAAACACTTCATTCCCCAGTAACAACCATCACCATCTTAGTCAGAGAATCTGGATTACCTGCAGAGGCCTGCACCAAGACCTGGTCTGAGGTGGGGAGAGCCATCATCTGTAGTGCTGTAGAGCTGCAGTGCTTACGCGCCATGGGCTATGGTACGGTTCCTGAGCCGGGCAAGGGCCTGGAGATTGAAACACACACAGACACAGACACAGAGACACGGGTAACGCCAAGAATGCCCAGAATGCCCCAAATGCCTCTTTATTGTGTTCCAGGGCAGCTTATATAGGGTGTCTTTGACTAATGTCAACGCCCTAACTCTCAGCTTCAAGTACCCCAGAAACCATTCCCTAGACATCAGAAAATCCTAGTGTCTCGTGCTCAGAGCAGCTGCAAAACAAGTTATTTGCTCAGAGCAGCTGCAAGCACGGTAAAGCGAGTTGTTTACTCCGGCAGGCAGGGGTCACAGGAAAGTCAGGGTCTGCGGATCCACAGTCCCCAACAATCAGCCCGTCACCTGAGATTCCAGCCATTCTCTCCTGCCCCTTTCCCCAGCTTTATGTTATTCTGCCCAAGCTGCACAAGGTCTTGGGAATTAAGAGAGTACCTGAAATGCTGAGTGTTAATAGAAGCAGGATGTTCATCTGTGCATGCCAGGGATCACCTACATTCCTATAAGTCACCCTTCACCCATACTTCTGGAAGTTGGATCAATAGACTCATTGGCTGACCAAGCAGGATTTGGGTGGGAGTGTTACTTTGGTCTGTCGTTGGTGCCTTATCCAGGGGGTAAACAGTGTTTATGCCTTCTAGAAAAAGTTCACACAGCAACCGTAGTGTCTAAAGTTCACACAGCAACCCCAGAGTCTTCAAACAGCAAAGCTTTGTATCTTAGTCCTACGCCATGGCCATCCTGCCTGTTACTCTGTACTCCTTCTAGGATGGAGCTGGCACAGCAGCCCCCATCTGACTGTTCACAGATGGTGCAGCAGGGAGAAAGCTCTGGGGATTTGCACTGGTGATTAAATGCCCTGGCTCAGAAGTGTCCCATCACAATCGCTGATAACATCGTTCACAAGGCTAACGACAGGTCCTCACCCATCCCTAAGGGTAAGGGAGTGGGAACAACAGAGGCAAGCATTCTGCTGCACTTTGGATCTTGTGTATCCTGCACGCGTGTGGAAGACTTGGCCCCTAAGCAGCACTGTGGAGAGGCGGCGGAGCCTGAGAGAAGAA
Source organism: Myodes glareolus (assembly GCF_982192425.1). NCBI lineage: Eukaryota > Metazoa > Chordata > Mammalia > Rodentia > Cricetidae > Myodes > Myodes glareolus. Next base: position 34,553,600 of record NC_142035.1, on the reverse strand, counting down.
TCCTGGGTTATCGGGAGTGTGATTACAAAGGGGTCTCTGGAATCCTGGTCCTCTCCACCTTTTTTGCTTCCTTGTTTCAAAGTGAGTAGTTTAGCTCTACCATGCCCTTGCCATGGTGTGCCAGTGTGCACCAGGCCAGGTCAAAAGTTATCTGACTGATAACAACGGACTGGCAGCCTCTAAACTGTTTGAAATGAACGTTTTCTCTCTATAACTTGCTTGCCTCCAGCACTGTGATATAGCGACAGGAATGTGTCCAACACATGACTCCATCTTAGGGGCCAAGGTAGGAATCAGAGAACATCTGTGAGAAGGCTTTGTTTTCTATAATAATTGCTCCTTTGGTCTTTTATGTATTTGCCCTAATTTGTGACATTCTGGAAGCATGTATGTGGACTCAAGCGAAAAACAACATTCTCATTGAGGAAGCTGGAAAGTAGGCTACTAAAGATCAATAATCTAAGATAGTCCTGTCATCAAATAGTTTGTTTCTTTTCATGCATTTTCCAAAAGGATTTTTTTTAAAAAAAATATGTTTTATTTATGTATTGGTGACATCACACAAGCGTATTGCGGCAGGCATGTTACATTCAGGGACAGCTTGTGGGAACTGGTGGTCCTCCTTCCACTCCTCCCATCATGTGGGTCCTGGTACGAACCTCTGGTTGCCAGGCATGGCAGCAAGTGCCTTGACGTGCTGAGCCATCTTGCTAGCCTCACCGTGCATTTTCAAGGACACTTTCATTAGAATAAAATTCATGTGACATGTGACATTAAACTCACCACGTGAAGGTGCACAGCAGAGCCACACAGGCTTCCCTGAAAATTGATTTCAGAATGTTCCAGTCAGCCAACAGCAGGGCTGTGGACGGTCACTGCCCACCCCCACCCCACCCCTACCCCACTCCACCCCACCCCACCCCCTGCCGCCTATCTGCCCCGCCCCCAGGAACCACTCATCTGCTTTCCCTCGCCACAGATTTGTCCAGATACTTCATATGCAAGGAATCCTGTGTTATGTGGCCTTTGCCTTCTGGCTCCTTCCACTCAGCATCGTGATTCCAAGAGCCATCTGTGGTGGAGCATGTGAGTCTGTGCAACTCACAAAACAAGCTGAGATCAGGGTAAGCAAGCATCATCTTGTTTTAAACATTTACGTATTTTTAAACAATTTCCTTTCATCATTAAATCTTTGAAGAATAGCAGACGAAGCCTGGTACAGACCTGTAAATCCCAGTTTCCAGGGAGGCTGAGGCAGGAGAACCACATGTTCAAGGTCAACCCTGGGATATAGAGGTCATTCAAGCCCAGTCTGATCAATAGAGTGAGACCCTGTCTCAAAAATAAAAAGTGGGGGCTGGTGAGATGGGTTACTGGTAACAACACACGACACCAAACCTGACAGTCTGAGGTCGATCATCAAACCCCACGTGATAAACGCAGAGAACCAGCTAACTGCCTACAAGCTGTCCCCTGACTTCCCAAGCATGCCATGGTATAGCCATATACAAATAAATAAATAAATGTTAACGGAAATCAAAACTGGAAAGGAGGTTAGTTATACAGCTCTCAGTGGTAAAGACCTTGCCAGGCCTGCAGCAGGCCATAGGTCCAAGCCCTGGTAGAAGGGGAAGGCAGAGGGGAATGAGGAAGTTTAAACAGCTCTATACATCTGAGTCTTGGTTTCCAAGGAGAACCAGTTCTAGGGCTTCTCCATTGCTGGACCTCGAGCACTTGTGGCCCTGTGTAAAATGTTTTAGTGTTTGCACACACTGATAGGCCCCTCCCGTGCATGCCTTAGCCTCTCTAGACAGCACAGCCCTGAGGGTGCCGTGGAGGTGGCGCTGCGGCCCAGCAGGACCCTGCAAAGAAGACTGTCAGCGGACAAAAGTGGCCCGTATTCCATCCAGATGCAATCGGGAAGACAATGCTTTTTGATCTGTGGTGTGTCAACCTATGCACACAGAAACCGCGGACGCAGACACACCGCGGCAGCACCGTGTGTATGTGCCGCGTTAACTTGTGCCCTCCGTGTTTGACTCACACCCTCCATTGTTACTGACAGGGGTTTTTTGGGGGGTGGGGGAGGACAATGCTATTATGAACAACGCTCTGACAAGCAGCTATTCACATTTATTTCTGTAGCTTGTCCCATTCTCCCTTCAGGAAGATGCCTAGGAACAGACTTGAGTGTGTGTCGGGGAGACAGAGAGACAGAAATGTAAAGCTTTTCATTCTGACTGCTATTCTTTTTCCAGAAAATTCTGACCCAGTATCCTCAAGTCACCCACCACAGTAAAGCCTAATTTACTAGACGCTGGAAGGCCTGGCACCACCTGGGATGGGTTCTTTCTCCTCACCTCTTCTCCATGGCCCACCACCCCTGCTCAAGGCCAGGATGGACCTCCTTGCTCCTAACACACCAGACCCTGAACCCCTCTTCCCAGCCTCTGCCCTGCTCACTCACCTCTGCCATGGCCCTCAGATAAAAACAGCCCCTCCAGCCTGGTCTCCTCCCTCTGCCCTGCTCACTCACCTCTGCCATGGCCCTCAGATAAAAACAGCCCCTCCAGCCTGGTCTCCTTCCTCTGCAGCTGATACTTTTCTCTCCTTAGCATTTATCAACTTCTAATCAACCACACCGTTTACTTAACTTATTTTATTAGTCTGCCCCACTACGATTAATCATTCGAGCTTGGCCCCGTGCCTGGCATGAGTAGGCACACAGGAAATAAGTGCTGAATCAAATCCACGGAGGGCATTACATGTTACTCTTACAAAACTGGGGCCTACCCTGCCACCCACATCCACAGTGAGAGGCTCTGTCTTCTACCAGCCCCCACCCCATCAGCTGTTTTTTCCCTTGACTCAGCTCTGAAGTACATTGGGAGGCCGCTTCCTTCGGAGTCGTTTGTCCTGCTGGACTAGGCTGACCCTGTCAGATAAGCCAGTTTGTGACCCAGGAGAACAAAGGTCTTTTTCTGGAAGTAGGGCAAATGCTTCCGGGGATTCCAGGGAGCAGAGCCCACCAGGGCACCCCGCCTCCCCAGGACCTCCCAGGTGCTGGCTCCTCCTGCCAGACAAGGGCTGCCACCCACAGTCCTTGGAAAGCAGGAACTTCTGAGCGAGTGCTGCAAACACAGGCCTGGGGACCGGAAAGGCAGGTCCCACCAGAAGCGGGGAAATCCTTTCCCTGGCCCAGCCAGGCTATGCAGGGAGTCCCTGTGGGGCCTCCCCATTGTACCACACTTCCGGCCAAGCTCCTGGGCTTTCAACTGTAGCTAAGGAATGAAATTCCCAACCCCAATATGGTCTTGTTTTTAAAGTGGCCACAAGTCAATGAACAAAGTTCCACAGTTAATGGTCTCAGACTCAGGCCTGCACCAAAAGAGGTAAACTCAGAGCTCATCTAAGTCACAAACTCCCTCCACTCTCCTCTCGAATGCGAGCAGGCTGCCACACAGCCAAAGCCTGGCCCTTCCCATAAAACCTATAAGCCTGGTGCCAACCGAGACTGGCCTCAGAGACCCAGATCCCGGCCTGCCGACTAGAACATTCTGGAATTCTCTTTTGGGGGATGGACTGCAAGAGTCCCAAATTGTCCTCTGAATCTTTTCTGAAGATGCAGGCATGCATGTGTGGAGCTATGCAATACGGTCTTTATAAAACCCCATTCCCTCATAACGTTCACACAGAGAGCATGGAAATCATTGGCAAACAGATCTGAGTTTCTAGAAGCAAACCCTCCCTATGTAGCCGCCCAGGTAAGCACTGCTCAAATCAACAGAATATCCCTGGCCACTCAGATTCTCCATAGCCCCCTCTCAAACAACCTACGTCCCACACCTCTATTCTGCTAACATCTGGAGGCTGAGACTAGCTAGGCTACTCTTGAACTTCGGGCTTAAGTGCTAAGCTCTCCTGTGTCTGGTTTCTTTCCGTGGTGTTTTTGTGAGACCGCACACGGCAGTAACCGTTCTTTCTTTGTTGTGGCTGTGCGGTATTCCACGTTAGGGATAGGTTAATGGACTTAGTGGCCATGACAAAAGGCTCTCCTTGGTGTCTGTTGGTGCCCTCTTTTCCCTTGGTGTACCAGGAGCGGGACTGCTGGGTGACAGACCCCTAACACGGTTGACCTCTCAACAGCCATGTCCGAACTCTTGGATGTCCATGTCTGCAATGATTCTTGGTGGGTTGGTCCTTGGAGTTTCCCTCGTTCTAGAGGAAGCCCAGTGGCATATAGCTCAGTTTTCATTTGCACTAAGACATTTCATTCAAGCCGTCTTCATTTTAAAACTCTTGGTGTATGAGGCACCCAGCAGACACTCACACTGGGGATCTGAAGACAGGGCCTGGAGAGGTGTTCACCAGGACCCAGAAATCAGGGAAGCCATGACAATAAGGGTTGGGGAGGTCGACATGCCAGGGACAAGAGATCTGACGTCACCGTCCACCCTGGTGTACACCCTGACCCCACAGACTGGCCACAGTTCCCAGTCCTCTGTGGGCAAGGCTTTCTGCCACCCCTTCCCCATCTCCTTGACAACACCTTCTCAAAGTGCCAACCAGGGGGTCGCATCCTGTAGACAGTCCCTCTGCCCTCCGCTGGCTTTAGCTCACTGTGAGCCTCTAATTTGCAGTCTGTCAGATTATGGCCTCTGACACGCTCCAGTGACCTGTGCAATCTCCCTCCTCCTCCATGTGTTATAACATTCGAAAGTTTGGAGACATCGCGCAAAAACCTAGCTCTCTAGCGATTCTTGAAAAAAAAAGGAGAGGGCACCATGGCAACCAGCAGCTGGAAGCTGAGTGCCAGCTGCTACCTTCTCAGGCATGCTTGTGCCCAGCTGACCACAGTCCTCTCACACCGTGTTACGTGACACCGGCTACTTCCCAGCGCTAGAGTGTGGTTCCTCTCAAACCACACCCTTAGCATGTGGGTGCTAGTAGGGGGTTTGTTATTGTTGTTGTTTGTTTGTTTGTTTGTTTAGAGGTGTGTCTAGGGATCTAGGAAGGGGAGGACCAAAAGGGAAGGAAAAAATAAACCAGTAAGAGTGTGACCAGGCTAACTGTGAGCAAGTGAACTCAGTACGCAGATGACTCAGTACGTCCTGGAGACGGCTTCACCCAAATGACCCTTACCAGTCACACCCCTGTTGTCACATTTCCTAAAGATGCAAAAAGGCGGGAACCAGAGCCAGGGGTTCTCGTGGCCATGGCAGTCTGATGCAGGGATCTCGACAGGCTCTTGTCTTGAGGCCCTCCTCGCCTGTGGTGCAGTGCCTCATATGTCATGAGTATTTGTAGGTTTGCATGTGTGTTAAGGCGTGTGTGTATGTATGTCTGTGCACACATGCGTGTGAATATATGAGAACCCAAGGGTGCTGTCAGGTGTCTTCTCCAATCTGTCTCTACTTTATCTCAGATCAGGCAGGATCTTCCTCTGAACCCAGAGACGCCAACTGGGGCTAACCTGGCTCGTCGGCTTGCTCTAGGGGTCTCTGCCTCCCAAGTTTTGAGATCACAGGCTGCCACCAACATATATGACCAGCTTTTAGGAAGGTTCCAGGGGCTGGAGAAATGGTTCAGAGGATAAGAGCACTGGCTGCTCTTCCAGAGGTCCTGAGTTCAAGTCCCAGTAACCACATGGTGGCTCACAACCATCTCTAATGAGATCTTGAGGCCTTGTTCTAGTGTGCGTGCAGGTATAATACTGTATACATAATAAAGAAAATCTTTAAAAAAAAAAAGGAAGATTTCAGGACTCTAAACTCTGACCCTCACAATTGCAAGATAAGTGTCTTATCTGCTGAGCCATCTCTCTAGGCCCCAATCGTGTGTGTCCACACCTTCCTCCACACTGAGAGCATGTGTCTGTCTTTCTCATATCCTCTACTCAGGTTCACAAGTAGTCACAGGGTGTGTTCACACTTAACCCAATTGCAGGCTCCTTTAGGGCCATAGGACAGTTTTAAACCCTCCTGGGAGGTGAAGGCGGAGGCACTTCACACGCAGAGGTCTAGGTGACAAGTGTCCACTGATAACCACTGTGACCTGATTGCCAGGAGCCATAAACCAGTGCTGTGCCCTGTCCTGGGCTCTGCTCTACCAACATGGATAACTTAGAAAGACACTGCCACATTACCATTGCTTTTCTAGTCAAGCAGCTGCCACCAAGACCTGGGGACAGAGACCGGGGTGGGGGTGGGGTAGACAATTCAACACCGTGACTCATGTCTTCATTCAAGTTTGTCTCTACAGGCCAAAGTTCAAGAAGCAGGGAAGACAACAGGAAGGGCCCCCTACTACGTGAAGAGGAAATACATTGAGGTCTTACATCTACAGGGATTCCCTGGCATTGACCTTAGTAGCTGCTATTTGAGACCAATTGCCTCCAGAGATCCTAATATAGATCTATAGAGTCATTCATTTCTGCAACCAACTGTTGTTGAGAATTGTTGCTGACTTTTTCCTTTTAGGGCAGGGATGAAACCCAAGGCTTTGTGGGTGCTACATTTCCGACCTCAGCCATGAAGTCTTTCCCATTCTTCTGCAACCGTGGCTGCCAACTTCTGTGACCAAGGCTTCATGAATAGGCAAGGCCATAATCTCTGGGGTATAGTGACCTGGAGGTGACCACAGAGGTGACCATGGCTAGGAGACCAACTGGTAGGCTCAGATACATTCCCAGCTGACCCCAGCCTTTCAACCTTGCCAGCTCAGGCTCCAGACCTTCGAATGAGGAACACTGTGAGAAGCGGATCCCTCAAGCTACATCTGATTCAGGTCCGGCCCTTGGAGCCACTCCCAGCCGGTCTGATCTTCCCAGATAGCACACATCTCTAGGCAAGGCAAAACAGTAATAGTCCTCCTATACCATCTGTATCCGTGGGCAAAATACAATGGTTGCTGTATGTTTCCGTGTTTAGAAAGGTCCCTGTGAATAGGTAGGTAGGATAAGAGCCAACTGTGTATTCAGTGTTAGCCCCGGTACTATTTAGGTAAACAAGTAAGGAGGGAGAGAGTGCCTTCCCTACTCAAGAAATGGCTCGATGCTTTAGAAAAACTATCCGAGAAGGTGATGTTTGAGCATCATGTAGATGGGTCCGTACAACAGAGGTCAGGCTGCTGGAGGAGCAGAGGGGAGCCGACGAGAGTGGAGTGGTGATGGGGAGGGCCTTGAACAAGGGGATGGGGGAGGGTGGCCATGAAGCAGGCAGGTCAGGGTTTGTGGGTCCCACCAAGGAGTTGAAAGACAAGGAAAGTAATGTCTTCGGTGGTGGCTGCGTAAGGAGCCAGTCAGGGAAGAAGTAGGGTTACCAGTGAGGAGCCTTAGGTGGTAACTCGGGTCCAAGACGGTGGACTAGGAGAAGGGCTTTGTGGGAAAGTCACACAGGAGCGAGGTGGAACTGACAGCTCTTGTGAATGTCCCAAGTGTGGGACGCAGAGATGAGAACTGAGCACAACACCTAGGTCTTCCTTACGGTGATTATTTTCCCTAGTAGCCCAGGCTGGTTTGTAGGGCGTTCTCCTTGTGTCCGCGTTGTTCAGGGTCAGAGCCAAGCAGATGAGCTCTCACCCAGGGCCCGGGGCCATCTCTCTGGGCCTCCTTTCTTATAGTCTCCTCATTCTACAGTGGTGGCAATAAACTTAACTCTTATCTTCTGCTTCTTCAAGCCAGGAATCAGCTGAGGGTGGTTGCTGTTGGCGGTCTAGCCAATCTCCACAGCCCTGCCTTCGAGCTGCTTCCAGGCTAAAAATCCTGGAAGCAAACCATGGAAACATCGCCGCTGTTCTCTCCCATGGGCAGAGACCATCCTGGTTTTTGCCTGCTCTGCTTCACTAATGCTTTGGGGAAGTTGGTTTTTCTTTGGTTTTGGTCAAACGTTTCATTTTGATATAACTGTAGAATCATGTTCAAAAAAAAAAAAAAGTCATGCAAGATATCCCTAAACCTTTGTGCTCAATTTCCCCTTGTGGAAATACCTTACTAAACTTCAGGATGCTGTCTGTCTCACTGCTAGCATCGTGTACACATTCAGCATTTACAGATTACAGGGGCCTTAGTTGAAGTTGGATAGCTTACCTCCCTCCCTTCCAGGCTCACTCCTTCCTTGACTCCCGCTACTGGCTGACCTCAGACCTTTGTTCGAGATGGTCTGGTGGGTAAGGGCACTTGCTGCTCTTCCAGAGGACTTAAGTTTGGTTTCCAGCATCCATGTGGGGCAGCTTACAATCACTTATAATTCCAGCTCCAAGGGAGCTACCTTCCTCAGGCCTCCTAAAATGCCTACACGTCTACACAGACACACACATACAAGTAAATGATTTTTTTTTTTTAAGAAGAGCTAGAGAGATGGCTCAGTGACTAAGATCACTTACTGCCCTCCCAAGGGACCAGAGTTAAGTGCCCAGCACCCACGTCAGGTGGCTCACAACCACCTGTGACTCATCTCTGGCCTCTACTCTAGCTCCAAGGAATCCAACACCTCTGAACTCTGTGGGCATCTGCGCTCATGTGCACATGTCCACATGCAGACACACATGTAATTAAAAATGCATGTCCTGTGTAGATATAATAATTTAAAAATTTAAAGTTTATTTAAAAGGCAATAAAAAATTTGAAGAAGACGAAAAGTAGAAAGAGTAGAGGCATCTAATCAGGACCATACAGTGCTCAGCATTTGGGAGCTTGGTGTTCTTATGGCTTAGCTTCCTAGACATTCATTCAAATTGCCTGAAAAAAGTCATTCATTCCTCTGCCCCTCAGCATGGAGGCCACACACTGACGACCACCTGGACGTCTCGAGACCTAACAGAGCCAGGACACCAGAGCTGCAGCGAGTGTTCGCCTGCAGCTTCGGCACGAATCTATTTTCACTTCTTCAGTTGTCAGCCAGCAGGTGGAGACCCCTTTGGGGGTTGACTGACCCTTTCACAGGGGTTGCATGTCAGATACCCTGCATATCAAATGTCTACATTGCGATTCATAACAGTAGCCAAATTATAGTTATGAAGTAGTAATGAAATCATTTTGTGGCTGGAGGTCACCACAACACGAGGAACTGTATTAAAGGGTCACAGCATTGGGAAGGTTGAGAACCACTGCTCTAGGGTGAGTGTGTAGGAATGCCATCTCCAGTTGTATGGTAGTTTAGTTTTTTAAAAGAAACTTCCACGCCGTTTTTCAGAGTAGCTATTCCGCCATATGTCCCACTAGCCACAGATGAGTGATCCAGTTTCTCTCCAGCATCCCTGGCACCCGTTTCAGCTACCCTGATAGGTGTGAGATCATCTCTCATCATAGCTTTTATTTGCATTTCCCCAGTGGCTGCAGCCAGTGAGCATCTTCTCATGCGCTTCTTCGCCATCTGCAGACCCTCTTCGGTGAAGTCTGTTCATTTCTGAGCTTCCTCTTTCGAAGAGCGAAACGACCCAGGTAGTTCTGATAGCTGTTTCCCTGCGAGCCTTCATGTTTGCAGGAGTCACATCTGTCAACGGGATGCCAGGTCAAGCACCACTGGTCCAGGGTTCAGGAGATGGTTGTGGTCCATCAGTGAGGATGGCCAGAAAGAGAGCAGAGGACAGGCAGATTCTGTGGTATCTTTAAGCAGGGCTAGAGATAAGATTCTGTAATGGGAACCACAATGATGTGAGATATATATATATAAATTTATTAAGAGATGCAATGGCAGAACAGACTCAAGGATACAGGACAAGGTAGAACCAGTTGCACAGTCCTTCCATTTAGCCCAAGGGAGCTGGGTACCAACCATATGCCGCTTCACACATCTTGACCCAGCCTTCACCATCCAAGAGAGAGCATAACCTCTCTCTCTTCTAATAAACTAATAAGCAGTCACTTCCACAGACAAGAAGCCATGCCCTAAGGCTGGTACCCCAAGGCTACTGGCGAAATGAGTTCCCACAGCAGGATTCACTTGTTCTCCTCTTAATTCCTACCTTAATCTTAATGTTTGGTTGTTGCTGCTGTGATGAAAAACACCTGACACAAACAATCTAAGGGCCTGGGGGGAGCATGGGCACTGAGAGGAGGGCATGCACGTGATGGCAACAGGAAAGCAGAGAAGAAGGGGGACACAGGAAGGAGCCAGGAGAGACATAACTCAAAGACACCCCTCCAGAGACCTATCCAGCTCTCTCCAGCCTCCTGCCTCTCACCACCCTCAGTAATGCCATGCTATTATGACTCCATCAAGGGGTTAAACCACCAATTAAGTCAGAGCCCTCCAGATCTTCCCGATGGAAACACTACCCTGGGCATACCCAGGTGTGTGCTTCACTGCCCTGTGGATTTCATAATCCACTCAAGTTGACAATCAAAACTGTCACTACCCCCCTTTCCAGTGGGTGAACAGAGGCTCTTGATCCAGCGTATAGAACCCCATCTCTTCAAGATTGTCCCAGGACATCCTTTCCCACAGTTCCTCTCAAAGCCACAAAATGCTGACTTTGTTGTATTACACATAAATATTTAGTCTTAACTGGCGTTCTAGGTATGCACAGGACAAAAATCCAGTTAGCACGTGCCTGGGCCAGAAAAGCAAAAAGTTAAAAGGAAACATTGATGAGATGCCACAAATTAGTGTGAGCAGAGGAGGGGCAAGCCCGGGTCTCAGGCAGCTGGCCTCTGTGACCAGCATTGTCACAACTCATTTCTGACCCTCGATTCTGCCTCTGCCCAACGTCCACAACGTAGGAGATGTCGTCACAATACCCAGAGTCACCCAAAAAGAGTAGGTCCAACACTTAGTCTGTCAGGTCTTAAGACAGGATAATGATTTGCTAAGCTGTGGTCCAAGGAATCATTTTGGGCAATTCATCAACATCAAGAACAAGCTATGAAGACCTAACCGTTGATGGCCTAAGTTCATTGGTGACCTTGAGGGTTTCCATGAGGCCGTCAAGGAAACACAAAACTCATTCTTACTTTGTTCAGGTCACACTTCCAAGGTGGAAAGTCTTAGCTTGTCCCCAGCCCAAATGTCACCCGTCATCCTGCCCTGTGACTTTCTTCCTGGGCTTTAATTCCTGATGATTTGATTGGTGGTTTATGGTAAGTTTGTTACTATAGCTAATAAGCTCCTGAGACAACATAGTTTTCCTCTGGCTTACCTGAAGACCAGAGTATAAGTGTGAGTGTGTGTGTGTGTGTGTGTGTGTGTGTGTGTGTGTGTATGCACAGGTGAGCTCACGTGTGCAAATGAATGCACACACGTGCCTTCTACATGTTAATTGAGAAATATAAAATCTCTTATAGTCCTGTGGCCTCATCTGTCCCTGTCTTCTGAGTCCTTTGCATTAAGTCAAGAAGATGGAGAAGAAAATGAAGAAAATGAAGAACAGCCATTCTTAACCACTTCATTTCTGTTCACATTCCATTGTTGAGTCATAGTCCCTGCCAATACGCAAAGGGTGCTGGGATATGTAGTTTCTGATGGACAGTTACTTCCTAGGCACAATGTTTGACCACATATTAGTCTATCTATTTTTCTAAACCGAAGTACTTGAAACTAGGCATGTTATAAAGATTAATCTATTTGGAGGCTGGAAAATGAAGAACAAGACACCCACACCCACTCAGAAGCCGGGGAGAGGGTCTTTCTGCTGCACCATATGGCTGATATCACAGGACAAGACGTTGCCACCTAAGACCACTGGGGGAAAACGATATTTACATTATGAAATTGCAGTTATGAAGTAGTAACAAAAATAGTTTTATGGTTGGAGTCACCACAACATGAGGAACTGTATTAAAGGGTACGCATTATTAAAGAAGTGCCATTATGGCCCAAAGGACACATTCAGGAAGGTTCTCAGGGGTGCCACTCACAATCACTCCAAGTTAGGAACCACACAAAAACTTCTGGAAATAAGATAACAATGAATCCAAGAGTCTAGGAAGGTGAGAACCTCCGCTCTGGTTCATCCCTGGGAGGGACCGTGAAGCCTTAAGAGGGGCCTCTGCTCTCCCTGGGTGGGACGGCCTGCTTATCTCATTTCTCCGGAGCCATTTGAATTTATTCCTGTGAGACTTTCAAATCAAAGTCACCTCTCACAACAGTTTGGTAGCAAAACACAACTGTCACCTATTTGAAGATATGGACTTCTCCTCAGAACCACGTGGTCTCACGTTGGTGCCCCAAGGCTCCATTCCTTCCACCTTGCTCATTGCTGGTCCCTTCCCTCTCTCCCTACCTTGCCCCGCCTCTGCCTGGCTTGTTTCCAACAGCCATTGTTTCTTGTCCTTGTCTCTCCCTTCCCTTCCCCAGGAGGTCTCCCCACTCCTGATGGCCACCCCTGTGTCCCTGCCACAGGTGTGTGCAGCAGGTCTGGGTGGCTGCTCTGACATTCCCAAGGCTCCTGATAACAGATGAACATAAACAAGAGCCCAGCAGGACCTGGAACTCTACCCTGCATGCCTCCCCTGACCATCAGCACCCATCTGCCCTCCAGCACAAGGGTAGGTGTGGGTGGCTCAGGGATCATTAGGTGGCTGGGTGCAGGGAAGAAGGAATGTGGTTCCACAAGAACCAAACTCTTCGCTGGAGGTCATGGGAGGGGGTGGTTTCCTTTAAAACAAAACAAAAAAAAAATGTGTACTCTGAAATAGCTGTATGCATTGCACCTCAAAAGAGAAGGACCAGAAATCTTAGGGCAGCAAAATCTCTCTCCTAAAGAAAACAAAGTACTTGTGAGTCCTTGGAGCAGCAAGCGGCTCTCACCCAAACCCCGCAACTGCCTCCTGGCATCCTAGTTGTTCTTGACCCAGGTGCCCATCACCCCACACATCCTGCTGTGAGAAACTGTCAAGCTGTACAATAATAAAAAGTGCATCTCTTTCCGTGTCTACTAGGCAAAATGAAGCCATCTTACCTAACGACTGGGCATTTGGGCTTTGGAAGGAGTGAGGGGTCTTGGGAAGGTGTGGCAGGTCCAGCAGGTCCTCAAGGCCTCTCGGGGAGGGGTAGCCCTCAAAGTGTCTCACTTCCTCCACCAGAGCAGCCAAGTCATGTAGAATGGAACAACATTGGTGTGACTCCGTTTTCTGCTGTCGTAGCAAATACGTGAAATAAACCAACTTAAAACGAGAAAACTTGGGAGGAGGATTCAGTTCAGCCAGCAGCAGCAGAGAGGTTGCCTCTGGCTAGTATGCAGCCCTAGACTGTTTGATTCTCAGCACTGGGGAAGGGCAAGGGAGGGACATTAATTTTGACTCACAGCAATTTTGGAAGTTTTAATTTGTGGTTGTTGGTCCTGTTTCTTTTGGTGTTCCCATTTTTTTTAAATCCACTCATTAACAAAATTCGTGACTTTCAATGTTTTCCCCAAATTTTCATTACTGAGAAAGTCAAACATCTGTACACATAGTATACGATCAGTCTGTCCCAATTCTATTATTAGCAATTCATGGCCAACCTTATTGCCTCTACCCTCTAATGATCCCAACCATCAATCATTTCATCTGTGAAGATTTTGTTTTTTGAAATAATATGTTTTTCATCAAAAAATATTCCATTTAAACCAAGGTATAAGCAACTAAAAATGTCTAAATTGTCAGCTCTCTCTAGCTGAGTGGAATTTTAATTAATTCACAAGCTGAGGAGCAGTGCAATGGCAACAGCTTTCGGGGCACCCCTTCTCCAGTGGAAAGCAGGGAAGCAAGGCATCTTGGGGGTAGATAGAGGCAGATGGTAGGTGGAAGTCAGGCATCTTACTTGAGGTGAGGTGGAGGTGAGGTTTCTTGGAGATGGAGATTGGTCTCTTAGGGATGGAGATGAGAATGTCAACATTGACTAATAGGACCTCTATCACAACCTGTTAGCAACCACCATTCCGTTACTTCTTCCACCAGTTAGCCCTGGCACTGTCCTCATCAAAAACGAAGATATTTGTGTCCCATTCAAAGAATGCTCTGACTTTGCGCCCATCTCTCACATTCCAAATGCCTTACTCTATAGTAAAACAATACCTCCAACAGACCCATTACAAGCTGTAAGAAGCAAATGTACCATTTGGCCTAACCTATTGAACATCCCCGTTCTGCCACCAAAGCACTGGTGTTACTAGTGGTGTTCCCCTGTGATTGTGAGCCTCTCTGCCACTGACAGTACTGCCAGAGAGATCATACCTTTTCACTCACCTAGAACACATCAAGACCCAAAGTCCATATCTACTGCCTTTACTCCACCAGAGAGCTGAAAAATCAAGAAGAGCCATTGTTAAGTCAGGGGTCATCGGCTGCAGTTCAAATTCATTGGCAAGGGACATTTATGGGAACAGAACTGAGCCAGCAACCTAGGATGGAGCAGGTACAGCGGAGCAACCACTGAGGGAGTGGGCTGGAGCCAGAGACCTCTGCATGTCCAGGCGTGAGTCTGGGTCTTCCAAGGGAGTAGGCAGGAATGAGAGACCTCTGTTGGTCTGGGCATGAGTCTGGGACCTCTGAAGGAGTGGCCTGAGCCAGGACCTCTATGGGTGTAGGTGTCAGTCTGGGACCTCCAAGGGAGTAGGCAGGAACCAGAGACCTCTGTTGGTCTGGGTGTGAGTCTGGGACTTCTAAGGAAGTAGGCCTGAGACAGGACCTCTTCAGGTCCAAGTGCACCAGAGAATGGGACCTCTGAGGGAGTAGATCTGAACCAGAGACTTTTGTGGGACCATCTCCAAACCAGGGACCTCCATAGGAATGGATGTGGACCAGGAACATTTACAGAAACAGGACTGAGCCAGCAACCGAGGCCGGAGCAGGCCTGAGACGGTGAGCTCCACAGGAGCAGAGCAAACCCTGGGAATGCTAAGCGACCTCCAGGAACATGGAGTGACCAACAGGGTGACTGGAACTGTGGCACCGACTGTGCCACAAGGAGCAACCATCTGAGTCTTGAATCCACTGGCACCTGGAAGAGTGATCACCACAGTCACAGACAGCCCCAACTACACCAATCAGAGGAAAAGATGGGTAGACAAGGTAAGAACACATGTAACACCATAAAGAACAACACAACACCAATAAAAACTAGTGACCCTACAATAGCAAAACTTGAACAACCAAATATAGATGAAGCAGAAGAAAATGACCTAAAAAATAACTTTAGGAAAATGTCGAGGCACTTAAAGAAGAAATGAAAAATTCCCTCAAAGAAATGGAGGAAAAAAAACAAAAAATGGGAAGACATCAACAAATCCCTTAAAGAAAACCAAGAAAAAGCAATCAAACATATGAAAGAAACTATTCAAGACTTGAAAACTGAAATAGAGACAACAAAGAAAACAGAAGCCAAGGGAATTATAGAAACAGAAATCATGAGAAAATGATCAGGAATCACAAATGCAAGCATAAACAGCAGAATACAAGAGATAGAAGAGAGAATCTCAAGTGCTGAAGATACAATAGAGTAAATAGACTCATCAATCAAAGAAACATTAAATCTAACAAAAGCTTAAAACAAAATATCCAGGAAATATGGGACACCTTGAAAAGACCAAACCTAAGAATAATAGGTATAGAAGAAGGACAAGTTCAACTCAAAAGCACAGAAAATATACTTAACAAAATCACAGAAAAAATTTTCCCAACCTAAAGAAAAATATGCCTATGAAGATACAAGGAGCTTACAGAACACCAAATAAACTGGATCAAAAAAAAGTCCCCTTGCCACATAATAAAACACTAAACATACAGAATAAAGAAAAAATATTAAGAGCTGCAAAGGAAAAGGGCCAGTAACAGATAAAGACAGACCAATCAGAATTACACCTGATTTCTCAATGGAGAAAATGAAAGCCAGAAGGTCCTGGTCAGGCATTACACAAACATTAAAAGCCCATGGATGCTAGCTCAGGCTACTATACCCAGCAAAACTTTCAATTACTATAGAAGGACAAAACAAGATATTCCATGACAAAACCAGATGTAAGCAATATCTAGCCACAAACCCAGCCCTACACAAAGTACTAGAAGGAAAACTCCAAACCAAGGAAGTTGGCTACATCAACAAAAACACAGACAATTGATGATCTCACAACAGCAAATCCCAAAGAATGGAAAAACACACAAAATAACATCACCAACAACAAAAACTAAATTAACAGGAGATCACAATCACTGGTCATTAATATTCCTTAATATAAATGGACTCACCTATAAAAAGACACAGGCTGACAGACTGGATATGAAAACAGAATCCATCCTTCTTCTGCATACAAGAAACACACCTCAACCTCAAAGACAGACACAACCTCAGAGTAAAGGGTTGGGAAAAAATATACCAATCAAATGTACCTAAGAAATAAGCAGGTGTAACTATCCTAATATCTAACAAAATAGACTTCAAACTAAAATCAATCAAAAGAGACAAAATCGGACATTTCATATTAATCAAAGGAAAAATCCATCAAGAGAAAAATCTCAATACTGAACGTCTATGCCCTGAATACAAGGGCACCCTCATATGTTAAAGAAACACTTCTAAAGCTTAAATCATATATTAAACCCCACACACTAATAGTGGGAGACTTCAACACTCCACTCTCACCACTGGACAGATTTGTCAGTCAGAAAACTAACAAAGATATAAGGGAACTAACAGATGTTATGACTCAAATGGACTTAACAGACAATGTAACCCACCATATAAACAAACTGAAAAATAAAAACCACATAATAATCACATTAGATGCTGAAAAAGCTTTTGACAAAATATAACATCCCTTCATGATAAGGGTCTTGGAGAGAGCAGGGATACAAGGAACATACATAAATATAATAAATATATAATAATATACCTAAATATAATAATACAGCAAGTCAACAGTCAACATCAAACTAAATGGAGAGAAACTCACAGCGATCCCACTGAAATCAGGAACAAGACAACGTTGTCCACTCTCTCCATATCAATTCAATATAGTTCTTGAGGTTCTAACTAGAGCAATAAAACAACAAGAGGAGATCAAGGGGATATAAATCAGAAAAGAAGTCAAACTCTCACTGTTTGCTGATGATATGATAGTTTACATAAGCGGCCCCAAAAATTCTACCAATGAACTTCTACAACTCATAAACACATTCAGTAATGTAGCAGGATACAAGATCAACTCAAAAAAATCAGTAGTCCTCCTTTACACAGATGATAAATGGACTGATAAATCAGAGAACCATCACCCTTCACAATAGTCAGATATAGCAAAAAATGTCTCAGAGTAACTCTAGCCAAACAAGTGGAAGACCTGTATGACAAGAACTTTAAATCTCTGAAGAAAGAAATTGAAGAAGACACCAGAAAGTGGAAAGATCTCCCATACTCTTGGGTAGGTAGACATAGTAAAAATGGCAATCTTACCAAAAGCAATCTACAGATTCAATGCAATTCCCAGCAAAATTTTTCACAGACCTCGAAAGAATGGTATTCAACTTCATAAGGAAAAGCAAAAAAAACTCAGGATAGCCAAAACAATCCCATACAAAAGAACTTCTGGCGGCATCACAAACTCTACTACAGAGCTACAGTACTGATAACAGCCTGGTATTGGCATAAAAACAGACAGGAGGACCAATGGAACTGAATCGAAGACCCAGATATTAATCCATATACCTACGAACATCTGATTTTTGACAAAGAAGCAAAAGATATAAAATAGAAAAAAAGAAAGCATATTTAATCAAATTCATTGGCTATGCCTTTTAGTAGGTTAAGGGTTCAAACTACAGGATATCTTAGGAACCATTTGCAAACCTGCAGTCACTCAGGGTTTTCTGGTTCTTCTTTCTACCCTGAGTTCAAGGGTCAAGGGTCTTCCAACCTGGATACAGAAGAGGCAGCCCTTGATGACAGGACAGTAGGACGTGTATTCCTCCCAACATGGGCAAGCCATCAGGCCATAACTGCGTCCAGGAGTTCATCTTACCTTGTTTGTGGCTCTTGCAACATGTAGAGATTTGGGGATCATTTGCCAGAGTTCACTTGTCAGGAGGTGTGGTGGTTTGGCTAAGAATGGCCCCATCGGCTCATATTTGAATACTTAGTCACCAGTTAGTACACTGCTTGAGAAGCATTAGGAAGTGTGGTCTTACTGGGGTAGGTGTGGCCTTGTTGGAGAAAGTGTGTCACTCGGGGTAGGCTTTGAGGTTTCACAAGCCCAAGCCAGGCCCAGTGGCTCTCTCTTCCTGCTGGGGGTGCAGATGTAGAACCCTTAGCTAACTCCCCAGCACCATGTCTGCCTGTGTGCCCACCATGCTCCCCGCCATGAGGATAACAGACTAAGCCTCTGAAACTTTAAGCAAACCCCAATTAAATGCTTTTCTTTGTAAGGGTTCTTGTGATCATGGTATCTCTTCACAGCAATATAACACTGGCTAAGATGGGAAGGGCCATCAAATTCTCACAGAGACAAATCAGCAGCTTCCCTTTTAAAGTACCAGGCAAGGCAGACTGCAGGCTTCACCGTGACTCCCTCCCAGGGAGCCTGGACCGATGTTAGTAGAGTAAATGTTCCTTGGTGGGGAGTTCTGAAAAATGCTGTTTACAACACCGCCCAGCAACATAGGCTTCCTTGTCTTTCCTACCTCCTCAGCCCCAGTACCTACAGGAACCACCTTCCAAGAGATCCACACGCAATCTATTCATGTCTGTCTCTGGGGGGACCTCAGGCAGAACTCCAGGCTAGGGCTGTTCAGTTCAGGTCGTCCTGCCATCAACCCCCACCCCTCCACGATGGGCACATCTGTCTGGAGAGCTACTGTGAACCAGTCATTGTGCAAGGGTGGTTTGCCTCAGAGATCAAAGAAGCCTCTGCATTCTGGAAGAAAATATTGGGTCACATAGCATGTCATTTCAGAATGGCTCTACAAGTACAGCACTTCCTGAGCTCCGCAATTACAGCCTCTTTCTGTGTTCAGTTTAAATGACCGTGTAAGCAGCTATTTACGCTCTGGCTCTGGGCACCACTCAAGGGCTCCTTCTAAATATATCCTGGCAAACCCTAGGCTGCCCGAATGCCTATATGCGAGGGGTGCCACTGTGTTCGCGGATGAGTGCCTCCACATAAAGCCCCGCCTGGCGCACCATTGAAAGCCATATAGCCCTCCCTGCCTCTGCTTTTCCCTTCTCCTTACCCTGTTGTAGAAGCCACAAGGAATTCCCACAGAGTGGGGAAAGCCGCGGAGCTTTGAGAGTCATTGTTCGGCTGGCTTCAAGGGCCAGAACTCTGCGGAGTTTAACAACAGGCCTGCTTCTTAAAACATGTGCCCAGTAAATGTTTGTCAGCTTTCAGACCCATATTCATGGATTGCTCTACCTACCTCCTTTTCCCTCCCTCCTTTCCTCTCCGAAGCAAAGCGTACACATTTGTCATTGCTTGTGATGGGCAGAGACCGGGCTCGTCATCCATGTCCGTGGGTGGGTGTGGGTAGGTGAAGTGCACTAGCCCCACCTATGGAACACTCTCTGGCCTTTTTAAAGTGGTTCTTTGTGTTCTGAGAAGGAAGTGCCTCCGAGACACATTAACTGAAGACAATGTGTGATGTACGAGCAAAGGAAAAAGTTAGAAATGCACAAAATACGGCTGAAGCGCAAAGGAGAATCTTCACAGAGCCTGCCTGCAGGGAAGCAGAGCGGAGCATAGGGGCCCACAGTGAGAAGGGGTACTTTGCCCACTTTATGTGGATGTATATACCCACATACACTGATAAAGAGAAAACAAAAGGAGCCGAGGGTGGGGAGGGGGAACCCTCTGTGGGTAAAGCAAGCCAAATTCAGATCCCCAGCATCCACACAAAGGCCAGGTGGGCGTGGCAGACCACCCATAATCCCACTGCTCAGGCGGTCCTGGAGGGAAGCTGGCTAGCTAGATGACTGGGACCAGAGAGCTCTGGATTCAGGAGAGAGACTCTGCCTCAACGTGGAAGGAGAAGCGTGACTGAGGAAGATGCCTTTGGCCTCCACTCATGTACACACGTGTGTGCCCAAGTTCATGCAAACACTGTCCTGCTTGGTTTTTGTGGGCTTGGCACAACCTAGAGTCATTTGGAAAGAGGAACCCAGGTTGAGAAATTATCAGATTGCCTGTAGGTGAGTCTGCAGGGCAAGCTCTTTGTTAATGATTGATATGGTAGGGTCCAAGTCACGGGGGCTGGTGCCACCCCTGGACAGGCAGTCCCGGGTAATATAGAAAGTAGGCTGAGCAGGCAGCCTTTCTTCGTGGCTTCCGCTTCAGTTCCTGCCTCCGGGTTTCTGCACTGAGTTCCCAAGGACATTGACTTCCAGATGGACTGTTAACTGGAAGTGTAAGATGAACTAATCCTATTCTCCCCAGGTTGCTTCTGGCCATGGTGTCTATCCAGTAATAAAAACCCTAACTAAGACAAACACACATGAACACATTTGCACATCACACACACATACACTCGCCAAAACTAAAAAGAAAGCAAGACCTGTGTTCGGGTGTAATGTCACTCACCATTGTGTGCATTTATACAGTAGGATTTGGAGTCCATGTGTCTCCCCTCCTGTGCTTGGCTCGGAGCACACACAGACCCCGCTTCTAAATAAGTTGAATGTGGCCAGCACCTTTTCAAAAACAGAATGCCAACCCTACCTCCTTGGGGGTGGAAGCAATAGAAACAAAAAACTATCCCAAGGGATTGGAAGCAGTGGCAGGTTTCAGTTACTCAGGGCGCTAAGTTCAGGCATTGAAAGCTAGACTGGGCCACATAGCAAGACAGAGAGAGAAGGAAAAGAGGAGGAGGTGAAGGAGGAGAGACCAAGAGAGAACAAAGGAAAGGGCTGGAAGAGAACGGAACACCACATGACAGAGGAGCATGAGAGTAGTCCTTCCACACACTGCACAGAGACACCTTGGTCACAACTGACTGCGCAGATAACTTTGGTTCCAAAGATTACAGCAGAGCTGAAAGTTTACTGCGGCCCAGTGATGTCCTAACTGGAGCACGAGATGCCCCAGCACAATGCACAGTGCCTGTCTGCAGTGGTGCTGTGCAAACAGACCTATCTGCACTGCCTACAGCACAGACAGTTACAGGTGGTATATAGCACCCGATAATGGCCAGTTAAGAACCACTGTGGCTAGCTGGGTGGTGGTGGCCTACACCTTTCATCCCAGCACTCAGGAGGCAAAGGCAGAAGGATCCCTGTGAGCCTGAGGCCAGCCTGGTCTACAGAGCTAGTTCCAGGACAGCAAAGGCTATACAGAGAAACATTGTCGGGGGGGTGGGGGGGATGGACAGATGGAACCACAGGACCCGATACCAGGTGGCTGTGACTGCCTTAGCTTCTTTCCCTGTAGCTGTGATAAAATGCTCTGACCAAAGCATTTGTCTTTAGCTCATAGTTCAAAGTACAGTGCCTCACGGCAGAGAAGTCAGTGTGGCAGGACCTGAAAGTAGCTGGTCACATAGCACCCATACTCAGGGAACAGAGAATGGGGCTGTAAAGGTGGCCCAGTGGTTAAGAGCGCTTGCTGCCTTTGCAGAGGACCAGACTTTGGTTCTCAACACCTACATAGTGGCTCACAACTGTCTGTAACTCCAGGTCCAAGAAGTCAAATGCCCGCTCCTGCCCTCCACAGGTATTCCATGCATTTGGTGCACATAGCACACTTAGGTTCATCCGCATGAAGTCTAACAAGTAAGCATTTGTAAAAGGTAACAAAGTGATGAATGCAAAAGATCACTTGGCTCCTTTGCTCCACTTTATTCAATTCGGGATTTCCTACCCAGAGGATAGTCCCACCTACCTACGATTAAGACAGATCTTCCAACATCAGTTAGTGTAATTACAATAATCCCCCACAAATATGCCCAGAGGCCCATGACTCAGGTGATTCCTCATCCTGTCAAGGTGGCCATTAACACTGTCACCACTCACCGTACCTGAGTTACATATCCACTATTCTGAATTTCATTGGTATTTTAGAGTGTGCTTCTGTGTATAAAAGCCTGTTCGCCATGAAAGTGTGCTGCCTTGCCCGGCTCAGGCATCTCATGTTTTACATGGCTCTCAGCTGTGTCACAGATGGCCGCCCTACGCCATCTAGATCATAAAAGAATATTTTACGATGCTCAGAAGATGAAATATCTGGAGATGCACTTCTCGGAGCACAGGTCTTTCATGTGTACGCGCATCTGAAGTCTTTCCCTACCGCTGTCTGTAATATTGCTTTGATATGGAGAATCTCGCCGAAGCGTCATGGGTACCCACAGCCCTGCCTGACTTTTGATGTGGGTGCTAAAGATTTGCAGAACCAGCAGTCTTATCTCCAGAGCTGTTTCCCAGCCCTGTGCCCCACCTTTAAGTGACAAATGACAGCATTTGCTGAGTGCCTAGAATGTTAGAATGTGCCTCGCAGCACTCTCAGCTCTGGGGATCTAGA
The DNA here is from genome assembly GCF_982192425.1 of Myodes glareolus. NCBI lineage: Eukaryota > Metazoa > Chordata > Mammalia > Rodentia > Cricetidae > Myodes > Myodes glareolus. The sequence goes on along the minus strand of NC_142035.1, from coordinate 34,531,190 downwards.
AGATCCTTAAAGGAAAAAAAACAAAAACAAAAACCCTCGATGGGGATTAGCTCCATGGTGGAGCAGAGCATGGTGGAGCAGAGTGCTTGCCTGCATGTGTGAAGCTCCGGGTTCAGAGAAAAATCCCTGGCCTCTCCAGATTCTCCCTGGGTTGAGTAGGGAGGAAGACAAGCTAAACAGCTGGCATCGTGGTATATTAAGTTGCGACCAATTGCTGTGGGAGATAAACGGCAGGAGATGAGGGGGGGTAGACTTCAGTTTTCAGGTGGGCAAAAATATCTGGAGATAAAAGCGAGGGTTGCAGAGGTATAAAGCCCGCCGAGGCGCCAAAGGACCCACCTCACAGGGCAGACTCCCTCCCGGCCACTACACACACACCTGATGCGGGTATAGGGGCTTGGGAACCTGGAAACGCCCCCGCCACCGCACACACACACCTGATGCATGCCTGGCGGGGTTGGGAACCTGGAAACTCCCCAGAACCTGATTTTCTATGAACTCACATGAGTCAGCTCCATTTTATGGGTCAAATGGAGCCCCAAAACAAGAGAAGACCAGATCCTGTTACTCACCAAGGCAGTCTGAAGACATAGAAACCCCGTGGGCCTCATTCCAACCTCAGTCTCAGGTCTGAGGAAAGAAGCCTGAAGAAACAAAGCAAACAAATAAATGTTCCGAGAATTCTGCCCCTAACTACCCCTGAATGGAAACCAGCTAAATCCGTATGGACACTAACTACTCCTGTGCGGAGACTAACTACCTCTGTGTAGACGCTAACTATCTCTGTGTGGAGACTAACTACCCCTGTGTGGAGACTAACTACACCTGTGTGGAGACTAACTATCTCTGTATAGATGCTAACTATCTCTGTGGGGAAACTAACTACATCTGTGTAGACGCTAACTATCTCTGTGTGGAGACTAACTACCCCTGTGTGGAGACTAACTACCCCTGTGTGGAGACTAACTACACCTGTGTGGAGACTAACTACCCCTGTGTGGAGACTGACTATCTCTGTGGGGAAACTGCCCCTGTGTGGAGACTAACAACCTCTGTGTAGGTGACTAACTATACCTGTGTGGACTAACTACCCCTGTGTGGAGACTAACTACCTCTGTGTAGGTGACTAACTATACCTGTGTGGAGACTAACTATCTCTGTATAGATGCTAACTATCTCTGTGGGGAAACTAACTACATCTGTGTGGAAATTAAGTACCCCTGTGTGGAGACTTACTACCCTGTGTGGAGACTAACTACCACTGTATGGAGACTAACTACCCCTGTGTGGAGACTAACTACCACTGTATGGAGACTTACTACCCTGTGTGGAGACCTACTACCCCGTGTGGAGACTTACTACCCTGTGTGGAGACCTACTACCCCATGTGGAGACTAACTACCCCATGTAGAGACTAACTACCCCTGTGTGGAGACTAACTACCCCTGGGTGGAGACTAACTACCCCTGTGTGGAGACTAACTACCCCTGTATAGAGACTAACTACCCCTGTGTGGAGACTAACTACCCCTGTGGGGAGACTACCTACCCCTGTGTGGAGACTTGCCAGTGTATGCCTTCAGAGCACTTCACCTGCAAAATACTCCACAGAGAGAAGGGATCTTAAGGGGACACCTCAGAGTGTCACCAGAAGTCTTAAAGGCCTCTGAGAGAAAACCCACCAGACTCTGCTCAGCTGGGTGTTTCCCAGAGTCCCTTGAGAACTGGCTGTTACAGACACGCTGGACGCACGCACATATGGACCCTCTTAGCAGCAGTGGAATAGGTTCCAGGAGAATCATTCTTGGGGAATTTATCTGATGAATTGCCCAGCAAGTTGTTGCTGCTGCTCTCTGTTATTTTCCCAGGAAAAGTCTCCATCAAGACCGCTATACACACGTGCGCATGCTCATACTCACATGTATGTACACACACACACACACACACACACACACACACACACACACACGGCAGAGGGAGGCTAGAACCCTAAAGAACAGGGGGCCATTTCTGCTTGAGGGCGGGCGATGAGTGTGTGTATCCACAAGTGATGAGGGGCACAAAGACAGGAACACACCCTCCCCCTGAGGCAGGCAGCTAAGGGCAATGTCTCAGTTTCTTTTCCTAATACCATGGTAAAAATATTCTGCCAAAAGAAATTTAAAGGAGAGGAGTTTTTAATTTTTTTTTAACTCTTATACTCTTTGGGAACCTGCCACCCACCTCCCAAATAAACAGATGCAGACGTATTCTTTCTTTTGAATGCTCGGCCTTAGCTTGGCTTGTTTCTAGCCAGCTTTTCTTAAATTATCCTGTCTATCTTTTGCTTCTGGGCTTTTATCCTTCTCTATTTTGTATACCTTTCTTTACTTCTTACTCCATGGGTTGCTGTGAGCTGGGTGGCTGGTGCCTGGCCTCCTCTCTCCTTCTCCCTTTTTGTTACCCCTTCTTCTCTTTTTCTCTTTCTATTTATTCTCTCTGTCTGGCAGCCCCACCTATCCTTTCTCCTGCCTAGCTATTGGTCGTTCAGCTCTTTATTAGACCAATCAGGTGTTTTAGACAGGCAAAGTAACACAGCTTCACAGAGTTAAACAAATACAACATAAAAGAATGCAGCACATCTTTGCGTCATTAAACAAATGTTCCGCAGCATAAACGAATGTAACACATCTCCAACTAATACTCCACAATAGGGTTTGTCCTGGCTCATAGCTCCATGATACTGTCTGTCAAGGAGAAAGGAACTTAAAGGAGCTAGTCATATCACATCCACAATCAGGAACAGAGAGCAAGGTGGATACCTGTCCCTGCTCGGCTTCCTTCCTCTACTTACACAATGTAGGGACTGTCACTACCCACAGAGAGAGGGCATCCCCACCTCCACACAATAGCCACCCACACGCATGCCCAAAGGCCCCTTTCCCAGGCACTTAAGTCCAGTGGACAGTTAACAGAGCAGTGTTCAGTATAAGGAAGTCACCACACTGACTCTAATGTCTCCTTTTGTCGAAGAGTGGGGGAGACCTTTTAACACTGACTCCTGAGGATCCTGCTTGTGGTCACCATGTGCCTAGCAGAAAGGATGCTGGTGCTGCTTAGGAGCCTTCTAAGACACCTGCTAGAATATCCATAGCAACCCTGCTCATAAGACCCCAAACTGGATACAGCCCAAGTACCCATCCACGGGGGGATATATAAATAACAGATACTCATACAGTGGTGCAGAGCACAGGGGGTGAAGACAGAGGGCTTAGGGAGAAGCCTTGGTCTGTTAAGTGCTCACCACACAAGCATGGAGCCCATCTCTAGCGCTCCTGTAAAAGCTGGGTGGGTGCTAACGTCAGTAATCCCCGCACCAGCAGGGCAGAGACAGGGTGCCCTGCCTCCGCTCACCAGCCCATCTCCCATCTAGCTGTACCAGTGAGCTCCAGGTTCATGAGAGACCTTGTCTCAAACAAGAAGGCAGACAACTAGAAAAAAAGAAGCCCCAGGCTGACCTTTAGCCTCCATATATACCCCTATACACACGCACAGGAACGTGTAACATGCACAAATATGTACACGCACGCACACATGCACAAATAAGTCACCAAGTTGACAGTAGGATCAAAAGAGCTGGGAGACACACACACACAGACACACACACACACACCGTCACTCTTGTACACAGCCCTTCCAGCCCACTGTTAACACAGCCACTAGAGAAAGCTTTTCCAAGTCCAGATCTGCTTCGGTCATGCCCATGCTGGGCACTTCAGAAACTCTCCTTGTCCTCAACCTGACATTTACAGCTTCCTTCCCTCCTGCTTCCCCATCCCACTCCCATTCAGGGCCCCCAGCGGCATGAGCCCTCTCTTTCCATGTGCCCCCTCCGAAGCAGTGTTTTTCCTACACAGGGATTGACCTTAGCAAATGCCCAGTACCTCCAGCCGCCTCTCCTTCTCTAAAGCCCCTTGGAGTGTTCCCGGCACTGCCAAGCAATAGCCCATCTAAGGACCCTTATTTCCTACCAGACCACACTCCAGGGGCCAGGGGCTGGTTCTGTTGTGCCCAGCATCACAGCTTCCATCCCCGCAGGCGACCAGGCAATACCCCGCAGCACGTGTGGATGGAATGGAGCACCTCTTTGGAAAGGACCATTCCCAAACACTGATATCCCCGCAGTTTGCAAAATCTACCCACTCCTTTGCTTCTATTCATGTAAAACCTTCCTCTGTGCCCATAGACAGGGCCACAGGAAGGGCACCCCAGGAGGATGCCCATCTCTCTCTCTCTCCCTCCAAATTTATCCTGAGGGCAGAACCGCACTGCTTTCCAGGATTCCTCTGAGATGGAGCTATGGCTGTAGGGATGGCCTGATTCCTAAAACACCTTCCCAAGGACACCTGGGTCCTTTTTCTCCCTCTCCCAACCTCTAGCTATATCTTCTGAGGTCAGCTCCCAACCAAAGTTGCCTCTGTCTGAGTCCTTGCCAAAAAGACTACTTCCCAGGCTCTGTCTTCCAAGAGGTTGAGGAGCAGGCCGAAACTTTGAACCAACTTTATTTGAATGTTCTCTGTAGAATCCACAAGGTAGTATCACTAAGTACAGAGTTCAGTGACGGGGAAAGGGTATTGTGCCTACTAGCCTGAGAAACAGCCAGGATTTCAGGGCCAAAGGAAAGTATGACGCCACTAAAAAAAAAAAAATGAAGAAGGAGGAGAAGGAAAAGGAGGAGGAGGAGAAGGAGAAGAAAAGGAGAAGAAGAAGAAGAAGAAGAAGAAGAAGAAGAAGAAGAAGAAGAAGAAGAAGAAGAAGAAGAAGAAGAAGAAGAAGAAGAAGAAGAAAAGACGAAGAAATTGAGGTTAGGCTCAGCAACGGCGGAAAGCTGACTAACAAACTGAGAGAGCCAAGGATTGCAGTGTTTAATAGATGCTGGAAGAGGCAAGGAAAGATTCTCACTGCGGGGACCAGGCAGAGTAGGCTCTGCTGACACCTTGATTTGAAACTTTGCCTCGGGAACTGTGTGGTCCATTTCTGTTTCCAAAGTGACCTAGCTTGTGGTAATAGTTATAGCATCCTAGGAAAGGAAGACAGTATTGCCATACTTTCTGGCCTGCAATACATACTTATTTTCATGTGGCTACCAGGGCTTTGTGGAGAAGGCTTTGTTGTTGTTACTGTTTTCCAGAGGGGAAGCCCGGGGTCAGAAAGTCCAGGCGGTGAATGTAAAGGTAACAAAGCCGGCAAGTGAAGCAGTCAGCAGAGGTTCCGATCTGATCTACAGGTCCCGTTGTCATTAGCTCACTCAGTGTTATTGATCTGCAGTTTCCCGGGCACTCTCCAGGCATTGAAGATAGAGGGATGAGATGCTAGTTTTAATTGTCAGCTTGACACATGGTCAAATCACCTGGGAAGACAGTCTCAGTGAGGGACTGGCTAGCTCAGGTTAGCGGGCGGGCATGTCTAGGGGAACTGACTTGATGACATTAATTCATGTGGGCAGACCCATGTTTCTTTGGATTTGGGTCCAGGACTGTCTAAAAGAGAAAGTGAGCTACATTGTAGCACACAATGACGGATGATAACCCAGAATTATAAGATGGATAGGCCCTTTCTCTCTTATGGCTGTTTCTTGTCAGTGTGCTTTACTACAGCAACAGGAAAAGAAAGACAAAGGTCCCTACCACCCAGAGTTCACCTTCCAGCAGGGAGGCAGCCTAGTGAGTAATCCATTGCTTAGCAGGCTAGGTGGAGTCAGAGCCCATGAGCAGAGACTGGACAGGGGAAGGGAGGGTGAATGAGTCTGAGCTCAGTTTGGAGCAGAGGCAGCAGGAGCCTCAGGAAATGTGAGGCCTCTGCAGAGATGTGGGGATGGAGAGCGTGAGTCTTGTGGCTATCTTAGAGCTGAGTGTCCCAGGCATAGGGAACAGCCTGTGTATTACAGTAGGAAAGCCAAGACAAAACCAAGGGGCAATGAACTAGAGACGGCCTGTCTCTAAGCATTAGGGCCAGACTTACAGTATGCTACAAAGCATCTTCCAGATTGTACACAGGAGCTTCCAAGGCCGTGACACGCCCCCCCCCCCCCTTTTCTCCATTCCCAGTCAGATCGTTAGATCTCAGTCTCATCTGCTTTGTCTCTTTAGGCTCTATTTACATTTCATCTAAAGAATTCTGGAGCCGGGAAACAGGCCTGGGGTAAACGGCAGGACAGCCATGCCGTGAAAGATAAAGCACCTAACAGGCAACCGTGCAAACAAAGCCGAATACCCTGTGCTAAATGTAAAGAAGTCAGACCCAGATGACTACGTTCTGGTTTCAGTCCTATGGTATTCTAGAAAGGACAGATGTATGTAGACAGAAGACAGATGCAGGCTACCAGCAACGGCAAAGGGACTACTGTCCATGCTGCCCACTGAGCCTTAAGTGGGAATACTCTGGAAATTTCACACATGTGCGCGCACACGCACAAGCACACACACACACACACACACACACACACACACACACACACACACACATGCATACACCTGCGCCCCAGTAGATCCTGCTTGAGTAATCGTCTTTCATTCCGAGGTCACTATGAACCATGACAAAATGAACTGTGACAACTAGAATAGGATGGCACTCTGGTCATTCTGCACACAGGGCCATCAGCAGTGACTCTAAAGCCTTTCTGCCGCTCTACTTATCACACATGCAGTTCTCACAAGACTTCAGTGGAGGAGCAGGAACTCCACGGGGCTGCAAGTGGCAGCTTGTATTTCCCAGAACAGCAAGAGATACTATTAAAAATAAAATAATGAAACCTTGTGTCTTGAGCCTCTAGTTTGAGGAATAATTTGATACACAGTAACAGAAAAAAAAAAAAAGCAAGAACACCAGGAACAGAGCCTGAGGCAATGGCTGCAGTCTGTGTCTGCTCACTGTGCCCTGGACCAGCCACCTGTCTTTGCTCTGCCTTACTCCTCGCTTAAACAGTGGGGAGCCTTTACACACAGCCTGCTGGAGGAAGCGCCATGCGTCCCACCTTAAAGCCACAGGAGTCAGTTCTTCTCTGGGTGCCAGGTGCTAAAGTTATACCGGGCCCAAAATGAGTAGGGCTCTGTGATGAAGGACCGAATGTGTGCAAAGGACAAGGAGGCCTTCTGAAGAGGTGACATCTGAACTGAGACAGAAGGATAAAGGTGCCAGTTTGGGGCAGGTAAGATGTGTGTTCGCCACAGAGGAATACCAAAGGAAAATGCTAACAGGCTGTGAGTACATGCACACACAGATAACAACACACTTATGCACATGCATGCACACAAGCATATTATACACATTCGCGCACATGCATGTATATGGATACACACACAGCTTTAAAATATAAAAGGTTCTGGTTAGCATAAACATCACTTATTCTTGAGCAGGGTGAAGAACAATACGCACTAGTATGGGACAAAGAGCAGAACATTTTGTCAGGGGCTCAGCTCTGCCCTTGATTTCCTGGTGTCTGTCACCTTGGGTGGCCTTTTCTATGTGGGCATCCGTCCTTCTTGGTCTGGAAGGAATTGGGCTGGCATTAGAGGGATCCTTGTGGCTCATGCTGGCCTGGGAGGGCGGGTCGTGAGCATCTCTTCCTAACACCCTGGATTCAGCAATGTGCCATTGGGTGATGGCAGTTGGCTATGGTAGAGTGTTCACACCACTTTGCTGGGAAAATGCTATGGATGACTTGCTTTTCTTTGAGAGCTTTTTACCAACACACCGCTGGCCTGAACTGGAGCTTCACAGTCTTCTGCTGAAGTTCCCTGTGGCACAGAAAAGTTTGTACAACATCCCAGAGGCCTAGACCTGAGCATCTTAGAATTATCCTTAACACCTATTGGGGCTGGAGAGATGGCTCAATGGTTAAGAGCACCTGCTGCTCTCGAGGAGGATCTGGATTGAGTTCCCAGCGTCCATATGGGGCAGGTAACAACCATTCGTAACTCCAGCTGCAGAGGGATCCAATACCTCTGGCCTCCATGGGACCTACACTCATGTGCTCAGAAACACTCATACATGTGGTTAGAATAGTTCTGAAAGAAAAAAAGTATTGAAGCACTTCTCAGGGACCAGCGAGGAGATGATGCTGTGGGTAAAGGTGCTCACCACTAACACAGATGACCTGAGTATAGTCCCCCAGGCCCACATGGAGAAGGAGAGAACAGACTCCCAAAAGTTGCCCTTTGACCCCCACATTCATGCAATAGCATGTGCTCACACCTCCAAAAATAGATACTGGTTATAAAGATGATTGAAAGGCACCTATTGGCTAGGCACGGTGGCTCCCACTTGTAATCTCAACACTTGGGAGGTTGAGGGAGGAGAACTGCCACGATTTGAGGCCAGCCTGGGCTGCATAATGAGCTCTAGGCCGGCCTGGGCTACAGAGTGAGACGCTATTTCAATTTTAAAAAGCAACAACAACAAAAGCACTGGCTGTACTTTGAAATTTACAACCAGTGCGTATCTGCTTCCGGTTTATTCAAACTTTAAATTTTAATAAAAAAAAATTACAGCTTTATTGTCTTAACTTCACGAAGCTGGTGTATGTTGTTGATCCTGAAGGGCCTTTTATATCTTTATACCACACGCACACACACACTCACACACACACACACATACACACCTTTCCTCCATCCCCTGTTTTCCTGTAGGCAGGGGTTATTCTCCTCAGTCCCCGCAGAGGGGAAGCCTCCCCATCGGCTCTCTCTCCTCCCTCACCTCTTACCCCCTTCTAACCCATGGCCCCCTTCCTCAGAATTGGGATAGGCATGGGGTGGCCAACCCTCAGCTGCTTTGAGAGGCCCTGAGGCCATGGGGCCCAGGCATACCAGAGGACATTTCCTACTTGATCTGACAGCGCCTGGCTCCTTACTGCCCCTCTGTGCTGCCAGTAACCATGGGTCCAGACAGACAGGAGAGAGGAATTCCTTTGCTCCTTCTCCTCTGGAAGCATGTCACCCGAGGTTTCATCTGACGATCTGATTTCTACATGCCAGACTTGGGCCGCCATGGGCTTCCTGACTGACTGGGGACACACGCCTATATTGTGTCTGCGCCTCCTTTTTTGCCATCGGCTGCTAGGCATGGCTGGGTGGATGTGGAAAGTCAACTTGAAAGCAGCCGACAGCACTTCCAAGCACAGCCTGGGTACAGGGGCTGTCACACTGCAGAGGATCCAGCTTCGGAAGGGTCACAGGCCTTTGAGTGTCAGAACATTCATCGGGAAGAATGAATGTTTCCAGCAGAAAGTATAGAAAACAGCACCCGCTCCCAAAGGATCCTGGGTCTCTCTGTGGAGGACAGGGGGCGGAGCGCATCCAGAATACCCTTATCTGGAAGGGGAAAGTCTGAAAGTTAAAGGACCCTCTCCTGCTTCCTGATTCCCCAAAGCAGCACTCACTCACAGTCTCTACTGCCTCAATCTGCCCACAGCCCTCAGCCCTCAGCCCTCGGCCACCATTGCCCTTCCATTCCAGCAAATAAGCCGGGAGGACATCAACACGGATAGATCCAGGAACTACTTTTCGAGACTACCACACCATCTGCTTATCCTGTTTGGGGCTCCTTCCATTTCCTTTGGCTTCAAACCCTCGACTCCCTCAGTCTTAGTTTGGGTTCACCTCAGACAAGGGCTTGCACACACGGAAGTAGACCCAAACAGAGGTGAGAGACAGGGAAAGTGGATCCAGGAAAGGGGTGTGATGGGACTGGGTACCGCGGAGGCCACTGGGCCTTGGCACTTCCAGGACCTTCTGAGGAACTGCAGAATAAGTTGGGGTGCAAATCTAAGTAAAACAGAGGAAGGGAGCTTGGCACCAGCCTTAATTTCTCTGCTTTCTGACTGGGCATGCCTGTGACCAGCTACCTCACATTCCTACCACCTTGGTTTCCCTGGCATGAAGGACTGTATGCCCAAGCTGAGTCAAAACAAACCTTCCGTCCAGCGGTGGTGGTGCACGCCTTTAATCCCAGCACTCTGGAGGCAGAGGCAGGCAGATCTCTGTGAGCTCGAGTCCAGCCTGGTCTACAGAGCTACACAGGCTTTGTTGAGACGACACAAGGAAACCCTGTCTCGGGAAAATGAAAACAAAACAAACAAAAACCTTTCGGAGAGAGTTCATTTTAACTGTCAATGTGACACAACCTAAAACGTCACCGAGAGCTTCATTTGAGGACTAATCTAGATCAAGTTGCCCTGGGGGCTTATGTGTAGGAGACTGTCTTGGTTAATAGGGCAGCATTCCCTCGGCAAGGGGGTCCTGGAAGTATAATAAAGGAGAAAACAAGCAATCATGCATTTAGTTCCTTTCTACTCTGCACTCTGGAGTGAATAGCCACTTGACACTGCCTTCACGTCCGCTCAGTGATGGTCTGCAATCTGGAGCTATTAGCTGTATAAACCTTCTCCCTCCTACGCTTGCCTTCCATCGGGATATTTTATAACAGCAACAGAAATGAAGCTAGAACTCCTTCCTTCCCTCAGTTGCTTTTCCCAGAGTTGTCACCTCCTGTTCACAGAGGGCCACCCCCCAGGAGCATTAACTTCTGAGGCACAAATCACAGCAGCCTAGAGTTGCTTGATGCGGGAAGCCATTCACAAGCAGAGCTGCGGTCTGCTCTGTAGCTGCCGTCAGTAGACCAGGAGAAGACGTGGGAGACACCAAAGTGTCCACTAGAAACAGCCACCATGACAGCTGGCTGGGGTGCCTCTCCTGCTCACATGGTAAACTCTCCCACCCACCCCACCCTCCAGAGGCTCCTTTGAGCCCCTGTCCTTCCTGCTATAACCTGCCTCTTTGCCTATCTCCTTCCGCATTCAGAGTTCTTACCTTGACCCCACCGCTGCACCAAACACCTCCTGTTAGTCTTTCTTTCTCCCGCAAGCAACTTCTGGCCAGCAGGAGCCAACACACGTTCAGTGGTGGTGGTTAACATCGTATCTAGTTTGTAGCAGAAGCCTGAGAAAGTATGTAGAGTTCCTCTCCCCTTCCCCATGAAAACCCACCGGCGTACATTATGGAATGCATCTCTTATGCCCTAAAGACCGCACACGAAAGTTGCTGGCTAACTCCTGCCATTCTTGCTCTCTGGAGTTGACACTGTCACTTCTCCTCTCAGTGATACCAATCTGCCTGAAAGTCATACAAGTCAGAACCACCTTCTTAACCTTCGAAGCCTCCACAAACCTCGGGCACACGCAATCCCATGTGGCTTCTATCCGAGGCCAGGCTCGTTGGAATCCTCTGCCATTGCTCCCAGTGGCCCCCTCACCCAGGCCTTGAATCCTTCAACCTGGATTTTCTCCATGGATTCACCTGTTCTGAGTACTTTTTATAAATGAAATCATGTGACATTCACCCTTTGGTGTCTGGTTTCTTCCACTGGACATTTTTTAGGGCTCATCTCCTTCAGCATGTATAAGCAGCTCATTCCTTTTCACAAGTGGATACTATTTTATCTATGGACGTGCTACAAGTTGCATTTAGCCATTGAAAGACGAAAGGGAGGTCCAGCCCCTGGAATTGGTACAGGACAAACCCATACATCAAATTCTCAACACAAAGGAGATTTATTACCCAGAAGGGGCAAGTGGGGGCGGAGGCTGGGGGAGGCTGCAAAGGCAACAGCAGCCAAAGCAAGCAAGCAAGCAATCAAGAAGGCAAGAGCCGCAAGAGGTGTTTCTGCAGGTATGGGTCTTTAATGGGAAAAAGAGGAACTCTGTGCTCAGGTGCGTTGGTAAATCCTGATTGGGCAGGTTAGCCAGTGAAGTCAAATAATGAATTTTGATCGCTGAACCTCGGTGTTTTGTCTCAGGAATGAGTTGGTGTCTAAATAGGAGAATAGACCTTGGGGGCTAGCTTTAGGGATATAAGGGGTTTTAGCAAGGGAAAGGAAAGGGGGTAAAAGGGCCAAACCTGTCTGCAATGTTTGCCCTGCCCGTGCCTGTTAGAGCCCCTTCAGCCGCCGTGCATAGGACTGCGCCAGCAGGTACACACATCAAATGGCCAGTTCCCAGATGGCTTGTGTGTAACCTGAGAGCGCATCCCTTGGTCAGCAGCAATCTTTGTTTAGCTTTCTTTTTCCTCTAGTGCTGGGGGTTGAACTCGGAACCTCAGGAATGCCAGGCAAGCTCCCCCACCAAGTTACATCCCCCTCCATCTTTTTAACGTGGCCTGCTTTCTTTTTCTTTTTCAAAAGCTCATCCCTCTAGTTGGTGTCGGGTAGCTGCATCGTTGTCATTTGCATTTCTTTTGTGATTGGTGATGCTGAAAGTCTTGCCCCATACTTTGCCTGGCCAATTCTATTTCTTCTATGGAGAGACGTCTGTTTGACTCCTTTATCCGAGCTCTTTAAATTAAATCTCTTCTTTAGATAGATTTGGCTAGGTTTCCCCATGAAGTCATGGCTCTGGTCTCCAGGATTCTCCTAGCAGAGAGGAAGTCCCCAAAAAGGGACTGGGAGGGGAGCAAGTACAGGCTTTCACGGGCTCACGTTTTTTTCCTAGATAAGCATGAACTTTCCTGGCAGTGGGGCTTGCTTCCTCTCCAGCAACTGGGGAAGTCCCACGACACCCTGCTATTGGCCTGGAGGCAGGCGAGGGGCTGAACCTACAACCCCTGGGCCTACTGCCCACCACCACGGCCCCCTTCTACTGCTTTCCCCCTCCCTGCTTAGTGGGAGGGGACGGTGTTCCCCAGAGACCTGACCAGTTCCCAACCCTGCCCCAGCACTTTTTGAAGGCTGCCCATTTCCAAGCTGTTGGATCTGCTGTAAAGGGCCAGGGGACAGTTGGATGGCAGGTGACGAATCAGGGAGCCACATCTGGGGTATTGCCAACCCCAGGGCAAAGATCTGAGAGTAAAACAGTCCTACTGGTCAGCCTTACAGACCAGATTATGGTAACACACACCTTTAATCCCAGTAGCCACGCTAGTTGCCACAGAAACTAGGTGGTGCAGGCCTTTAATCTCAGCCCTAGAGAAAAATATAAAACAGGGGAAGACAGTTCTCAGAGTCTCACTCTGAGATTCTGGGAGGCGGGATCACCACTTCAGACTGAGGTTGAGGTAAGAGCCAGTGGCTGGCTGTTTTGCTTTTTGGGTCTTCATGTTGAACCCGAGTTTCTGGCCCTGAGTTTTTATTAACTGTGCTTCAATCACCCTGTCAAGCACCATCGGCTCTGCATCTCACTGCCCTGCTAACATCATGTGAGTGACACAGGACTCCGTGAGAAGTAGAACGAGCCACGTGCCTTGTCCCCAACCCGGACAGCTTCAGTCTTGGATGCACACTGGAACCACCTGAGAAACTAAAATGGAACCAAGCAGTCCTATCCACAGACTACTCAGGGGTTCAGCCAGGGGCCCCAAGTATCATGGGATTTTAAAAGATTACCCAGGTGACACCAGCGTGTATATTACAGGACTTATCACACCTGGGCCCACACCACATCCAGTCCCCTTCTGCAGGCAAGCTTCTGAGTCACTAGGGCCACAGAAACCTCTGGATTGTCGCTTTTACCTGGAGGTGCCAGAATGTCTCCAGAACAGAGTCCGTGTGCTCTTCTGGGAAGAGGGGGCTGAGGCAGAAACTCAGCTCTGAAACTCAAGGATGAGCAGGGACTAGGGAGTGAGTGAGGGATGTGCCAGACAGGGAAGGATACCCTCTAAGGTAGAGTGGCTGGAAGAGACTCTGATGGTGATGCGGGAGAATTGTCTGTATTCTGTCAATCATATTTTAATAAAACGCTGATTGGCCAGGCAGACAGTATAGGCGGGAAAACCAGACAAGAAGTAGAGGTGATGCAATGAGAATAGGAGAATTCTGGGAAGCAGGGAGGTTCCTCTGCCACTCCTGCGCAGACCACTGAAGAGGCAGCATGTAACTTGCCCAGCTGAGAAAGGTACGGAGCCATTATGGTTAACATAGATGAGAATAATGGGTTAATATAAGTTATAAGAGTTAACAAGAAGCCTGACCTAATGGGCCAATCAGTTTATAACCTTATGGAGTCCTGTGTGTAATTTCTCTTTGGGATTTGCCGGCTGTTGGGGTACCGGGTGGGACGGAAACCCCAACAAGCCGGCCCTCATGCTACATGATGGGGCCATAGATGGCAGACTCCACAGCACCTAACAACCAGAGGTGAGGTGTCTGGCTTTGGGGCTATAAGGCAAGAAGTGGAACCCAGGTCTCTCGCTCTGCTCACTGGGAGCACTCTTTTAGAGGGCAGAAGTGGGGCCAGCCAAATTATCACCCTCTTACTAGGATTAATATTGCAGTTTCCCCCTATCTCTTGGGTTCCTGGCCTCCTCAGCCCCACCAGCAGCCAGAAAGATTGTTCCAGAGGTCACGGGACCATGTCATTCCCTTGCTGAAATCATCCCAGGATTTCTGAGACCATCAGCAACCGATGATAATAACCTTCCTTCTGTAGTGGGCAGGAGGCCTCCAAATTCAGGACATGTGGTTGGTGCCACAGTGGCAGGCAGGCCATGTTCCCAATCCTCTGCTCTCAGCCAGTAGCTAAGCATGAAGCAGATGCCAAGGCAGTCTTGGAGATGAGAGACTCTGGGCTCTTTGACTGTTCTGGCCTCAGGGCTCCTAGGGTTATTCTACTCAGGGGTCTGCAAAACTCCAACCTCCCCTGCCCAACAGTCAGCCTTATATAACTCATCACAGGTACTAGCCAGCCTCCTGAAGAGTCTACGATCCCAGTCTGCTGTTCTAGGTAAGGAACAGACAAGAACACTGAGGCACTGGGACACTGGGGAGAGCACACTATCCTGGGGGATGTTCCCTACTATTTGCTACAAATGATTTAGTGGGGCAGTGTGCCAGGAACAATGGATCAGAGCAGGAGGAAAGCTGGGCAGAGAAGAGAGGGCAGAGAGGGGACAGTTTCAGCTGTCAGTGGAGCGAAATGCCTGTACCCACAGTGCATCAGCCATCTGTGTGAACCCAAATAGGCCAAAGCTTGATCCATAGCTCTGCTGAATGTGTGGGCAGAGTCCCACCTCCCTCCCTCACATCTGTATCCTGATCTTTGGGACCTGTGACTAAGTCAGCTTATATGGGAAAAACGGACCTGACAATTGTGCAGAAATGAAGGCTCCCAGATGGGCGATGATCCTGGATTTTGGAGGCTTGCCCAAGGTCATCTGATGGTTGTGTGTCGGGGAGGGGTAGAGCAGAAACAGAAGCCATAGCAAGACGAAGAGGCTAAGGAATACAGTGACTGAGCCCTGACTGGGGCCCCGGGGAGGAGAAGCCTCCGTGAGACTGAGAAGATCAGAGGGTCAATTCTCCCCAGACCCTCCAGAGTGACTGCAACCTGCATGCACCTGACTCCCGTCGGGAGAACCCCACCCCAGATTTCTGACCTCCACAGAGGCCACACCTCCCGGATCTTCAGTCAGGTGATCAATAGGAACTGAACCATGGGCTACTTCAGGAACCTCCAGCCTTCACCCCACCCCCCTCACCCTTGGGACACCCTGGAATGAGTCATGAGCTACCTTTCCTACCCTGCCTTCACTCTGCCACAGTTTAGGAAGGGCTCCTCGGTGGCAGAGTGCCTGGCTTGGCTTGTGTGGGAGACCAAGACCTGTGTGGGAACTGGCACCTTTGACCTGTCTGTCAGCAACAGACTCTGAATCCAGGTTCTGCTGTGCGACAGGACACTCACTACCAGCTTCGGGATTTACAAACAACAGCTTATTTTGGCTCATGACTCTGGAGGCGTGAAAGTCCCAGGGCTCTGCCATCTAATGAGGGTCTCTACGTGGTATTGGAACACTGCAGAAGGGAACAGGGAAAGAGCAGGCGCAACTTTATTTTTTTTTAATTTATTTTTTAATCGTGGCCTTACTTCCACAGTAATGAATAATTTATCACCTCTTAGGGTCCCACCTGTCAGTATTGCTACAAGGGCAATTTAATTTCAACTTGAATTTAGAACAGAACGCTCAAACCATAACATTGTCTTCGTTTAAAACCGAGCAGTCAAGTATGAGGCTACCTGGCTGAGATGCCAACACACAAAAGACTGAGACAGGAGAAGGTATGTTTGAAACTAGCCTGGACTACAGAATGGATCTGCCAAAATCAAAACCAAAACCAAGCCAGAAACCATGACCTAGGCAGCTTATAAAAGGAGCATTTCACTGGGGGGCTTGCAGTTTCAGAGGGTTACTCCATGGCCATCGTGGTAGAGAGTGTGGCGGCAGGCAGGCACGGCGCTGGAACAAGAGCTAAGAGTTTACATCTTAATCTGCAGGCAGCAAGCAGAAAGAGCAAAACTGGGCCCTGTGTTGGCTTTTGAAAGCTCAAAACCTACTCCTAGTGACACAGCAGCGTCAGCACGGCCACACCTCCTGATTCTTCCCAAACAGTTCACCAACTGGGAACCAAATGTTCAGATACATGAGCCTATGGGGGCTGCTCTCATTCAAACTATTGCACCACCTCAAGTCAAAGCAGTAATCTGTATCATCCGAGTAGGACAAGACTTGGTGATGCTCTGCCTTGTATGTACTTGAACTTGATAGAGTCCCTTTCTGTGTTCCTTCCCAGAGCGCAAGGCGGGATGGCATCCCGAGACAATGGCAACTGGCTTTTTGTCCTCCTGCACATAAATCCTTGACTATGGACTACCCAGGTACCCCAGTGGCCCAGCTAGTGCTGGGTATGATATGAGCTATTAACAGTAGAGCACACAGGTCCTCGGAAAGAATGCTGATGGTCCTGAAGAAGAAGAAGAGGATGTAGATGTTTGGTATTCCCTTGGACAAGGCCCCACAGGCAGCGATTCAGACACAGCCCCCCAGCAAATAACTGTAGCCAGATGCCAGAAAAAGCACCCACCTGCTAATGTTGGAGTTTGTGATTATCTAGCGACCACAAAAAGGCTGTCATTGTCATCAGGAAAAAAATAAGAGGGCTTGAGCCCATACTTTCCACATCGAAGCTCCGTGGTAGCCAATGGGTGCCCACTGGGCCTGGTTCCTGGAGAACAGAGCTGAGGAAGGTGGCTGAGGCCCAGCCTGGGCATTAAGCCAGGCTAAGCGGATCTCTAAACACTGGCATGCCCCTGCAGATGCAACACAGAGAAGGCCCCACCCCCACCATCTCCTTCCCACCCTTTTCCAACAACATTTTCATTCCTGTATTTTCTCTCCTGGCACTTCTCTTTCCCTCCTCTCAACTCAAGAATGCCAACAGCCCATAAGCCCTTGGGGCATTGCTCAGCTCCAAGGATCTCAGGCACAAAGAAGAGTCTCATTGTGGCCTGAAGGCAAGACTAGAGCCAAGGACAGAGATTTATATCCAGGGTGGCAAACTTTCCTTATAAAGGATCTGGCAGTGAAGATCCAGCCCCTTCAGGCCAACGGGAAGAGTCTCCACTAACAACCACTATCCGCCTCTGCCACTGCAGTTCAAAATTAGCATTAAATCAGCATGGCAATGTGATCTGACTGTTCTGATAAAACTTTATTAGACATGAACAGGCAGAGAGCCAGATTTGACTTGTGGACATGGCCTGTAAACTCATGGTTTATATGTTCCCAGAAGAAATTTAGGGTCAAAGGATGGTATATAGATTTCAATTCTCTAGTCTACTCCGATTGCTCCCCAAGTGACGTCCTGGATAGCTGTGTTAAGAAGGGTTCCAGGGAGGGTGTCATCCCTGAAGAACACCCTGAATAGCTGACATGGACAGGACCGGGGCAGGGGCAGGACCTCCAGGCAATCACTTGATTAACCCTCACATTCTGAGCAAACAGTGGGATCCCAGAGAGGCCGACGTGCCCACAGTCACACAGGTGTTCAGGGATACCTCTGCAGCAGGTGGAGAGCTGCCTCTGACTTTTTACCACATCAGTACACATCTAAACTCAACCCCTTGTCCTGACCATGCTGTACCAAGGTTTCTGCTCTGCCCCCTTGAGAGCAAAGAAGCCAGAGTCCTTGCCAGTTCTTGTTTTGCAAGAGCTGATGTTTAGAAGCATTCATGCCTGTGGGGGGGGGGGGAAATCCATCTTTGACATCTGAAAAAAGAAGCTTGTAAGGAAAGCTGTTTGCTATTTGCTGGGGGCTGGGAAGCGGCCCCTGGCATAGCCAGACTCCCCTTTATAGCAGGAAATGCTTCTCTAGCCTGGGTTCCTCAGGTAAAGGCTGACCTCAAGCACACAGAACATTCCAGCACATCAGGCTCCGGTTTACCTCCCCCGCCTCTATTTCTGAAGAGGCTAAAAGTTTTAACTGTCCCAGATAACTGCCAAGCTTTTTTATCAGGGCCAGTAAATAAGCAACCTAGCAAGCAATTCCCAGCAGGATTCAGGTGGGAGTTTCAAATGAAACATTGAGAAGCCACGGTTCTGGGAACAAAACAATCAGCCCAGGCCATGTGGTGAGAGCCTGTATGCCCAGAGAGCCCTGAAGCCTTTGGGGCTGCAGTGTGCCTCACTGGTAAGTGTTGGGCCAAATGCAGAGGTCGCGATTAACAGGAGGCTGCATGGGTCCCAAGCTGGCTCTGGGGTCCTTTATAATTTCAGAGGCTAGACCCAGATTCACCCACAGCTGCCCCCCTGAACTGCATCTCTCTATCTGAGAGTTGTCGCTGTCCTCCCCTCCACACATGGCACAAGGCAGATAGACTATAAATGGCTCCTGGCATAGCCCCCAAGCAGCCCAGGTTGGCCTTGAACTCCTAATGCTTCTCCCTTGGCCCCTGAGTACTGATATTACAGGTGTGCACTCCCACATCTGGTTTAGAGCGATAAAACTTGGTATCAATTCTCAGGCGGTCTGGAGGAAGGGCATTTGAGTCTATTTTTTGGTTTCATTAACACACCCCGTTTATCATTGTTCCTTCCCTCCCTGCTTGACTTATTCACCCCTATGCCCTGGGTGTGTCTCTCAAAGAGCCTGTGCCAAGTCCTTGTCTCAGAGATAGCCCAGATCACTTACATGAAGGAAGGGAGTGAGCATGTTTGTCCCAGCCCTCAATGCTACAGAGGCAGCAGAGGGTTAAACCTGCCGGTTGCTTTGATGGAGGGACTTCTGACTGTGTGATGTGGGGTTGAACCTGCCGGTTGCTTTGGTGCAGGGACTTCTGACTGTGCGATGTGGATCTGTGAGTATGAGCAAGAAGTGGTGGCGGTGGCCACACCACAAGTCAGTCCAGCAAGCATTTCTATCTTCCTTCTGCTGGCTGCTCTGAATGCTCCCCCATTCATGACTGCTCATTCCTCTGAGGCAGGTATTGACCCAGGGTAACCAATCAGAATCTTCTATCCTCTTGGGCATTGTGATTGACTTGGGAAAGCCCAATCAGGGTCCTCCTGTAGGTTGATATAGTATATAGTATCTGGGAAAGGCTACAAAGAGAACTTGGAAACAACAACCAGAAGCCTGGCTGCCATTTTGCATGGCACAGGAATAAAGCAGACTAAAGGGAAATAGAAATAAGATGAGATGAGGTGTGTGTGTGTGTGTGTGTGTGTGTGTGGTGCATGCACATGAAGAAGAGAAAATCGAGAATGAGAAAGGGAAGTGGAAAGAAACGGCAAATGGGAAGAGCACAGAGCATGACTATGCGCCTCATCAGGGCTGCTAGAGCCGGCTCGATGTGAATTTAATCACTCTGCAGTCTGGTCACTGAAGCCACCACACTCCCTGTGTGCTTGAGTTGGATTTCTAACACTTGCAACAAAGAGATCTTGACAAGGAGACAACCTGCTGCTGTGCCCAGCCCCAAAGCTGCTTATCCTGATGATGCCAAGGTGTTCTGCAGAACCTTTCCACTCACACCAGCTCCTACCATGGATACCGAAGGAAAATAGTGTTCCTACACTTCCAATACTACACAGAACTGTGCCGCAGCAAGCAGAGGTAAAAATAGCTGTGACTATTAATAAATTGGCCAAGACTTTATTAGTGACCTTTGAGCCATTGCCGAACGGCAGAGGATCTGAGAAGCCAACAATTAGTGTCAGATGACGTCTTAATGTGGGATCAGATGACAAAAGAAGACCTGCAGTGTGCAGCCATTAGCCAAAGGGATACGCACTGAGTCACTCAAAAGAGAGACTGGCGCTCCCCCATCCATGGTATCTATCCTGCTACCCATTCACCTGTCTATGAGCAGGCATTTACTAACACTCTCATCTAGACTTCCCTGGAAGCAAATACTGAGACTGGGTGCCAGTGTCTGGTAAGCAGCTTGGGCTGACTTTCTGTTCAATCCATAGCTCTGTTTCAAGTGGTATTTACTCAACCACAAGTAACAGGGCACAGAAGTAATACTGGCTTGGAGAATTCCAAACACAGCTATCCTATGAACGAGGAACATTAGCTTAGTTTTAGTGTAGCAGCCAGCAATACCAAGAACCATGGATTCCCCCGCACCTCCCATCAGTCCTGCAGGCCGGTGTTGGTTTGTCATCTTCTTGCTTATCACAGTCACAAAACAGATATTTCATCTCCAGATATCACGGCACATGCTTTATCAGTGGTGGTGGCTGCTGCAACAGAGGCTATTAGAGCTCATTCCTCTCCATCCATTCTGTTGTTTCCCTGAGGTCCTGCCAAGTTCCAGCTGCCTTTCCCTAGGGTTTTCTCCTAAAACCATAGATAACTGTCTGTGATCTTCAGATTAGAGATGCTAACACATTTGTTTCTCCCAAGAGGAATCCCCAGCTGATGATGGCAGAGGTGTTGATGTAATGCATAGTCTTGACTGTCCACCTGATTGGATATGGGAGCAACTAAGAGAAATGCCTTTGGGTGGGTTTGTGAGGGCACTTCTAGGAGTGACTAACTGAGAGGGAAGACTCTTCCCAGAGTGGCAGAACCTTCTCACAGCATCCCAGATTAAAAAGTTCCCAAGAAAAAAGCAAACAGTGTTGCTTGCCAGCCTGTGCCTCTTGCTAGTGAATACATCTATCCTATTGCTGCGGCTGCTTGCTTGTTTATTATAAAATAATCCTATTGTACACGATAAAGATTTGACACTTGAATTGGTTTAATAAAGGCCGGTAGCTAGACAATATTGTAACTGTAATTCTTACTTAATAACTGTTTTGTTGTTATAATTTTACTATGTTAAAGTTAATACCTTCCTTTTTAATTAGACAAAAAGGGGGAAATGCTGTGGAATGATCCTTTTGTAAATCCACTGTAAAACTTTGTCACTTGAATTTGTTTAGTAAAAAGCTGACTGTCCAGTGGCTAAGCAGGAAGTATAGGTGGGACAACAAACTAAGGATGCTGGGATGAAGGGTGGAGTCAAAGGAGTTGCCAGCAGATGCAGGGAGAAGCAAGATGGTCATGCTGTGCTGAGAGAAGGTACCAAGCCACGTGGCAAAGTATAGATAAGAAATATTGGTTAATTTAAAGGTAAGAGTTAGCTAGTAATAAGCATGAGCTATTGGCCAGTCATTTACAAATAATATTAAGTTTTTGGGTGGTTATTTGGTAGCAGCTGCCAGCCTTAGCAAGCATCAGACTCCAGCTTCTTCAGGCTTCCAACATGAACTGAAGGCCAATGACTCTCCAGAAGCCTAAGTATTGAGCATCAGATTGGGACAGATGAGGTATCTGGTCTACTGGGTTCTCAGCCTCTCCAGTGTGGTCAGCCATGGTAACTATCTACCTGATGTCACAGAAGCCAATTGAACGGATCCCCTTGTAATGTATACTCATTGGGCCAGTTCTGTTCCTCTAGTGAACCCTAATACTGAGACCATGACTTTCTCAGGGGTGACTCTAAGGTAGGTGACAGGCACCTTTTCCAGGGATGCCTGTCCTGAGGCTCCTGTCACCCACATCAGCAAGCTAAGCTTCTATCCACCAATGCTCTCCCTCCCCCACTTCTCCTCTCCTATTGGTATCTCCTGGGGTTGTATCTCCCTGTGTCAGGCAATACTAGGGAGTGAGAGAAGTATGACAGCGCTTTCTTCCATTAGAGGGAAGCTCTACAGAAAGTGCCCAGCTCACTTTCTCTGTGGCAGACCTGGAGCCCTCAGCCCCTTTCTGTTTCTAGCTGTCTAGGGGAGTTGAGACAATGAACATCCAGTAGGGCAGTGAGGATTCTGGAAGTTGGGGTCCCTACATGAACAGGATGTGTAAGGGTTACCGAGTGGGGGAACTTGCAGAACATTAGGTTCTGATCAAGAACTGGTATTGGTGACAGATGATGAGGTGGAGCGCATGTCTGCAAGAGTTGCCAGAGACCAGAAACCAGGTAGAAGCAAGCGAGGGTGTGGCAGAGTGAGGAGCCTTGAGAAGCTCTCTGTGAGATGAGCTGAGAAGACCACAGGTATGGATTTCTGCAGGTCTGTGCAACAACCTATAGCAAGGGCCAGAGACAAAAATAAAAAAAGGAATGACCCTATCGCAGAGAGAGAGAGAGAGAGAGAGAGAGAGAGAGAGAGAGAGAGAGAGAGAGAGAAGAACAAACAAGCACGTGAACAAATATGAATACTGGTTAGATCCATGTTCCAGCAGGCTGGCTTCCTGCCTCTGCCTCTAAGTCTCTAATCTGGAACTAAAGGCACAGTTACCATACCCAGCAAACTGCAACCTGATCTTAGAGAGGCATTTTCTCAGTTGAGGTTCCCTCTTCTCAGATGACTCCAGCTTGTGTCAAGCTGGCATAGAACTAGCCCACACACCAGCTTTACGAAGACTTGGGGTTCCGACTCGGGTTCTTACAGCTGATCTAACAAGCCCTTGAGCTAGTGACCCATCTCCCAGTCCTTCTCTGATCCTTAATGGAGCAGCTCAGTTCCTAATGAGGCCTCTCTTCCTGTTTTGCACGGTGCCCATGTGGCAGTTCGAGGCCACCCTCAGGGGTCTGTCCTCACCCTCTGTCTTGTTTAGACAGGGTCCCTTTGGTGACCCACTGCTGTCTGAGCCAGGCTAGCTGGTCCCTGAGTTTCCAGGAATTCTCCAGGTCAACTCTCACATTCCCACAGGAGTGCTGGGGTTAGAGATTCATGCTGCCCAGTCCAGCTGTCATATTTAGGGTTCTCATGGTTGGGATGAAAACCTTGACCTTAGAAGTTTAGCTTCCAGAACTGTGAAAAACAGACACCTACTGCTCCAGCCAACTGAGTCAACTAAGACAGTGTGTTAGAGCCCTGACAGCTGGGATGGGATGGCAGAAAGGCAAAGCCCTATCTTTCTTGCTCTGGATTGGCCATAGCTGGGAACATGTCTCCAGCTGTAGAAACCACCAGGAACAGGCTGTGGCTGGAGGGGCAGTAGCCAGGCTTAAGGCCGACCTGGAAATCATAGAACAGGGGACAAGGTTTTAGCTGAAGGCTGAGGGCATGTGTCATGCTGAAGAGAAAACTAGGAAAGAATAGCACAGCCACGTCCAGATGTCATTTATCTCCTAAAAGAGACAAAATCTTTACACAACTCTGGTAACCCCCTAAAAACTGTCTCGGTTCGGTTAGAGAAATAGGGGCTTCCGCAGTTATTTCAAACGTGAGCGATTTCATAGAGGGAACTGGCCACCAACATACAATAGTCCCTCCCTTATCTGTGGTTTTACTTTCGGCACTTTCAGCTGCCCGTGGTCAACGGCAGTCTGGAAATACTAAATGGAAAGTGCCAGAATGAATAATGTATAATGTTTACATCCTAAACAACTTTTATAACCATGTATACTTTATAGCTGTTCTACTCCACTAT
Organism: Myodes glareolus; assembly: GCF_982192425.1. Classification (NCBI taxonomy): domain Eukaryota; kingdom Metazoa; phylum Chordata; class Mammalia; order Rodentia; family Cricetidae; genus Myodes; species Myodes glareolus. The sequence continues at coordinate 34,507,470 of NC_142035.1, read as the reverse complement.
TACTGACTCAATCTCTTACTATGCTTAATTCACCAATTAACCTTTATCTCGGGTGTGTGTGTATGGACGGGTGGGGAGCATGCTTATATAGGATCTGATGATGTCAGCTGACTCAGGGAAGCACAGAATGCCTTTGAACTTAGGAGTATCTGTCACTAAGCAGGGATAGCAGCATTGGAAGGACTGACAGGGCTCATAGGGAAAGGGAAAAAGGTTAAAGAATGAATACCTGCGGGAAAGGGATTAGAGATGGCTCCATGGTTAAGGTCTAGCATAGCTCTTCCAGAGAACTCTTGTTCAGCTCCCAGCATCCCCGTCAGACAGCTCACAGCTGCCTGCTACTCTACTTCCAGGAGATCTAACACCTCCTTCCCGTCTCCTAAGGTAACTGCTTGCACGTGGTGCATATAAACTCATGCAAGTGCACACGCCTACACATAAATAAAAATAAAATAAATAAATACTTAAAAATTTTAAAAAAAGTGATAACTTCAGAGAGTCGTAAGCGCTTTTGGAGGAGCCATAGGGAAAGGGGAAAAGTTGCCCTGCACTTCCCTCCTCACTCCTCACAGAAACTGACCAGGCCTTTGCAGGGCCTGCTGGCTTCTAGATCTTCTCCAGTGCCAGATCCTCTGTGAAGAGCCACCTGCAGGACTCCAGCCACCCTGGCAGCCAGGAGAACACGGAGGGCAGGAGGGGAGCGGAGGACCACTGAGTTCACAGGGCAGCTGGCAGGAGAGGAGGAGCTATGTGGATGGGGAACCAGACGAAGATGAGAGGGAGACAGAGCTAGAGGTGAGAGCTTTCTCTTCTGGGCTCCGTCAGCAGAGTGAACCAGGCTCTAATGTCTCGTAATTCACTGGACATAGCTCTTAGGTGCCTCAGGTTCCAGCTGTGTGCTGTCCACACCCACTTCCACGGATTCCAGTGAGCTCTTTGCATTTCACAGGGCGCCACCTCTGTGGTTCCCATCATTCCCAAGCTCTCCCTAATAACCGTCTCCCCCTTGAGCCTCCCTGCCACCAACCTCAGGTACAGCTCTCATGGTGGTGTCCCCAGGTGGACAGGCTCCTCTGTGCTCTCATGGTGGCATCCCCAGGTGGACAGGCTCCTCTGTGTTGGGCTTCTCACAGCTACACTTTTCTCTTGAAATGTGCCCATCATCTTAATGGAAAAATTCCTTCTAGAAAACAGACTCGCACCAAAAATAAATTATCCAGAAAAACAAGACCGCTTTCTCTACCATGAAAGAAACTGAAGAGCTCATTAGCCTAAGGAATAAATCATGTTTTCTAGTGTTGTGAGGCCAGAAGACAGAACCATGAATATTCATGAGCACACTTCTGAAGGGAGGGGTGGAGAGCCTTCTTTTTTAGGCACCGCCCATTCGAGAAACCGGTATCCTAACTGGTTAGGCTGACTGAGCCCAAATCCTCAAACAAGGAGACTGATAACCTTTTGGTGAGAACTTATACCATGTTAATTGGTTAATTATGCCAAGTTAACTTCCGGTAAAGACAACAGGAAAAATTGGTCAAATGAGGATCAAAGCCTGGGGCCAAGGATGTCTATGGGTGGCTTTATAAACTGAACAGACCCAGCCACACCTAACAGCAACTGTTTCAGGGGGACCAAGTCAACATAGAGAGGCAGATGCTACTGTTTATACCTTGAACACTGCCCAGAGGCCCGTGTGTCAAAGACTTTGTTCATGTCTGGCAGTGCTGGGAGGTGGTACAGCCATTAGTGGGTGGGCCTAGGAAAAAGTCCTTATGTCATTTGGAGTTGACATATGGGAGGAAGCAGCGGGATGGAGTCCCTTGGTTGCTTCCTCTCCTTTCTCTTAGGCTTCCTGGCCATAAGAAAACCAATGTCTTTACCACACACTTTCCGCCACTGTCTTCTGGCACACCCTTCAGAGGCTTAAAGCCGTGGGAGCCCCCCAAGTCCATGAGCTTATATAACCCCTCCCTTTACAAATCCATCACTTCAGGTGATTCATTCCAGCGATGGGGGGCTAACAGAGGTGCGAACCAGTCCCCTCACCAGTCTCACAGACCTATCCTTGCCTTTTTGTCTTCCCTCGATGTTAGGTTTAGTTTGGTTTTTATTCACAGTTGGGTTAAGCCAAGGCTTTCAGCCTTGACTGGACCTTCAAACAATCTCAGGAGGTTTCTGGTCTAAAGATGCCCAGACCAGACCAGATCATGGACCACAGAGGTCTCTGGGGTCACCCTGGGCGTCAGCGGTTTCAGCGCACAGTCAGGGCAGCTGTGGCAGCTGGTGTCTGAGGTGCTGCTGCGGTCCTTCCTCTCTTTGAAGACACACCTCCCCATAGAGAGGGAAGTCTGCTCCCCTGAGGCCTTGATGCCACAGAAGTGTGACGCTTATATCTAACAAAGACCTCATTATCTTCCTCTTGAAGTGTTGGCTTTGGGGCCATTCCTGCTCAGAGCCCAGCTTCTTTGCTACATAGAGAAAGCATGCCAAGAGGTTGGTCAGTGACCCAGATGATCTCCCAGCATCCCTGCCAGCCAGGTAAGAGAAGCTTCCAGAAGAGCCAGTCCGTGAGAACATTCAGATGACCCCAAACCCAGTCGACACCCAGGAGCAGGCACAGGTATCAGTAGCCTGCTGTGTTCAGGCCACACCCGGAGCCATGAGGACAGCAATGGATGGAGACCTTAGCCAGTCAGCTGTACAGCAATTGTCTGTCGAGCAGAGAATGACTGAGACAGGCAAGAACCACTGGATCAAAGGGGCGTCCACAGGGAAGCATTCCAGCAAGGCACACACAGTCTCCCACAGAGAAGAACACTCAGCTACTATGTAGATCTCAAATGTCTCCCACAAAGGCCCATGTACTATAAAGGCTTGGCACCCAGCCTGGGAACTAAAGGTGGCTCTCTTAAGTGGAAGGGCCTAGAAGGAAGAAGTTAGGCCTCTGGAGTGTGCCCTTTCAAGGGACGGTGGGATTTCCCTCTCTTTCACTTCCATGACCAAGGGCCTCCTTGGTCATGTTCCCACTGTGGTATGTTTGTGGCTCTGCACATACAGAACAATAGGATCAAGAGACCATGAACTGAAGCCCCCGAAAGTCATCCAAAGCGAACCTTTTTTCTTTGTAACTTGATGCTCTGACGTTTATGTCACAGAAACAGAAAGGTACTAACATGCCTTCCACCTCAGCAGGGCCAGCTGCATCACCACTCTGAGGCCTGCCTGCTCCCATGCTCCCGCCACACTTTGTAGAAAGTACCGTAGGATTTGGGGACAGGACAGCTGTCAAGATAAAAGTCATCCATCCGTGCAGGGGTTCCCTCCAGGCTAGAAAGGTTTCTGCTGTGTTTTCAATTTTGCTAATTTTTCTATTTTTAACACTAAGTTAACGTGTTATAATTCAGAGAGTTAGTGGTCCCCTGTGGTCGCCGTTTCCATGGGAAGGCAACTATGGCCAACAGTCTGTTTTTCAGACCAGGCATCTGAAGACTCAGAAAGACTATTTGATTCTACTTAAATGGGGTAGCGAGTAGCAGAGGAGATGGGAGCTAAGCTCAGGGGATGCTGGGCTGCTGCGTATACTACTACCCTGCTTCTCTGTTTAGGGAGGGAAGGAGGAGCCCCTGTTTCCCCTCGGTATGCTCCCTTTGTGGCTTAGGAACTCTATTCATTGACTTTCTGAGGCTGGGTACTTCTTAGGGAAAGCAGGATTCTTAACTCTGTCCTGCAGGCTTATGAACAGGGCGCTAGAATCTCTGTGGCTCTGGAGAGAACCTCCTGGCACCACAATAAATGTGCACAAGACATCACGGGTCAGGACAGGAAGCAACTGAACATGCTCCCAATGGCTCAATCTCTGAGAGCCAATCCATTCCATGAGGCCAATACTAATCCATCCTCAACATCTACCTCTACCCCAATAACCTTCCACTAGGCTCCAACTCTTGTGGGCCCCACCACCCTGCCAGTGACACACTGGAGACTGAACTTCCAGATGCCCTCAAGCCATGTCGAGACCAAGGAACTAGCAGAAGCCCGATTTGCTTGGGGAGGTACCACTTCTAGCTAGAGTCATGCTCCCCAGTCATTCTCAGAGCTAGGTGTGAGCATGCGTCTAGGAAGAAGAGCACCTCAGGGTGTCTGCAAAGCCTGATTCAGAAGGACCTGCAGGACAAGCTTGCAGCTCGTGTGAAGGCTGGAGCTCCCGCGGCTACAGCAGAAGATGAAGACACCTTAAGCTGGAGGCTACTTATTACCGACAAGGGAATGAAAAGCAGCAACCAGCTTGGGTCCTGTCACGGATTGCCTGCCTCTAAACTTCTTAATAAACTGGTTAATAAAGGCCTGGGTGGTGAAGGCTCTGTCTTAAGTCTGTGAGAGCCTACTTTAGTTGCAAAGTAATTAAGTTTACACATTGGTTAGTCTTGAAATTCTCGTGGGAGCCCCATCTGATTTGTCCTTAGGACCCTGAAATCCTATTTTCTATGTCAGAAGGCAAGTTAGGTTCCAAGACTAACATCATTCTTCTCTCAGAGGAAGACATAGTCTCTCTGGCAGAGAGCAGACGTGAAACTGGCATTTGTTAAATACACCCTTAAAAAACATGTGTTGGAGACATAATCCCAGAGTAGCAGGGCTGGGAGACTGACATACGTGAGGTGTTTAGCCCATGAGGCTCCGCCCTTGGGAATGCACTGACGTCCAGCCTGAAAGCTCTATTGTCCGTGACTCTTTCTCTCTTCTCCCATGATGTCCTTCTTCTTCCGTGGTGTTACACAACCCTCACCAGATCCTACCCCTCCATCTCGATCATTCACATCTCCAGAACTGCAAGGGTTAAGGCTCTGTTCATTGTAAACTCCCCAGGCAGCACAAACAGATGGGCAGGTGGGCAGAAATATTTGTAACTACCACCCTTCCTGTTTCTCTGGTGTCCTCACTTATGGTGCAGGTGCCCTTTAGAAAATGAACTTTGTCCGCTCAGGGAGTGTGGTGGGGTATTTGTTTACACTGCGTGAAGATGCCTCTGTGTTTTGCCTCCTCTGCCTAAGGTACCTGATTGGTTTAAAAAAGAGCTGAATGACCAATAGGCTAGGCAGGAGAGAATAAGTGGAACCTCCAGGCAAAGAGAGGAACTCAGGAATGAACCAGGTGTAAGAGAGATGCCAGCGAGACACAGAGGGAGTTGGACATACAGAACGAAGGAGAGGTAAAAAGCCACGTGGCAAAATGAAGAGTAATAGAAGCAGGTTAATTTAAGTTGGAAGAGCTAATTGAGAGCAAGCCTAAGCTAATGGCCAAGCTTTTATAGTTAATGATAAATCTCCATGTTGTTATTTGGGGGCTGGCAGTACCAAGAAAGTCCAGCTACAAGGAGAACAGGAAGGCTCACTCAGTAGCCAGGGAAGATTGACCCAGTCCTGGTTCTTCGGTACCTTGTCTCCTGCTTCTTTGGATGCCCTTGCGCTTGCGTTGCACTCGGTGTGACACAAGCTAGGATGTTTAAGACGATGGCGTATGTGGCATGCACCCTGATGTTTGCCCTGCCAAGAGCCCGTGCCAAGTGGTACCTGCTCTTCGCTGTGGTCCCAGAATAAAACGATATGAGATGAATTCGCTGCAGCCACCTTGAGACCAGGCCTAGACAAAACAGCCAATCTTCTCACACACACACACACACACACACAGAGACACACCAGTGTCGTCCTCCACTCCTGCCTTTCCTTCATGCCTCCCTCCCAGTCCCTAAGTCCTAAATCTCTCTCAGATCTCAGCCCTCCCGGATTAGAGTGGCCTTCCTGCTGTAGATGAGGCACATCAGGTCACCCTCGTGGAGCCACAGTGAACTTCCAGAACTGCAAATCAGACCACAGCCTTCCACACCTAGACCCTCCTATGGGTTTTAGCTTGGGCAACATCCATGGGTCTAAGAGGGGCATGTCCATGGGTTCCTGCATGTACCTACCCTTCCATTTTGGGGGGGAACACACTCTCAATCTTGAACCTGACTTCACTCAGCCCCCCCATGCTGAGCCTGACTTCATGCAGCCAGGCTGGGGTCTTCGTGGGTGCTGTCCAACTGAAATGACAAAGAATGTCTTTAGCTCAAGGTCAACTTTTTAGGGTACTGTTCAAAGGCCTCTGGGTCTGCGGATAGGGATGGAAATGGGGCAGTATGGAGGCTCTCCAAAAGTAAAAAGTCGAGCCGCCATATGATACAGGGTCTCACTTCAGGGTAGACTTCCAATTGAACTGAAACTAGCACCCTCTGTTTACCTCAGTACTGTTCCCAACAGGAAGCTTATGGTGCCGACCTAGGTTCCCTGTGGAAATGGAGGCAAGGTGCTACCTATATAACAGAATACTATTCAGCCTTTAAAAAGGAGACCCTGGGGCTGGAGAGATGGCTCAGAGGTTAAGAACACTGGTTGTTCTTGCAGAGGACCCAGGCTCAGTTCCCCGGACCTACATGGACGGATCTACATGGACGCTTACCACTGCCTATAACTCCAGCTTCAGCAGAGCCAATACCCTCTTTTACCCTCTTAAGGCCTCCAAGAGCAACTACCCACACACGGAGCGTATACAGACAAACAGGCACACACATGCAAACACACGCGAAAATAGATAACAAAATTTTAAAGACAAGTCAATACTAAAAAGGAGATCCTGCCATTTGCAACTCTATAGCCGACGCCTGAGACAAATTAGCTTCAAACTGTCAAAGCCATCTGATTTCACTTTCGATGCAGATCTGGGAAAGCTGAGCCAGAAGTAATACGGTAAAATGGTACTCACCAAGGGGCATGGTGCAGGGAGTGGAGTGTGAGGGGGGGGGCAAACTATACAAAGGTCTGGGAACACACAAGCAATAAATCCAAGATCTATTGCACTCATGACCATCACAGTTGATAGTAGCCTATCACGTATTTTTAAATTACTGAAAGAATAGATTTGAAATGTTCTCACTATTTTAAAAAAAAAAACATGAATGTGAGACAATGGCTTATGTGAATTTACTTGATATAAACATCCCACAAAGTCTACCTCTGTCAAAACATCACACTGGATCCCACAAATATACTTGATTATTCTTTGCTCACTGAGAGTTAAAGCAGAAGTGACCTCACTCACACCAAAGCACTTTGTCTGACTCTCCTCAGGATGGAGCTCCCTGAGGGCAGGCCCAAGTTCACATCCCCATAATGACCTTGTTTGTAAAGGAGGCTGCCAGCACGCACAGATCTGCCTAAGCATTAGGGCCTGGCTTTCTAGAAAATTCAGATTTGGGGGTGCCAGGGAAAGAGGAAAGGTGCGTGAGGACTTGGAGGTTGCAGGAGAAAAATAGAGAAGGGACGGGAGCGTGAGAGGGGAGTTAAGGACAGAGAGGGTCACAGAGCTGAAAATGCCTGCCGGCACCAACACTTTCCACTCAAGTCTTCCCAGGTCGGCTCCGAGCCGGCTCAGGCCATGTGTGCAGCTGGCGCAGGACGTACTGTGCAGGAGCCAGAAAACCAAGAGTGGGAGAGACACGGGGCCCAGACAGGGCGTTCCTGGTGGGTCCAGCCCAGGGGCCTCAGGGCTTCCTGCTCCCCTCCAGCTGCCAGGGATTCTAGGAAGCTATGGCTAAGGAGGGGTGGCAGAGGCCCGAGCTGGGGGCAGAGGGAAGCCCTTGGCAATCTGCAGGGGGACCTTTCTAGGCTAGACTTAAGGACCCATTCGCCAGGAACACAAACGCTGTGCTCACATCTGGAGCAGCCCGGGACACCAGGCTTTGTCCAAAGGAAGCTGACCCCAAGCCTCAGGCACGGTTGCTTCCTTCCCTAAGCCCCTGACTGACCTCCAGAATCACCCTGGGCCAGGATAGAGGAAGTCCTGGGTAGTTGTGTGGTTTTCCAAGTTCCCTCAGGGATTCTGAGAGACAGCAGCGAAGTTGGGACCCACTGGCTTGCGTCAGAGCTCTCCAAACCGTCCCTGTAGCGCCAGAGGGTAAACACTTCAGGCTTTGTGTCTAAGCCAGCATCTGCTCTGATACCCAGAGCAGTAAAACATGGGCCATAGATCAGAGGAGCCATGCTTCCTGAAACATTTTTAATTGAATCTCATAAATTCAAAAATTGTAAATTTCATAAAAGATTTATTTAGATACTGATGAATATTTCTTTTCTCCTTCTGTTTTTTCCCCCTCCTAAAAGTAACTCCTTAGCACAAATTAAACTGGTGGGCGGAACTATATAGTTCACAAGCCCTGACTCAGATCTGTGTTACTGTGTTACTAGTTCAAGTCAACTGTTAAAACAGTGTGACTTTACGGTGGTCTCCAAGACAATATTTGGTGGACCCAACACTATCCATTCGAAATGATATTAAGTCCCCATAGCACACAATGCTGCAGGATAATTCTTCTACACACTGGGAATATGAATTACTCTCACTGGTTAATAAAAAGCTGATAGGCCGAAAGTCAGACAGGAAGTATAGGCAGAACATTCAGACACAGAGGACTCAGAGAGAAGGAAGGACAAAGTCAGGACAGATGTCAACCAGTCGTCAAGCAAGCAAGATGTATAGAAAGTAAAGTAAAAATCCATGAGCCACATGACAAAGCATAAATAAAAATACAGGTTAATTTAAATGTAAGAGTTAGCTAGTAATAAGCCTGAGCTATTGGCCGAGCTTATATAATTAATATAAGTCTCTGAGCGATTATTTGGAAAGTGGCTCCCAGGACAGAAAAAATTCCATCTACAGCACAACACTGAATATGCTACAGCCTGGTCACATGGGTCAGAGGTAAATGAAAGATTTGAAAAAATTTGGTCTATAGCCTTAGAAGATTTGATAAGTGGTTTCATTTAAATCATTGTTTTGATATCCAGGGAGACTTTGAATCTGCCCACTATGATCTATAATCCCCCTTAAATCTATAGTGGTAACTACAGAAAACAAAATATTCTTGAGTGCAGGGGGAAAAGGAGATTAAAAAAAAGAATGCAGTGAAGGTTCTTTGAGTAGAATTACACTGCATTTTCTCTTACTGTGTTTGTCTGTTGTCCTTTAGGAACAATCTTGAATTTTATCACTAAGAACTGTATAATTAAGAGACTTTTAGAATAACCAACACTAAAGATCTATGAAAGAGCAATATAGAAATCTACTCATAAACTTATTTAAAATATAATTTTTAAAAAGAGTTTGAATGGCTGGGTGGTGGTGGCACACACCTTTAATCCCAGCACTTAGAAGACAGAGACAGGTGTATCTCTGTGAGTTCAAGGCCAACCTGGTCTATAAGAGCTAGTTCCAGAACAGGCTCCAAAGCGACAGATGAAACCTTGTCTAAAAAAAATAAAAAATTAAAAAAAATAAAGAATAAAATAAAAATAAAAGAGTTTGAATGGAGGTATGCCAGGAATGTTTTCCAGAAATCATAGGTTATTTAACAAAAATCTTGGTGCCAGGGGTGGGATGATGAGAGCCTATGGCTGGAGACACCACACGCTGTGCTCTTCTGACGTGAGGAAATCAAGTTGAGGTTGTCCTGGAAGCTCGCTCCTGCTGGCTAACTTTCAGAGCACTAAAGGTACTCTGCGGGCTACTGGGAAAGTCATCGACAGTCTCACACAAGCTGTGACTTCTGTACATCACAGCAATGACCACGCTGGCAAGATGTGCCTATTGGTGCAATAGCGGTGTGGAAGTTATGGGACAATCCACCCGAGGCCCACTCTAGGAGGGAACTTGAGTTAGGTACCAGTGTGGCCAAGCACCTGTCCCCTAAGAGGCCATAGGCCCCAAGGACAAGCCTACTACTATTATTTTACTAAATAAATATGGTATCAAATTGTCTTCTAAAACAGGTCTTTTAGATTTTTTTTATTTTGTTTTAAGTGTACACATGTTTTGCCTGCATATGTGTGTATGTGTCCGTTCCTCTCAGAGGTCAGTAGGAGGCATCATACGATTGTGAGCTACCAGGTGAGTGCTGGGAACCAAGCCCAGTTCCTCAGCAAGAGCACCAAGTGCTCTTAACCACTGAGACATCTCTGAAGTCTACAAACCATGTTCTAGGTACTGTGTTCTAGGTTCTATGGGTACCTTAATACCCATAGAGTAGTGCCGCTTTCAACCTTGACCAGAGACCCTTCTTTTTACAGTAGACAGTGTGAGTCTCTGTAACTCACAATGGCCAAAGACAGAAACTAAATGACTATGGAATGATCAACCCTAATTTGAACATCTTGCACACATGTGTACACACACACACACACACACACACACACACACACACACAAAGACTCAAGGAATATTACATGCAGTAAAGGGGACAGAAAGATCCTAAGAGCCAGAGATTGGTAAGGAGTCCTGTGAAATGCTGTCTTCTGGATTTTATGCGGCGAACACTCTCGTGAACTCACTACAGTGTGGCTACCCACAGAAGACTTGGCCAAGTCAACAGCTTATCTTGGAAGAAGGAAGAGCTCATGAGAGACTATTGACTGCTCATAGTGGCTGGGAGAACGGGGTCACTTCATGGTGTTGCCCATGCCCCGGCAAATAATCTCCCACCCATGGTCATGTACATAACCTTATTCAGACTCTGTGGATAGCACACGCGCATGTGCACACACACACAAACACACACACACACACACACACACACTGAAAATAGGAACAAGACTGTTTGGGAAGAAGTCTTCCAGCGGGAGAAAGAGGAGGGGATAAAAGACAATAAAAGAGAGGGAAATACCTAAAATTTATTACATATGTGTATTATACTGTCAAAGACTTTTTAAAAATTCAACGAGACCTGTAAAAGAATTCTCTGGACAGTAAGTTCACCAGTGACTGACCGTCCCAGTATCTTCCAAGTCTTTGGTCAGGAAGTACTTTTTTATATTTAATCCCTGTCTAGAGAATTAAGGAAGAAAAAAGACAAAATGAGAAACATATGTTGCCCTTTTGACCGCAGAACCCCAGTTCTTGTCATTCTTGGTTATTTTTAACACTAGAGCCATGCTGGTGGGATACAGCTGAACTAAAGATGCTGAGAATGGTCACAAGCCCATCAGCACAGGACCAAGTCAAACAGACCACTTCTGCTGCTGACCTCTCAATTCCAGGACATCCCAGCAACCATCTGGTAAATGTCAGAGTCATCCAGAAGCAAAAAGGCAACACTCCAGGCTTCTAGGGAAAAGTCACAGGACTCAGTGGCCCCAGGTTTGAATCCCTACTTGGCTACCTTCACGCTATGGAGCTTAGAAAGAATAATAGTGTTTGCTGAGTCTCTGTTTTCTCCTCCAACCTTGAGCCAGGTGTCCCAGAAGACAAGGGCGGTCACTCATTTAAAGCTCCTGACACAGGCAGATACTGCATTGCCAGCTCTTCCTTCTGATGCTGGTGACCTGGCCAAGGTTATTGCATTAATTACTTTTGGTTGCTGTGATAAAACTCCATACCAAAAGCAACTTATGGGAGACAGAGTTTTGGCTTACGGTGCCAGTGGAAGAGTTCACCATTGCAGGAGAGGCATGGCAGTGGGCATGGCAGCGGGCAGCTGGAGCAGGAAGCCGAGAGATGACATCTTTAATAGAAGACACAAAACAGAGGGAGTGGGGAAGATGAAGAACTGAAAATGGGCTGAGATTATGGACTCTTAAAGTCTGCCCATGGTGAAGTGCTTCCTCCAATAAGAAGGTTCCATAAACTTCCCCCCAAACTACACCATCAACAGGGAACCAGAGGTTCAAATATGAGAGCTAGTAAGGGACATTTCTCATTCAAGCCATCATAGTCCTGATCCCGTGCAAAGGGCTGAAAATGAACCTGCTCCACTTTACTTGACCCTAGAAAACACTTAAGGTGGAGAATAAATTATTGAGCTCTTTGTTTCTGGCTCCCTCCCTGCATGGGGCATACACCAAGGCACGTGCATGGTAGAGGGCATGCATCAGGGCATGCGCATAGCAGCTTGTATCTCAACCCCAAGCCCAGCCACAGCCCAAGTCCAGAACCTCCTTTGTTAGACATCTGGGCAGCCCATTCAGCAGCTACGTGTGAGGGCATGGAGCTAGTCACATATAAATTAATTCAATTTAAATGAAATTAAAGATTCAATCCCTCATTCATCCTAGCCACATACTGAGTGCTCAGGAGCCACATGTGGCTGCTTTGATGTACAGCGAGATGAGCCAGGACGTCACCGCCACTACCAGAGGTCATTAGCATTGTTATGATGGCTGCTGGAGCCACTCCTAGACAGAGAAATCTGTGACCACTTGCAAAAATGTTACTGCAGTGACATGTTCTCTGAGTAGAGAAACCAAAATCCCATAAGTGGCATTTAGTGCCTGGCTATCGAGATGGGGTTTGGGGGTATGTGCTCACGGGGAATGCAGCCCCCTCGGGTGCTGAGGTTCTACCTGGAGCCTCTGCTTTACCATGGGCTGACAGAGAGGAGTTGACCCCGTTAGAGCAATTTGACAACACAATGGTATCCAAGCAAGAATCCAGTGGACTGATGTGGCCCAGGTGGCACAGCACACCCACAGGGCACCTAGCATGTGGCATGTGACATCCCGGCCACATATGTTCAGTGAGGCATGGGAGATGTTGAAAACAGCAAAGCTTGCTCCTGCAGGCACCACTATTTTAAGAAATTCTGGTTTCAGAATAATGGACACAGGGTGGGAAAAGAAAGGGCAGCTACGCGAAGTCTCCCAGGACCCAACACCAGGACAGCTCTATGAAGTACAAGCTAGACACAGGAATCCCCAGGTCCCTTTGAGATCGGTGGTGTATAGGGATCCAGGTGGCTCACCTGGAGTGGAGGTGACCTTCACGGGTATTCTCACCTGGAGCGGATAACAGGGACTGGGTAAAATAAGCCATCTCTCACCCTTCCCCTTCAGCCTTCCCCTTCATGCTCCAGAAGAGACCCTGGCTCCTGCCCACTACTGGAGATCAAAAATCTATGCCAGCCTCAGGATGTGTAGGTGTGATGCTGGCGGGACCCACCACTATCCTCAGCTTTCCACTTCATATCTTGTGTTGGCCCCCGGGAGCTAGGTAACCTTCAGCAGGTTTGTTCCTTCCTGTGACTGCTCTGTCCTTGGAACCCTGTGATGAAAACAGCAATGGCCACACTAGGCAATTCCAAATACTAAGTAGGATTCAGTACATTCAACTTGGTCCTGAGTGCAGAACCTCGTAGTATGTAATAATAACACTCAGTAAATACTGTTATTGATATCAGTGTGGCATGTGACTGATTACTGTTTATTATTACAATTATTACAGTAACATTACTCATTAGCTGCCGCCTCTGTCTCTGAAGGCATAGCTCCCAGGCTGCACCAGAAAATGGTCACTTTTTGAAAGAATGAACCCTACATCCCTGCACTCCCCACTACGCCGGCTACTCACAAATAGACCTCAGTACCCCAACATGTCCAGAAGCATGGTGTCTCTTCACAGCAATAAAAACCTAACTAAGACAGACATATATTTTTTTGAAAGAATACCATTAAAATGCTATGTGTCCTTATGATATCAAAGGGTTCGTGATGCTAATATGTCTTATTGCTGGTGATGCTAATGGAGAGAGAGGAGAGGGAGAAAGAGGAGAGGAAAGGGGAACAGAGGAAAGAGAGATTTTAAGGAATTGGTCCCCACAGTTATGGAAGCTGGCAAGCCCACAGTCGACATGGTGGGTCCGCAGTCTGGAGGCCAGTGACGAGGTGACGTCTAAAAACACTGCAGGCAAACTCCCTTCCCCTCAAAGGAGTCAATCCTTTTCCTCTTGAGATCATCAGCACCTGCTTGGATGAGGCTTTAATCGGCTTCCTTCAAGGTCCGCCGGTGAAGTGTTAACTTCAAAAACATCTTTGCAGAAGACTGGAGTGTAGCTCGGGCGGTAGAGGGCTTGCCTAGCATGTACAAAGCCCAAGGCACCATGGCTCTGGTTTTGTTTTTGTTCTTAAAGCAGGTGGCAACCCGTGCATACTCATGCTCACGAGGCAGTGGGAAGATTAAGCTCGAGGGTCAGCCTCATCTATGCAGGGAGTTAAGGGCTAGCCTTGTCTGTAAATAAACCTTATCTTTAGAAAGATATCCACGTGTGGCATGGTGACAGATGCCTTTAATTCTGGTACTTTGGAGGAACAGGCAGGAGGAGCTCTGTGAGTTTAATGTCAGCCTGGTTTACATTTCAAGATCTAGGACGGCCAGAGATACAGGGTGAGAGCCTGTCACAATAAACAAGCAAGCAAAAAAAATCCACAGCAGCATCCAGACTACAGTTGGTATGGATGGCCTCACCAAGGTAATATACGAAGTTAGCCGTTTCTCCAGGCTGTAGTGTATGGGCTCCGCTCACACCTAGGAACTGAAATCCAAAATTCTTATAACTGTGGGCAAGGTGATGCAAACAGGGGGGTCAGAGCTACCTGGTGAGTCCTGTCTCGAGGCATTAGGGTGGCTCATTCCCCTGGGAATATGGTACCTCAGGACTGCCAGACACATCGATTCCTTTTCAAGAAATATCAAAATCTGAGTTATGAGATGACGTGGAAAAATGTCCTCAGACAGACCATTTGCAACCGGGACCCACATGATCTCACTGACTCTGCCGGTGTCCTTGGTTCATTATCTGTAAACCTTCTTATTCTACAGACTGACTGGCTATGAAGGAAACTGCACTTCTGTCTACCTAAAGCAATGCTGTTCTCGTTGGAGTCCAGTCAGAACCACCAGAGACCGGGAAAATGCAGACGTCAAGCCCCACTTGGCACTGGTGTCTTCATCCGTGCGACTCGGTCCCTTACATAGGATGCTGTAACACTTGGGGAGCACCTGCACACCCTCCTGCATACTTTCCAACCCCTCTAGGTCGCTTCTAACACCCCATACAGGTAAACGAGTGCCCTATAAATAGCTGGTCGGCTGAGTTGTCACAGATGCTGCCAGCCAACAGCCCAATGCAAAACCCATGAGCTCAACTGAGCAGCTATGAGCGGGTTTTTATGATCTTTTTTTTTTTTCACTCAGCTGTGCTTGAGTGAGCAGTTCTTGAGAGTGAATGTTGCAGATGGCAGCCTTACCTTATAATGTCAGAAGGTGGGACACACCTAGAAGAACAGAGACAGTTTTAATCTCCAGTCACACTTTGCACATAGAATAGGTACAATTTTTTCTATTATCTGTCTGAGGTTGGTTAAATCCACAAATGGAGACCCCTCAGAAATGGTAGGCTGACTGTCCTGTACTATAGTCTTTTACTGTAGTATCTTATCTTGCGTGTGAGTAAAACCCTGTGAAAACCAAAGCCACCACCACAGATGCCAAGGGTCTGACAGGAACTGCATTTGGAATATGCTAGAAAGAAAAGACCCTGGAGTTCACCAGCCACTTCTGCTAACAACCAAACTTGGGCCTAAGGATGGTCAAACCACAGGACTTCATTCATAGTTGAAAATTCTTCCTGTACTGTCCAAGGATCTGGCCCAGCCAGGATATGCTCACAGAAATGCTCCATAGTGGGTTGGATAAGTATCTCTTAGCCTAGCTCAAAACACATATCCTTGTCCTAAGTCCCAGAACCTGTGAGTATGATCTTATTTGGAAAAGCAGAATTATGTGAAAGATGTCAGGAGATCACCTTGCAAATGGGCAGAAAACCGGCCAAGGAAAGATGGCCATTTCCCTGTTCAGAGAATGACTCAATCACAAGCCGAGAGCTGCCTGGAGCCACCAGAAGGAGGAAGAAACCAATAGAGTCTCCCTGGAGTCTCTGGGGGCAGCATGATCTTGCCAACCTCTTGCTTTGGGGCTTGTGGCCCCAGGAGTATGAGAATAAATTGTCATTGTTGAAAGTCACCTATGTGACAGCAGTTCCAGGAATCAGGATACACAGTCAGTCTGTGGCTGAAAGTGAGGAGAAGGAGAGGAGCCAAGAAGTGCTTTGGGAGGCAGCAGGGGCTATAGGAGCCTCCACTGGTCTCGCTAATGCTACTACTGTCCTCATGTCTGCACTCCCAGACCACGGAGTTCCCTCAAAACTCCTCCAAGCCATCTACTCAACTTCCACACAACTGGCTGGAAAGTGTGCGAGAACAAGATAGCTGTTTCCAAACAGTTCCTATACCCTCTCATCCTCTAAGGAGCCGAGGCTGGGATTCTCAACCCCCACACCCTATGTGGATTCCATGCCCCCCTCTAAGATAAATACCTGTCCTGTTGGCCCAACCAACCTATATGGAAGCTAAGGGATGGTGGCCAGGGCCATTGCGATGGCTAGTTTTATTGCCAACACAATGTAGAACCACTTGACAATTGAGTCTCCATGAAGGAGTGTCAAGATCAGGCCGGCCTGTGGGCGTATCTGTACGGGACTGTCTTGATTATGTTCATCGTGTGTGAAGACCTAGATGAAAAGTGGGCAGCGCCAGTCCCTGGCTTGGGGTTCTGAACTGTGTAAAAGAGAAGGTGAGCCGAGGAAGCACGCAGACATTCATTTCTCTCTGCCCTTCACTGTGAGTGCGATGAGTCTAAGCTCCTGCTGGGTTGGCTTCTCAGCTCTGGAACCGTGGGCTATGACAAATCCTTTCCCCGTAAGTCATTTTTTATCAGAGTACTTACCACAGTAGCAGAAGGAAACTATGATGGTCACCCACCCCGGCTCCCCTGTAGGGAATGGCACTTGACCAACTGGTGGCTTTTCCTCCAAAGCACTGTGGCAAGTTTGTGTCCAACAAAGTCACTTCTCTTTGACTGAGAAACAGCAAGCAAGAGCTGTCCCCTAGATGTGACCAGCTGCCAGGGCTCCTTGAGCCTAGGCGGGTTTGCCCTGTGTAGCACAAGTCTGGATCTCGCTGGCTGAGCCCTTAAAACTGTTCTGTCTTGCTCATGGTCTCTCCTTAATCAGAAGGGGACCAGAAAACCAAAGTGACTCTAGCCACCTCCGAAGAGTCCCTTCTCCTGTTCCAAGAGGCCCGTCTGGAAAGACTGTGCCACGATGTTTCCTTCCCAGGACGGGATGCCCGGCAAGTCCACGACATACATTCCTTCTCACCCACACGACTTACCTCATGCTTTCAGAATTTCCCAACCAGAGGAAAAAGATGACCTCAAGCCCATCTCAGGAAATGTGTTCTCTGCCACGGAAAGGAAAGTCTGGGGAACAAGGCACACAGCCACGTTGCTCCTCCAAGGGCTGGAGAAACTTCAGGGGCCAAATTCGTGGTCTTCAGCCTGTTCTGAGAGGGGAAGAAAAGTTTGGAAAGCATCACCCACCTCCAAAAGTTTCTAGTTTTGATGCTTTTTACTTTAATTTTCAAGTATCCTCTGAATTCTTCCTTTGGGAGACACATACTTCCACTCCAAGCACCTATCACGCCTGCTCTACTGACCAGTGGGTGCCTTGTCTTACACCAGGAAGGCCCATTGCCCGCCAGTCAGAAGGCAGACAGCTCACTAAGCATGGTCTTGTAGCTGCTGTCTGTGATGCAGGATGAAGCCTCTGGGTCACAGTCAAACCAGAGTGAGCTGGAGACAGAGCTCCGCTCCTCTCCTCTTTCCCTCTGCCTCCCCTTTCCTCCCCCTGTGGCAACCTTATGGCTAGCTTCTCCTGAACAGGTCAGGAAGGGCCTCAACAGTTCTTCTTCCTGAAGGGTCCCATGATCTCTCCCCCATGTTGTTCCTTTCCCAGATCATCATCCCAGCAGTTTACCCAACTCTGCAGTGGCTTGTGCTTGAGCACACTGGGGCAGAAAGTTAGCGAGGGCCGGGAACTCTTGGCAGCGCTCCTCACAACCCGATCATTGCTTTTCTCCTCAGTCCCTCCTCAGCTCCCATCTGACTCTCTCAGACATTAAGCTTAGAGGTGCCATGTGCCGGGTCTGAGGGCACCATCCCTAAGCCCCAGCCAGGCCTGTGACAGGGTCCGAAAGATAGCTCCCACGCCATCTGTCTAACTATTCAAACATCACAAGTCAAGCAATGAATGGTTCGATAAATGATATTCCAGGCCCCTACGCTGACCTGAGCGCTTTCGTGAGACCCTGGACACAGTTTTGACTTCAGTGTTCTAAAGTGTCAATGAACTGTGCCCCAGAGTGAGGCTGCGGAAAAACAACTTGCCCAAACCTCAGCCTAGCCCCTTCCTTGACACTTAGCAATCCCCCTTGCCACTGTACAGGCTGTGTCCCAGCCGCAGACAACCCATCTCAAGTCTGAGTTCCACCCACACTTCCCACACTTGGCTGCTCTGTGCCTACTCGCTCTAGTCAGGACATACCAAAGACCCTCTTTCTGAGGGTTAGAGCAGCATTGGTGTGGCCTAGGACATTTCTCAGTGTGTTATACTGCACAGGCTGCCGTAGCAAAAATATCGTGGATTTGGCTTGTTAACAGAAGTCTGGAGTTCTTGGAAGTGTTCGCTGGTGTCGTTGTCAGGCAGATCTCGTCTGCAGCCCCAATTTTACAGGTGAGGATGCTGAACTCAGGCCCAAAGAGACAAAGAACTTCAGTGGGCAAGATGTGGCACATGCTGGCTCCTAGCAGTTCCTCAGTCACCGTAAAGCAGAGTCGTCAGGGCTCAGCAGGAAATAGAAAGCTCTCTCTGTAGTCTTTCTATGACCTGGTGCCCCTGCTCTGGAGAAGCCCAGTGGGACAGCCTGCTGCTCCTGTAGCCTTCACAGCCTCACACTCGCCAAGGAGAAAAGTAGCTTCATTTTCTGGTTCTAGAATCAGGAAACATTTCATTCCAGAAAGAGCTGGATGGGGGGTGAGTGACAAAGGAAGAAAAAGTAGACTGGATAGTCAAGAGTGACTTTCAACTGGGGTGATGGTGGCACACGCCTTTAATCCCAGCACTCAGGAGGCAGAGGCAGGTGGATCTCTGTGAGTTTGAGGTCAGCCTCGTCTACAGGGCAAGTTCCCGTACAGCCAAGGCTACACAGAGAAACCTGTCTCAAAAAACAAACAAGCAAACAAAACAGTGACTTTCTTTGAGAGGAGAGACCAATACAAAACAAAAGAAAACTAGCTAATAGAGTAACCTCAGGTTATATAGATGGGCTTCACAGTTAAGAGATTGAAACTGACCTGGTTAGGAAATGCCTCTCCTTTTCTCTCTTTCTTTCTCTCTCTCTCTCTCTCTCTCTCTCTCTCTCTCTCTCTCTCTCTCCTAACTTCTCAAATAACAACTTAGTTTCCCATTAGTGACAAGCAAGGAGTCATGGGTAACTGCATTTTGAGCCTAGTACAGGAACTTAGTTCGAAACACTGGGTTTCGCATGTTTTGTTTTGTTTAGCACATTTGATGCAGTCTGTATCCTCCCTCTGTTTTTATCCAGAACTCACTCAAGCCACCCTGAAGCCAGTCTACATGCAGACTTGTGTCTGAATGATGCACAGCCCTTTCCTACCGCCTTGACGATGTGTTTGTCTACAGGCTTTGGAAGAGGACCCAAGTGTGGTGATGCATATCTGCAATCCCCAGACTCAGGAGGTGGAGGCAGGAGGATCAGGAGTTCAGGGTCATCCCCAGCTATATAGTAAGTCTGAGGCAAGCCTGGACTAAGTGAGACACTCTCTCAAAATCCTAACAACAAAAAAACCTCTCAAAAAAGGCAGATTGAGAGGTAGATGTGGTACATGCTTTTAATTCCAGCACTCAGTAAGCCGAGGCAGGTAGAGCTCTATGAATTTGAAGCTAGCCTGGTCTACATAGTTCCAAGCCAGCTAGGGCTACAAAATAAAAAAGTAGATATAGGAAAAGAGGAAGGAATAAGGAAAGCATGGTAAGCTCAGCTGGAAGAATCACAATTCAAAGCCAGCCTGGGTTACAAAGGTAGACCTTGTTACAACAGAAAACAAGAGCAGCCCACTCCTGTTGGGTGTTTTGTTTTGTTTTGTTTTGTTTCGTTTCGTTTTTAATCTTTTGGTTCTTTGAAGGTCCACCACCAAGCTCCCAAATAAATATATACACGGAGACTTATTATTACTTACGAATGCCGGTCTTAGCCAGCTTTTCTTAGCTTAAATGACCCTGTCTACCTTTTTGCCTCTGGGCTTTTATCTTTATTTCTGTATACCTTCCTTTACTTCTTTCTCCGTGGCTTGCTGTGTAGCTGGGTGGCAGGCCCCTAGACTCCTCCTCTCCTTCTTCTTTTGCTCTCCGATATTTTCTTCCCAGATTTCTCCTCCTCTTCCTCCTATTTATTCTCTCTGTCCTTTCCCCTGCCTCACTATTGGCTGTTATTATTAGACCAATCAGGTGATTTAGGCAAAGTAACACAGCTCCACAGAGTTAAGCAAATGCAACGCAAAAGAATGCAGCACATCTTTGCATCATTAAATAAATGTTCCACAGCATAAACAAGTGTAACGCATTTTACAATATTCTACAGCACACTCCAAACCTTACAACAAAAATGTCTTGGAGGTTGGAGCGTTAGGTCAGCAGTTAGGAGCCTGCTCTTACAGAAGACCTGAATTAGGTTCCCAGCATTCATACGGAGCAGCTCACTGCTCCCTATAGTGCCAACCCTGGGGGATCTAAAGGCTCTGAGCTCTCTCTATAGGTACCTGCACTCATGTGCACTTATCTACACACAACACACATACACAATTAAAAATTAAAATAAAAACCACAATCTTTTAACCTCTCTTTCCACAGCCCGCAACAGAGGCTGAGGATCTGCCCTTTCTTCTCCGGTTCTCAAGTCCTCTGACCTGAGCTCCTTTTGTGCCCCACAACCCTCCCAGCTCTATATATCCCCTTCAAGAAGGTTGTTCCACAGGATGACCCTGAAATAGTGCTCTGAAGTCAGCTTCACCTGCCAGATGCCAGCTTCCTTGGTCCCCTCTCTAGACCCAATATTCCAATAGCATACAGGGTGAGGCTCAGTACAACCACAGCACATCGGCTTGGGTCACTGGGGGTACAGAGTGAAGCTCAATACAACCGTAACACATTGGATTGGGGTGCTGGGGGTACAGAGTGAAGCTCAGTACAACCACAGCACATTGGCTGGGACTGTTGGGGTTACTGGGTAAAGATCATGCAAAAGTCCTTGCCTAGCCTGCTGGAAGCAAGCAAGAGAGGGGAGACGGGAGGAAAAAAAAAAACCCAGCAGATGATTGACTTGGGAAACGAGGTGCAAAGGCCTCCAGAGGCTGGGGGTTGAGGTGAGTATGGTGAGATTCTGAACAGCAGCTGAAGGTAAACGGATCTCAGCCATTTGTGAAGCATGTGACCTTGGGTGGGCACCAACTCCGGGACCTAGCAGTGTACACAGAGACTAGGTAGGGAAGGTTCTCTCTGGAGGATGTGAGCAGGTTCAGGGAAGGGAGACGCTGTGGTCTGTAAACCCACAAGGCCTAAGGATGGAGTGACACACCGGGGTTCTATTCCTACCAAAGTCATAGCATAGCCTTCACAAGATCCTGAGGATACATAGATCAAACCCACGTGGAGGAAAACTGCCAGAGGTCCTCCAGATGCCAGGCCAGCAAGGACAAAAGAATGAGAAGAGAGAGGCAAGACAACTGACCAGGGGCTAGGAATGCTCTGTCATCAGAGGGGCTGTTATAAGGGATACTAAAAGGACCAACGGAAAAATATGGCCTGAGACTGCGTATTAAATAACAGCCCCTGTCACCGTTCTCTTGCGTTCTGTAAATTTTACTGAGATTTTATTGCTCTTGTGTTTAGAAGGCAGATACTGAAATATTTAGGGATGAGGAAGCAAGAAGTCCCCAGCATTCTCTAGTGTTTCAGAAATTTACAGTAATAATTCTTTGAGGCTGGGCATGGTGGAGCATTCCTTTTGTCATGGCACTCAAGATGATGAGGTAGGAAGATGGCAGGTTTGAAGACAGCCTGGGACACATTAGCATGACCCTGCCTCAGAAATAAGTTAATTGGGCCAGTAAGGTAGCTCGGGGGTAAAGGTACTTGCTACCAAGACCGACAACCTGTTTCGATCCCTGGGACCCCCACATAGAAGGAAAAAACAGGCTCCCCTGACCTCCTGACGCGTGTGCCCTGGAATGTGTACACATGCACCCAACAACTAAATAAACGTAATAAAAATAAATTTTAAGAAACCAAGTGAATGAAACAATAAAGAGCTGATGCTCAAGTGATTTGTGCTTATGGATCAGTTTGATCAAGAAAGCTTGCTGCTCCTCGGCTGATTCAAGCACACAATCACTGAACCGCTGCAGTGGGCCAGACAATGCTCAGGTAGAGCGAGGCAGCAAACAGCCATTCCTGACCAACCTCTGGCTGGTGTGCCCCACAGCTGTCCTAGACCACTTGGCACTCTGTCCCGAGTCCCATGGCACCAGCCTGTTTGGTTCTTGATGCCATTTTGTTTGTTTTTTGTTTTGTTTTGGTGGGGTTTTGGTTTGTTTTTGTTTGTTTGTTTGTTTGTTGTTTTGTTTTTAGTTTATAACCTGGCCTTTATCTCCTTTGAAAATTTCAGCTGCTACAAGCCAAGCTTTTCTAAAATGCTGTACACCCTCCATAGTGAATGTCACTTCGTCCTCCCCCAGAGGGCTAGAGTTAACAGAAGCAATTATTATTTAAATTATGCATCTGTGGATACATAAATTATAAATCCATACTTACAAAAATCCAGGAGACACCCTTCACATTACAGCCAGCCTGCAGCTATCCAAATGCCCATGACCTCTGTGGATTTTCATTTTGCTTTTTCTTTTCCTTTTTTTTTTTCAATACAAGGTTTCTTTTCTAATACAAGGTTTTATGTAGCCCTGGCTGTCCTGGAACGCGCTCTGTAGACTAGACTGGCCTCGAACTGAGAAATCTGCCAGACTCTGCCTCCCAAGTGCTACCATTAAAGACATGTACCACCACTGCCAGGCTTGGCAACATTTGTCATCTGACTTCTCTAGTGCTTACTCCTTCCGGGTAAGGGCTTTCAGGTCAAGCTACACATTTAATTCACCAAGGCAGGCTGCACTCCGGCCCACTAAATCAAAATTACTTAGGGTGAGAGCCGATCATCTCTGTTTTTAATCCTAAGGGATATCAACAAGCAGTCAGTGTAAAGGATCAATATCGGATCTGTAGTAGTTTGAATGTATTAGGCCCCATAGGCTCATGGGGAGTGGCACTATTAGGAGGTGTGGCTTTGTTGGAGGAAGTGTCACTGTGCGGTGGCATTGAGGTCTCCTTTGCTCCAGCTGCTCCCAGTGACGCAGACCACGTTCTGTTGCCTACAAGATGTAGAAATCTCAGCTCCTTCTCCAGCACCATGTCTGCCTGCCCACTGCTATGTACCACCATGACGATAATGGACTGAACCTCTGAAATTGTAAATGAGCCACCCCAATTAGATGTTTGCGTTATAAGAGTTGCCTTGGTCATGGTGTCTCTTTACAGTAATAGAAACCCTAACTAAGACAAGAGCTATGAAAAATATGGGCTTCTTTGTTTTGTTTTTTTTTTTATGAAAACATAAGAAATGACATTTGTCAAAGGAAAAAAAAACTTGAAAGTTAAAGAAAAGCCCTAAAAAATACATATGGGGCTGGAGAAATGGCTCAGTGGTTAAGAGCACTGGTTGCTCTTCCAGAGGACCTGGGTTCAACTCCCAGCACCCACATGGAAGTTCACAACTGTCTGTAACTCCAGTTCCAGAGGATCCGACACTTTCACACAGACATACATGCAGGCAAAATGCCAACACACATAAAATAAAAATAAATAAATTAAAAAATATACACATGTGTACAAAATCTCTACTTCCCAGAGTTTTGTTCTCGCAACCACCACCACCACCACCACCATCACCACCCCCGCAATCTGCATCTGCCTAGGGCTTGCTAGCTTGCCCTGCTTCTCAGTTCAGGGGAACAGTAGGAGTTTGAAGACACAGAGCTGAGTAGACTGCTTTTCCCTGTGACCCTTGAGCCATGTGTGTGCAGCCTCTTTCTGCAAAAGCAGCCTTGCTCCTCCTTAAGCACACACTCCTGACCAAGGGATACTGCAGGAGAAATGGGGTTTGTGCCTTCTGTGGCTTGAGCCAGCTTCAGATTGTCCCAGCACTGCTGGGCCCCTTCCCAGGAGCATCTGCAAAGGCAAGACCCTGCACAGAGACCCACTTGGTCTCTTGAGAGGCTCTTCCTGATACCCAGCTCCCCACCCTCAAGATGGCTCAGCATGTAGAGGCATTTGTCATGCTAACCTGCTGACCTGAGTTTGATCCCAACTCCACAGAGCTGTCCTGTGACTTCCACATATGTGCCATGGCTCACATGCACCTCCACACACACGCACACGTTATTCATTCATACATTTTTTTTAATTCTCTAAATGAGGAAGAAATTAAGGTTAACATAAAATAAAATACTTTTTAAAAATACTGGTCTATGGGTGGGGAAAAAAACCCTAAGATTTGATAGAACAATTCATTCATGTTTACTGAAAGGGAACCTTTCCCTTTAGTCTGGCAACACACTGATCTGGCACCCCTGAGGGTGACAGATGAGGGGAAACCACTCCCTTTTGACACCAAGAATGGGGAGTGACTTTCCGGCTTCTGACCAGGGCAGTCACCTCTGCAGAGCCTCTTGGTTCCTTTCAAGTCACAAACATCTCCAGCCGAGTAATGTCCTGGCCCCTTTCACATGCCAAGCCAGTGTCGTTTCTCTTTGAATAAGCTCGGATTTAGAAAAAGAAAACAATTATCCAGGTGGCCTTTACAGAATGAACAGGATAATGGGCAGGCTCAGCGCTGCAGGAGCCAGGACAGACTGATGGGGGCTGGGCCTGCAAAGGGCATCTCAGGAAATCCAGGCTTGGACTGGCCACTCGGTGCTCCTTATGACTGATACAACCCGTGCATGTCCAGCATCAAGTGTGGGTATGTGCCTTCTGGAGACACAGATGTCACAGTACCCATGGGAGTCAGAAGGCCAGGCAGGGAGATGGAGTTCTGATGACTGAGCTCACAGCACAGCCTATAGCAGTGGCCTCCCTGGGGAAGGCAATGAGACGCAGAGAACAGGGATGCTGAAGACAATGCCCGTGACCTTGAGCCCACGGCGCGGGGGGGGGGGGGGTAACCTGGACCTCTCTCATTAGCAGAAAAGTACCTCTAAGCTTCCCAGGCTGCTAGTTTTCTGGGCAGGCACCAGGTCATGCTCTGGAGGCAGAGCCGAGTCTATGACTGCTTCTGCATTTGCTTTTTATCAAAGTGGGACCCTGAGCAAGGAACTCGTCTTGGTTTTCTTAAATTAAACTTGTCTTTCCTCATGCCTAAAATTTGAGTATCCCCTGAAAAGTGTGCTCTGAGGGTTGAGTGAGATGGATGAAGACTTTTAGGTACAGAGATGAGATCAAGGGGGTGCCCGGCAAGTAGGAACCCACTGAGATACTGGCAGAGGGGAAGGCTAGAGAAACCCACACTTCCCAGGGTGCTCCCTGCCAAGGAAGGGAAGAGCAGGGGAGGGGAGGATAGAGTGGATAAACTTAGTGGGTAAGGAAAAGGAGGAATCAGGCGGTAAGGTGCCTTCCAAAAAGAGAAAATCTCAGCGGCTAGACTTTGCTTCAGCCAGGCAATGTGCAAGTCTGGAACCTGAATTGAACTGTCAAGAAGACAGCGCCAAGGCTGAGGCTGCCAGGCCAAGGCTGTCCTGCAGCCCTCCTTTCTCTAGCCTCCCCATTAAAGCATGTCAGCACAGCCTTTTGGGAACATTAGTTTCATAAGTGGCTTATTCAAAAGATCCCAGTTCATCCCCACAATGGGGTAGACATCTGGGAAAAGTTAAAGATGGATCTGTACCTTCCTCCTTACACAAAGATACATTCCAGAGAGATCAGAGCTAAAAACTGCAATTGTAAAAACATTAGGTAAAAATGAGATGCCGAGAGCTCTTCTCGTCTGCATCCATGGGTCCAAACAAGAAGCAGTGTCTCTACTGCGTGTTTGGCCATTATACACTAAACAATACAGTTTAACAACTATTTGCATAGCATTTACATTGTATTCAACGTTATAAATAGTCCAGAGGTGAGCTATGCATAGGTTATATGCTAATATTGTGCTTTTTTTAAACAAAAGACTTCAGAATCTGAAGATTTTGCTCTCTGTAGAAGCTCCTGAAAACAATACCCCATGGATACCAAGAGATAATTATAGATAGGTAGATACAAATTTTTTTATTAGGCACATATATGCTTGCATAACACAGTCCTGGAAGACACATATTATGGTGGTTGCCCATGGAGAGAAAGGAGAAGAAAGAGAGAGAAGTCACTTGCATTTGTCTTTAATTACATTAATAAGAAAATGTTTAAAAAGGGGCTGGTGGTTGATTTTAAAAAAATATTCCTTTATTTATCTAGCATGCATGCCTGCATGTGCATATTCACACCACGATTCACATGTAGAGGCCCGAAGATGGAACTCTGGTTGTCAGTCTCTTTCCTAACTGAGCCTTTTTGTCAGTCCCACGTATTCCTTCCTCGTAGCTTTACACTTGGGTAAGTTGTCCATGGTTTCCCCCAAGGATAAATTCAGCCCTTCAAATCGGAACCATGAGGATCCTAAAAGTATCATATCCTTCAAGGACAGAGCCCCATTGTATCTGCTGGAATATGGCTACTCCAGAGCAGGGCCAGTCTGAGTGTAGGCTCTGGAAACCTGACCAGGCAGAAAGAGACAGACAGACACACACACATACACACACACACACACACACACACACAGAGAGAGAGAGAGAGAGAGAGAGAGAGAGAGAGAGAGAGAGAGACTGGTTTGAGAGACAGGAAGCCATCCCAAGCCAGGAGCCAGCCACTTCTGGAAGACAGAAATTGGGTGTATTTCTTGGGAAAGGAGACAGGACCACACGACCCAGGGAATTTCCTCGGGTGTTCCAGCTTGAGCCTGAGCAAAATGGGGTATAGAGAGCCCCTTCTTCCTCAAAAAAACCTCAGTCTCCAAACTTAGGGGACTGAGATGCGGAGGTCCCCACCAGGATGAAAGCAGACACAACAACCCGTGCTCGGCTTCCTCCAGGCCCCAAGAACGGCAAGGAGTAGCCGCCCTCGTGCGCATGCACACCTATGACTCTTCCCCACGACCTCAGACCAAGTTGGTACAGCCACGTGTGCTCTGCCGCGAACTCACCACCTCTCTGTGTCTGGGTTTCCCTTTGGGTCTTAGTTACATGCTCCTTCTGGAAATTTTCAACTTTTTTTTTTTTTTTTCAAAGTTCAGGGGAAAGGAATTTTTCCAGAGCTCAAAGATGTTGGCTCAGCCACACCGGTGGGCGGAGGGAAGGCTTGGACAAGAAGAACTAAGGAGCCGTTGTGGAATGGGGATTTGGGGAGGACAACAAAAGACTCCAAGAACTGGGTGCAGACCCTCCCCAGCCCTCCTCACCTCCCCAACTCCTCCTGGATCTGGAATGCCTGTGGGCCCCTACCTGGGCATTGGTTACCCCTTAACCACCCCAATATTGCTTGGTCTCCCTTCAGCCCAGCATAACATGCAGGCTCAAAATTCTGCTGCTGGAGCAGAGGTGGGGAGAATGGAGGACTCGGGTGGATGCTCCAGCTTGGAAGTGGGAGAAATCCATCATCTCTCCCTTTCTTTTCCCCTTGGCTGATCTCTCCCCGTCTCAGACTACACCAGAAATAAACTGTGGTGAAAAAGAACTTTCTGGGCTCCACCTTTAAGTGAAGTTGCTGAAAGCAAAAGAGGTTCCTCCCAAATCTGGATCCCTGGGACAGCGGGGCTTCTTGGGAACCTTAGAGCCTGGGTCCAGCCTCCTTGTTCAGACCCTACTTGGCCTCCACTTTCTCCACATTGTCTTCTTCCTCCCACAGCATGTTGACTGTCTGCCAAGCCGTTTCTCTCCTGGCTCTAAAGTTTTGTCAGGAAAAAAAGATGAAATCAGCACTTGGAGAGCTGGAAGGGGGAAAACAGCTGCTTTTAACAAAATGGGAGAGAGGAGGGAGGCCCAGCATCTGGATCAGGGTGGAAAGTCTGAGGTCCGGGAGGACACACAACTCACATATGCAAGGTCCTACAGACACACAAGCCCTCCCCACTGGCACCCTGTGCTGCATGCATTAGACTCAGACATACTTGATACATGTATTAACCTCCCTGATAGCAGGTTTTTTTCTCCCCTTCACCTTCGCATTACAGGGACAAAACATTTCTCTTTCCTCTTTGCTCTCCTACAAAAAAAATTATAGCCCACATACTTGGGGCTTGAGAAAGAGTGTTGGGGTCTATGGCACTGTTCCCCCGAGGTGAAGTTGTTGGGCTGGGTCACTCTATGGCGTATACTACAGGGTACATGGGCCTATGAATCCAAACCTAGCTGTTGTTTTTACCCCCAGAGGAGCCAGAGAACTGGATTTTTATGTTGAAAATACCTGAGATTTAAATGTTGACAACTAATTCAGAGGCTGGAAGTGCTGAGCAGTCAGCCTAGCCCTGAGCAAACAGACAATACCTCAGGGTGAAGCAGGAATGTGACACCTGTGAGATCTGGCTTGCTGGAGGGAGGCTGACACCAGAACTGGCCTGGAGCGGACAGTCACCCCATTCTGCACTTTGGCTCCTTCTTTGTCTTTGGTATGTCCCAAGCCCCTCCCAAGTCTGAAGAACTCCTCTCCCTGCAGTGTGGTTGAGGCCCTTTCCTGAGACTGTTGCAGTCCCCTTGTGTGAGGGGACGGTATATCAATTGATTTGATTGACAACTTGATTGAATTAAGAAACTCCTGGAGCTTGCTCAGGGACTGGTCATTGCTTAAAAGTGATTGCTGGCCAGGCGGTGGTGGCTCATGCTTTTTAATCCCAGCACTTGGGAGGCAAGTGGAACTCTGTGGGTTTGAGGCCAGCTACACAGAGAAACCCTGTCTCAGATAGATAGATAGATAGATAGATAGATAGATAGATAGATAGATAGATAGAGCGATTGCTGGTCTTGCAGAGGACCCAAATTCAGCTCCCAGCACCCAGTTCAAGTAACTTACAACCACCTGTAACTCCAGATCCAGGGGATCCGACACCCCTCCAGACTCTACACCTGAACATACACACACATGAATAAAAATAAATATTTAAAAAAATAAAACTAAACTAACTAAAAAAAGAAACTTCCATTAATGAGGGGCACGCCTGAGTATTGTTTCCAGACCTAGTTGACTAAGAAAGGAAGACTCACCCGGTATGCAGACGGCAGCAGCCCACGGGCTGGGGTCTCAGACTGCACAGATAGAGAAAAGAAACGCAGTTGATCTGAGTCCTGGTGTTTCCCTTCTCTACTTCTTGGTTGGCACCACTGACAGCACCGCTCCTACCTCTCTACCTACCCCTCCCTGACAGACTGTCTTCCTCTGAACTGTGAACCAAAACAAAGCCCTCCCCTCTTGTGTCACTTCTAGAAAGATATCCGGTCACAGCAAAGAGGACGGTCACCAACACTGTGAGCTCAGGGTGCTTAGAATCTACCTTCTCCCCGCAGGAGTGAGATCCTTCGTCACCAGCTTAGGTCCCTTGCAAAGGTGCCTTCCTCCTGCCTCCGGAGACCATGCTAAGTTCATCCTCTGGGGGCTTCGCCTGAGAGATCACTCTTAGCTTGGTGTTCTTGCTGCCCGTAACTGCTTCCTCCATTTCCCCCTGAGAGCACTTCCTTAATAATTCACCGGCACACAAGGCCCCTCCAGGATCCCTTCTGGAACCCAGCCAAGGATGGAGACAACTCCTACTACATCAGGAAAAAAAAATTGACGCACACAGCTAAGTACCTCAGAGGACTTGGATGTAAAAGACCTCATCAGTAAGAGGGCATTGTCTAAGAATCAACTTAGGATGCTTGGCTCCTTCCTTTGGGTTCTCTGCTCTCCTACCTGACCCCTATCTCTGCACGACACCCCTTCATAGACTTGCAACTGTTCTCAAATCTCTTCTCATTCTTCCCCAACTATTTGGCAGACATTGTGTGCCTAACCCCATCCCAGCCCAGATTCAGCAA
Source organism: Myodes glareolus (assembly GCF_982192425.1). Classification (NCBI taxonomy): domain Eukaryota; kingdom Metazoa; phylum Chordata; class Mammalia; order Rodentia; family Cricetidae; genus Myodes; species Myodes glareolus. The sequence goes on along the minus strand of NC_142035.1, from coordinate 34,477,437 downwards.
ATTCTAGACCACTTGCCCCAGTGGCTGATACAAGCTAAGTTTAAGTCACGTCATGGATGAAATTGACCTAGACTGCCACAGTGAGTGGGCCCGAGAGAATTCAGTTATCCTGGTAGCAGGAACACAGATGCAATCTGGAGGGTGTAAGGCTGGGAACCCCAGGGAGATCCTGCTTTGAAAGCAAACTACAGAGATGGATGGATGAGAGAATTGAAGGGAAAGGGTCCCACGGCCCGAGTCCATTCTGTTGCTTGCTACCAAAAGCATCCTGACACTTGATTCTTAAACATAACTGTGGTTTTTGGAAATTTGAGGAGCTCCCAAGACAGAGAGGAGCAAGGCACAGAGGAAGCAGGGCTGATTCTTGCAACAGGCGAACACTGAGAGCAGGAGGCGCTCCGTGGCGGGCGTGAAGGTAGGGAAGGAGGGGAGAGGTGTGGAGACTAACACATGAAAGGAAGCCTGTGGCCAGAAAGGGCTAGAAACTCTTCCCCACCTGGGCTACTCACAACAACAACCAAAGCCCAGCAATGCGCAAACATGGGAGACGGCAGGTGTTATGTAAATGACCTGCAAAAGGCAGGAGACTCCTGGCCCAGGACTCTTTGTAGTCCATTCTGGGGAGCGCCTTTCTCTTTCTTAGGAACCCTCTCTGTTTCTATCACCTGCGCATTCTGGTGGGGTTTCTGTTGTTATTGCTTGTTTTGGTCTGGTTTCAGTCTGTCCTGGGACACAAGAACCTGGCCATTCCAGTAGCTGCGGCTCCACCCTGGATGTAGATCCGCACCTTACAATAGACTGTATCCAGAGCCAAATGCTGCCTCCCAGAAGACCAGCCTTCCCATAAACATGAATGTCCCTTGCTGACCCCCTCCCCGCAGGCTTTATCAGTCACCAATGTTATGTCATAATGTACCCACCAAGTACCCCCAGTGCCACATCTCCCTCAAGACCCCCCTTCCATCTGGTTAGAGATCAAACTGACTGGGCTACATAGAGTAATGGGAAGCTGTGGCTTAAGTCAGATGGATTGGGCCAATCTCCCTGGGGGCGGGGGGGACTCTAAATACCTTGTCTTTCTGGTTTTATTCTTTTTTCTTTCTTTCTTTCTTTCTTTCTTTCTTTCTTTCTTTCTTTCTTTCTTTCTTCCTTTCTCTCCTTTTCCTTTTTTTTAAATGAGCAGATCCAATGTAGACCTGAAGAGGCTAGGCTTGGAAAACGCTAATACAAGGCCTCATACCACAATGACTTAAAATGGTTAAGCCTCAGAAATCAAACACTGGGGTCTTCTGTTTCTGGCAGCCTTTATATCAAGAATTCATGTGGTAACCAAGAAAGCAGTGTATGAGTCAGAGTAACGCACCAAACCAAGGTGGGCACCTCCACTGCCAGCCCAGAGAAAGGGGCGTCAAGTATAGCATGTGATGGGGGAGGGGTTCTAGGAAGCACCAGCAAGGAATGAGGAAGAGGACAGGGAAGAGAGGCCACTGAAGAGTGACTTATGGAGCTGGTCCTCCTGAGGTAGGGTGAAGGGGGGTAGATGCTCTAAGGAAGGAACAGAGAGGACTCACGCACTCTGAGTCACCCCTAGCAGTCAGAGGCAGGTGGGTTGCTCAGTTGCCACCTCTCAGCAGCTGCCGAGAAGTCCTGCTCTGGCTTCCTTGGTCTCAGGCGAGCGTCCTCTGGAGAGAACTGGGGGTTTGTTGCTTTGGGTGTGTTTGTTTTTTAATCACAACTTCGAGGTCCCACTTTCTGTGAGCTTACGTTATGAGACTGGGTCAGCCTGAACCTGGGAGCTGTTGTGTGGGAAACCCTGCTCTTGCTGACTCCTCAGACCCTCAGGGCCCTCTGAGTCTACAGGTTCGAGGCCTCTTTGCACAAGTTCAGCTGAGGATGGAAACCCTGAGAAAACACTCATGAAGGAGAGACAAACCATTTATTGGCAGGACCCGCAGCTGGTGGAGGCTTGAGAAATGAGCTTTTTGGCCTTAATTCAGCTGTTTGTGCTCATGTGACATAAACTGAGCTCAATCCACAGAATTTCCTTAGAAAGAAAAGGGGGGGGGGGGAGATCAAGCATATTTTCTGAGGTTTAATTTCCTTCCAATGTCCTTAAGAAATCCCCCTAAAGCTTAGGCCCCTCAACCCTGGTCTCTAGCAGGAGCATCAAAGACTTTTAAATTGAGACCCAGGGTGAGTTAGCTAAAGTAAATAAAACCCAGAGGATGAGGGAAATTAAAAAATAGACCATCTCAGAGAAACCAAGTCTCCACGAAAAATCAAAAAGAAGGAAACTGGTTGGGGGAGGAGAGCTGGAGAGGGGAGGATATGGAATTCCAAGAGTTTAAATGCAAGCAAAGAAGGAATTAGCATTGACAGACTTAGCAAATAAAAAACACTGGGTGCCTGGTTCGATTTGTATTTTAGAGGATAATTTTTATTGTCTGCTCTGCAATATCTCAGACATTCTTTTATCAAATATTTCATGCAATAAACTTACAGCACAATGTTATTCATTGCCCATCTGAAAGTCAAATTTAACTGAGCGTCCTGAGATTTTTTTCTGACAACCCTAAATCGTACAGTTTAGCAGTTAGGAGCACTGGCCACTCTGGCCGCTCTTCCAAAGGAACTGGGTTCAATTCCCAGCACTCACGTGACTGTTCCAGGGAATGTGGCATCCTCACACAGACAAACGTGCCCCAATGTGCATTACGGTTAGCTACTTAGATACCCTTCACCAGATGCCTTTGCCTTAGATTGGTCAGCTACGCTTCAGTGGGGGGCTTGCTGGTCATTTATGTAGGTGTCCCCTGCTTTTGAGGGTATATTCGCCCTTTGGGGTTTATAACACAAAGAGAGGAAACACCCGGAGAGGATGAAAGTGGAACACAAAGACTGCGAGCGGAGGTCCGTGTGTGGAGGTCAGGAGGAGCCAGTATCCTTGAACCTTCTATCACTCACAGGCCGCCGGAGTGGCCCTGCTCAGCTGGAGGAATTCCAGCACTGTCTCCTTCCTGCGGTGATTTGGGGGTCCCTGCAGGAGAGTGGAGAGCTGCCACGTTCCAACCCCGGAGTGGCGCAGAAGGGGACTACACACACACACACACACACACACACACACACACACACACCTGCCATATTCCAGTCCTGGAATGGCGCTGAAGGGGACCACACACACCCTGTCCCGGGGGGGAGGGGGGGAGGTGCTCTCCTCGCCTCCCTCTGCTCTGCGCGAGCTCACGCACGCATACACACACACACACACCTGTTCCCGGGGGATGTTCCCGGGGGATGCTCTCCTCGCCCCCCTCTGCCCTACATTTTCCTCCCTGGCGGTCTCCGCGGTTCTGGCTACCCCCACCCCCACCCCCTCCAAATAAGGAAGCTGCGCGCCGAACCGCAGGCGAGAAGCCGGGTCTGGTCCCCGCCCCCAGGCCGAATCCAGCTGCCAACGAGGCAGCTGCTGGAGGGGGGGGCGGGGGAGGGAGACACAATCCCGGGGCCCCGATCGCTATTCAAATACTGCGGTGCGGGACGCAGCGCGGGCCCCCGACGCTCAGAGGCACCTGCAGGGCAACCGCGTCAAGGTCGAGGTGAGAACCAGGCTTTCAGGGCTGCCTGGTTCGCTTAGCTCTTTCGCTCCGCGGGGCTCCGAAAAGCGGAAGATGACGTGGCGGAGCGAGGAAGCGCCACATCCTCGGATCCAGTCGCTCCACTCCCAGGAACTGACCCAAAGGAAATAATCCAGTCCAAGAAAGAGAGAATATCCGGAGCTAGAGTAACACATGGGAAATGGTTTAACAAACCTCCGCACATCAGTGCCATAGAATGCTTTGATTTCTTGCGTCGTTTAGGTAACCGTGATCGCTTGGTATCAGGCACCCTGCCCGCATCTGGGTACAGAGACAGGGTATAACCAGATCTCCTTTTTTTGTCCTCTGGGGTTTCACAGGAAAAATGAGAGAGAGGAATTTAGAACCCGGGTGCGGTAGATCTGAGCACGGGTATGTGTCCTCATCTGTAAAATGCGAACACTTCATAGAGAAGCGATGAGGGTCCCCGTGGGAAGGTAACACCGAGTATCTACCCCTTGGTGAGTTCTAAACAGCCACCGACAGTCCCGAGCAGGGCTGTGGCTGTTGCTGTTGTAGGAACGTGCCAGGGGGCACGAGAAAAGCATGTATGAGTTATTAAGGGTACACAGAAGTGAAAGTGCCACAGCAGTAGCTGCAGACGCTTGAGAAAACACGGGGATGTGCTTAATTATGCCTGGGGATGGCACCAAAGAAGCCCCAACATGATAATTCAGCTGGGTCTTGAAGGATAGATAGACGTTTTCTGGGTAGACAAGAATGCAAAGATGTTTCAGGCAAAGCTAGCTTAGGGGTCTGGAGGGAGGGAAAAGGGAGCTGGAGAATTGCAAAAGCTACTTCTAAGTGTCTTGTAGGGAAAGAACAGATTTCCAGCGACACACTCTCACATGGGCCAGGCCACGCCCTCCTGCCGTGAGTGACTCTCCTCCGCTAAGCCTTGGCTCCGCCCATCAGAGACCCCTCTAGGCCCAGCTGTGCCTTATGGATAGGTTCCCATCTTTGGAGGGTGATCTCAAATCACTGCTGCTCTGAGGCCAGTGTTGGAAGGAAAGGTTCTGGGTGTTTTACCTTCATTCCCCATGACTCTTGGCGACTGTGAAAAGTTACCCACTGAGCTCTTCATACAGAGAGATATTGGGAAAAAACGGGAGTAAGCCATTTTTACGTCCGGTGACTCTTTTTCTGTCCCGCCAGCTAATTCCCAAATAATGACACGGAGACTTCTTATTAGTTAAAAAAGCTCAGCCTTAACTTAGGCTCGTCCCGCTAGCTCTTATAACTTAAATGCTTCTATTAATCTACGTTTTACCACGTGGCTTTTACCTCCCACGTGTGTCCACCTCGATTCCTTCTCTTCCTCATTCTCCCCGGAAACCCCGCCTATCCCTCCTGACAAATTATTGGTGTTCAGTTTTTTATTATATCAGTCACAGCAATACATGGTCACAGTGTCCAAATTTCCTGCAATATAAATCCAAGTGAAAAAGACCTCTGAGTTCTTGAAAGAAGGGACTGTGGTGGTAATCTAATCATAATATTATTCATAATTCCATAAAAATGATCACTTATACACATCAAGCACTGAGAATCCGTCATCTCCTTTAATTAGCCATCCTTAACCCCTAGCTGTCGACACAACAGCTGGAGTTGTTTGCTTTTGGGTTTGGGTGCTGGGATAGACACCTGTACATTCCAGGCAGACGCTCTACCACTGAGCTCTGCCAACCCCCAAATGTGACTCGAGATCAGCCAGCTAGAAAGGATGAATCTGAGATTCAAGCCACAGCTGCCTCTGTTACTCCAGAGCCCACCTCCTTACTCCACACGATGGAAACGAGTCTATTGGGTCAAGAGGAAGAAGGCAGGACTTACGAAATCCTTGCTTTAACTGGTAAGACTGTCACGAGCTCATCAGGGGCCATAGCTGCAGGCCATGGTGCTCTGGGAAGTAACCTACGCACTGCCCGACCCAGCCCTGCTTGTCATTTCTATATTGCATAGGGCCTTAGCGTAAAACCACAACCGCCCAGGACCTGTCAATGTAGGGACCTGGCTGTTGAATTGAATTGTTCAGGAGCTGAACTGGGATTGTGTCACCTGGTAGCTATTGTTACCAACACGAGGCCTGGGCAGGAGAGGACAACAGTAGATGACCCTGAGCCAATGATTTGAGGCCACAGCAGGACCTGGAGCCACAGCAGAGTTGCCACCACTGCCTGAGTTGGCACCGCGGGAAGTAAAGGAAGGATGAGAAGAGGCTCCCTGGCATCCCCAGTCTCCACTCCTCAGCCTTCCACTTCCACTCATTTGACCAAACCTACTGGGCAGCCGCGGCCAAGGGAGCCCTCTGCAGTGTGCAACAGAGAGTGGAAAGTGGTGGGCAGGGTGAGGGTGGGGATGACGGTACAAATGCAGGCAGAGAAAGACACCGTTCGCACCCAGACAGCTCCCCTTGAAGGTGGTTGTCTTATCCCATTGTAGAGATGAGGACACGGATGCTTAGAGAGACCAGATGGCTGACTCGGCAAAGTGAAGCAACCCTCAGGATTAGACCCAGCTCCGTGTGTCTGTCTCCACGGCTTGAGCAAGACTAGTCCGCTCAGGACTTCATGATTCATGAAGAATTCCATAACAGCAGGAGCAAGGTGAAAGAGAGTCCTTGAGATTCTAAGACTTGACCATGGGGTCAGAGAGCAAGGGCCCGGGGAACGGCAGCCTCCACATTGCCTTCTCCTCTGACCCTCAAGTCTTTGCAGTACCTTGGAGAGGAAAACTCTATTAAACGACAGCCAGGACTCTTGCTCGGAGGACAAAGGGCAATTTTTATCTTCCTTGTGTGCCTGAAGGCTTGCTAGTTTTTTTTTTTACAAGGAGCATGCATTGCTTTGCTGGTCATCTTTAGGCAGCAACGAACTGGTTGTCGGCCACAAGGAAAGAACTCAGCAGGAATTTCAGTTGAGGCAGAAGGATGAGAGCAGGAGGCCGGACCTCCTAGCACAGATGGCTTCTCACTGCACTCTCACCTGCTCCCGTGACAGAGAACAAAACCAGATCTAACACAATGCCAGGGTCTGGGCTGTTCTTCACAAACACATACACATGTGTGTGCAAACATACACATGTATTCTTACATACATAAACACGTGTGTATATGTTCTTAGAAACAAGCCCACAATGCATGTATGTTTATACCCACAAAAACATTCAGAAGCACACTGTCATGCATATACAGATCTATATATCTACACGTGTACCCCATGTATACCCAACATATTTGTAGCCATGATAGACATCACGCAGACAAGCTCTGTTTCACTTTTTGAGTGAGACTTGGAGATGGGAGTGAGGTTCAAAGGTAAGAGTGCTTGCCTAGGTTGTATAATCCTTGGATTCCATTCCCAGCACCACAAATCAATAAACAGATAAGATAGATGATAGATAGATAGATAGATAGATAGAGATAGATGAGAGAGAGAGAGAGAGAGAGAGAGAGAGAGAGAGAGAGAGAGGGAGGGAGGGAGGGAGAGAGAGAGACTTGACAAAGCTTTCCTGACTTAACTGTCTCGTAAGGAATTCTCTGCCTCCTCTGGGCTGCTCTCCAGATGCCTCCCAAGGGTTGGGGCACCTTCTGTGAGCCCCAGAACATGTTCTGAAGGTCCATTCCCAGTAGGTTCCAGAGAGCACTTTTCTCTGTCACTATGAATGGGAGGCCCTGCTGTCTCCTTGATGCGCGAATGCTCCCAGCACCGGGAGCTCAGTCTAGAAGGGCTGCCCCGCGTTCCTTCTGAACCCACAAGCTTTGCCACTGCCCAGCTCTGGGAGCGGCTTCAATTTGTCCAAAATCTGGAAGAAATCCAACAAGATCCATGGAGCTAGGGTGTTCAGATCAAGTCCCTGCTCTTCCCTAAGCTGTTTCCTTCTCTCACCTCTAACCAGGGGTTTCTATCTGGCATGCAGTAGAAGCCTCCCAACCTTAGATGCAGCTGGGGAAGAATTTGATTCCAAGGATGGCATGCCTCCAAGATTCTTGGCCACCATTATTTATTACCAGACTTCCATTAGTCATTGACACTATAAATACAGCTATAGCTTCCTCCACCAGAGAGCCCAGATGGCCCAGAGAGGAAAGGAACCCTCACACACGTGCACTAACCCCACCCTCCAGGTCAGCCACAGCCCAATGGTTTGCCAAAAACATCTGCCCCGAGTGAATTTCCATACTGAGCAACATAGACTCCAGGCTAGGAGCAGACAGCTGCAAACGAGAGATCTGGAAGGGTCTCCAACAGGAAGGGACTGGCAGGTGCAAAAAAAACAGGATCACACAAATGAAAAGGTCCACCACACCTTCTGAGCACCAAGGATAGGAACCTGTTTAGGATGAACCAGGTAATCCTCTAAGGAGGGAGATGGACGTCCCAGCAGTCAGTGAACTCAGAGGTTTTGATAATTAAGAGAAATAATTTTTCCACATCACAGAATGGATGGGGAAGAGGAAAGCCTCATGGAGTGATAGGCATTTGACATTCCTTAAACAAAGGGAACGAGGTACAAGGAATGGACCCACCGAGAATCGTCGCATCTGTGATGTCATAGAGGGGCAGGTTTGCAGTGATTCCAGGCAGCCCAAGGAAGGAAAGTCCTGCCCTAGTCTGAGGCCCTGCAGCGCTTCCATTCCGCTGTGACCCTATTCAACAAGTAGAGAGCTGATCGGCCAGAAGAAGAAACCCATCTAGATGATTCCATAAACTATTCTAGAAGGTGCCAGGAAGGTCCAGTTGGTATTACTATCAGGCCCAAAGAGGGGCCAAGGAATGGCTGTCTGTGAGACAATCATAAATGAGCTGCCTCATTTGGGATAGAGATAGCAGCCTCAGCATGAGACAGAACTGGACATGGGAGGAAAGACGAGGTTAAAGGCAATACCTTCCTGCTGGGTCAGGATCCTGTCCAATGATTTCTGCAAGGACAGAACATCACATCTAAGAAATAGTAAGACAGGCGAAGATGCTTGGGTCAGGCAACTAACTAGTAGCCTTTCTCTGCCTCACTTCTAAGTGCAACAGAGTACAGACGTTCCCCCTTCAGAGTCCTACCTAGGGGTACCTCACCGGAGCGGCAGGGATTCCTGCAGCAGGTGAACCCTACATTCAGCATTTGCATCATAAACTTGACCAGTAGACTTCATTGTTTAACTGCTTGTACATGTTTTCTCTGGTCAGCCTCTGAGGTCAGAGCCAGTTTCAACCGCACTGCTTCACTCCTACTTAGGGGTCCCTCATGTGTACTGGGGACAGCTTGTGTTAGGACCAGGAGCTTAAGGGAGCAAATGACATTCTCTGCTTTGTGCTGTCTCCTGCATGTTTGGTTTACTCATATGCCTAAGACTGCTCTGGCCTCAGCCCACCTCCCTTGGGCCTCCCACCACACATTTGAGGGCACGGCCCGCTTGTCTGGGGCCTAGCTGCTCAAGAGAGGGTCCACTGGAGTGGCGACTGCTTCTCTGTCCTGTTGTCATCCAGCAGGTCGGCCTAGGCAGGTTTTCCAGAGAGAACAGAGAAACCTGTCGTGCCTCTTGGGGCACAGGATTGCTTCTGCCACATTTTACTAGCCAAATCGTAGGGGCTATAGCTTCAGGAAGAAGGAAATGGACTCCATCTCTCTCTGGGAAGAGTGGCAAATATGAATCGTGAGCCTAGGGTGATGGTACACACCTGTAATCCCACACTAGCAAGGCTGAGGACAGAGGGTTATGAGTTCAAGACTAGCCTGAACTACAGTCAGAAAAACAGGAAAATGGAGATAGGGAGGGATGGGGGGGGGGGGAAGGAGAGAGAGAAATCAAGTACATTGTAAAGGGGTTTGACCCTCGGAAGAAAATAGGTGTAGGCCTTTTTGTTAGCCATCTACCAGAGACGGGTGGACATTCACCCTCTAGGGAAGATTCAGCTAGAAATTGCCAAACAAAAAGTCCCCTGAAACACATCTGTAAAATCATGACCAGCAAGTTACATGGTGAGAGCATTCAGATACATTCAGTCCTTGGCATCTGAGAGACATTGGTTCCAGGACTTCCTCCCTCCTGTATGATGCCAAAACGCAGGCATGCGCAGATCCCTTACATAAAGGGTAGAATGGTACCTGTTGGAAGAGTTCTTGCCCTGTTCTTGAACCAGAACTCAACACTCAGAATCCACAACGCTCAGAAACGCGCGCGCGCACACACACACACACACACACACACACACACACACACACACAAGCACACACTATTAAAATGGTGAAGTCCTTGCATATAATCTACATCTATCCTCCCACGTACTTTAAACCATCTCTACATGACTCATATAACCTAGTCCAATGTCAATGCTATGGGAATAGTTCCACTGTACTGCTTAGAGGAAACCGACAAGAAAAACGTCTGTATGTATTTGGTACAGCTATTTTCAATCCTCAATTGCTGGGAGTCTGTGGATACAGAGGCACATAGTCGGCTTAGATTTTTGTCAGGATAGTTGCAGCAGGCAGAATCCCATCAGAAAAACAAAGCCAAGGACGATCAGTTCAATAGTGATTTCATCCAAGAGCCTAGTTAAAAGGTGACAGGAGAGCTGGAAGAGATTGCTCGAAACTGCCGCTTCCTTGGGCTGAAGGGACAAAAGAGAAGAAAGTCATAACTCTCGCTGTAACCTGGAGCCCAGCAAGGCTAACGCCCTAAGCTGAAAGAGTTGATGCAGGCCCACCTCCCACCTCGGTTTCTCTCTTCGTCAGAACACCAATCTTCTGCTAGTGTCTCCCATTGGCTACAGCTACCAGGAAGACAGTGAGTTGGGGATCCTGGGAAATGTAGTTCATAAAACTCAGGGCCGTACACGCAAGCCGGCAGAGTATGGAACCAAGCCTAGAGAAAGAAATGGCAAGTTCACTGTGGGAATGGGAAGGTTTCCCCAGTCTACCTAAAACAGGAGACTGCCTCAGGCAAGACCTCTGTGTATGAGATCCAGACCTCAAGAGAGGGGAGAGTAGCAAGGGGAAGACTGTGATGGGCTATCCCCAACAGAAAGTAGATAGCCATGGAAAGACTTAAAAATAGAAAATGACCCGTGTCCTGGGAGCCAGGATGGCTGCCTTCCCCCGCTGCAGTTCTTAAGCAGTAAGAGCAGGAGCCACACTCTAGCAAAGGGGCTGGTGGCTGCTGCAGCTTCAGATTAAACATGAGTTGGCTTAGGCACCAAGTACCATGCTTTAGGTAGACTGTCTCATTCTATCCAGTCACAACGCCCTACACTAAGCATCGAAGATGTTCCTGTAACACCCAGAGAAGTTTCATAGAAAAAGTAAAAAATACACCAGGTGTCCGTGGATAACTGAATAAAGTTACAATTCTAAAACTGAAAAATGAGAACATCCCCAAAGTTCTGAGTGTGTGTGTGTGTGTGTGTGTGTATAGTGCATGTGTGTATGCATGCACGTGTGTGTACATATAGTCGTTATATATGTGCACATATATGCACGTGTATTGTATATGCATACACACACACACACACACACACATATAAAGCCCAATTAGACTTTTGAGCCATGAAAGTCTTCTGTAAGTAGGTAAAAACATACCACACGTACATACAACTCAGTAGGCATGTTTTTGTCAATATTTATTGAATTTGACATTTGAAAAGTTTTCCATGACATTATATTTTAGAGAAAGAAATAGAAGGCCAGAGAGGTGAGATCATCTGTCCAGGATCACACAGCTTATTAGTGAGCTGTACCTCAGTAGCGGGAGAACTGATGTTTGTCCGTCTGCTCTTACGATGTCCCAAGATTAAATAACTATGGAGCCATTAGAGAGAGAGACCCTCACTATATCCATGTTATCTCAATGGGTACATAGTGATAGAACCAAGTTTACACACACCTCCACCCGTAGCATGGATGTCAACGCCAGGTTTGTCTAGCTCTCCCCGTGTGTGTCTTTCAATGTGTGGGAAATACCCTATGGTGAGGAGAAGCAGGACTTACCCATCTAGTCCCGTGTGATGTGGAGTCTCAGAAGGGTTGGGTCATTTACTCAAGGTCACACAGCTGGCTGGAGGGAAACCACAGGGCCCCCCAGAGCAGCCACAAGGCTGTTTCGTGGGCTGCTTCCCCTGGTCTAGAGTGCCCCTTTGCCACCAGGGAGTTTCGACAGCTCAACCCTAGAGGACACAAAGGGTGGAGTTCAGTTTTTCATAATTCTTTCCCAGGTTGCAGGCAAGGACGTTCCAGTCAAAAGTAGAAATGTATCAAGTGTAGTTTTTCTCTTCCCCACCCCCAGTGCGTTAGGATGCTTTGTTCGCCCAAATTAATAAAAATCATTTTGCAGGGGAAGAAAAATAGGCAACCTGCCAGTTTCCTGTTCTCATCTGTACATTTCCTGGAAAAAGGTATCCAGGGTTTCATTGATCAGGGTGGGGGTGGGGCAGTTTCCAACCCAGGGCACCATGACATAGGCAAAGCCAAAGGCCAGATCACCTTAGCTGGGGTCTAACCAGTGTCCACCTGCTGCAGACCCCTAAGGTCTCTCTTAGCCATAATTTTTTTTAGTGTTATAGCTGCTTTCTCCACGCCCACCTTATTAGCAATTGAAACATGCCAGGGCTCCTATGGGCTCTTTAGGGTGGTGGTGAGACTCTTCTAGAAGACAAGTGCTACAGGGGATGGAGTATTTGTCTGTGGTTAGCAGACAGCGGGGAACAGGCTCTTCTTTTTCCCTCACTCAGACGGGGTAGCACAATCAGAGCTAGCTCCTAACATGTACAAGGATGGGGCGGGCATGGTGGCACACACCTTACTTCCAGCACTGAGAGGCAGAGGCAGGAGGATCTCTGTGCATTCAAGGCCAGCTTGGTCTATATATCTAACTCCAGGACAGCCAAAGCTACACAGAGAGACCCTGTCTCATAAAAACCTAACAAAAACAAAAGCTCGTGTAAGAATAGAGGATGGTATAGGAGTTGGCTTCTGCTTTATTTAACAATAACAAAAAAGCAAAAATTTAGTGGTTAGCACATTTAACTTATATTGACCGCGCAGGTTGGGTTTGGCTGGGTAACTTTTCTGTTCCCAGTTGGCATGCATGCATGGGCATCGTTGGCTTGCTGCTGGGCTTCTTGGGACTTGCTGGTCTGGGATCGCTCATCGGAGATGGTGTATCTCTGCCCTCAGAGTCTGGCTCTCTCTTTGCAGGATGGTCTAAGCAGTGTGGGCTTCATACAGGAGAGCTGCCCGAGTCCCAAGTGAAGCACATTAAGATGCAGAGTCTCCAGCGGTCACATTCCAAAACGACTGGGTCACTGAAGGGCATCAGTGCCATTGTTGAGCGACAGGTACTCAGGGCTTGTAACCTAGCAGTGAGACCTGGAGCGCTTTCTGCAGATGACTGACCGTTGAGTATTTACATGGACCATGTTGACAGCCAAAGGGGAAAAAAATGCTTTTATATTTATAGATTATTTCATTGAATTATATGTAAAATGGGTATCAATAAATGTATTGATTCAATGACAAAAAAGATGCAGGGCCTCTGGAAATCCAGGCTTAGCACTGCATGAAGTCACTCCCCTATTCTAACCCCAGACAACGAAGGGACTAGGAATCATCCCCAGTTCTTTATCAAAGTGAAGTTGCCAAGGAACATTAGATACAGAGAGCATTAGATGCAGAAGAAATGTCACCGGGTCTACCTGAAAAGGCTCTTCCCTGACATTCACTCTAATTCTTTCAGGAGAAAAGTAAGAAGTAAGAGCTTTGAAAAAGAAAATTGCCCCCCCCCCGTGTTAGAATTGAATATTCTCTGCAAGTAAGGGTGTGTGGTACAGGCTGGGCCCACCTACTAAACACAGACACAGGAGAATGCAGCAGCAGGCCCAGGAACGGCTAGCTACTAGCTACTAGCTCGACTTTGAGAGAGCCCACCTTCACCTGCTCCGGGATTTCATAAATCATTCTAGCTTGACATTGACCACGGTGGATAAGAATATTTACACCGTGAGATTTGGCTGGCTGTACTCCTCAGGTGCTTTTTCTCCCAGACAGCTGTTTTCCCAGCATACCATGGCCTGCAAGCCACGCAGACATTACCTCTTCCAAATGAATAAGCAGGACAATCTGATACAACATAGAAAATGGTAGCATACCAGTCAGACATGGTGATGGCAATGCCCAGAGTGAATCGGCATGAACTGAGGCTGGAGAGTGTCAGGAAAGGATCTCAGGGTCTCCACAGGGTGAAAATGAAGGCGTGCATCACAAGAAGATAGGCTTTTGAGCTAGACGTTGGAGGAAAAGTAAACACCACCACAGGAGAGGTGAGAAGGCAGCTCGCACATGGGAAAAGACCAGGTGAATGGGCAGCTAGACCTGCAGAGGTACTCAGACCTCGGAGGTTTATTTCACTGACAGCCTGACTTTGAGTGATGGAGAACCCTACACAAAATAAAGTCATTTAATTTTTCAGTACTTGCTCCAAATCTCAGAGAACAAGTACAAATGTTCCCCAGGGCTTCTCTTCCCCTCGGAAAGAGCACACATCTGGATTTGACCTCCACATCTCCATTCACGGTGTGAGCTTGACCATGCTGCCTGATCTTTCCTGATTTCCAACCCAGAAAAACGAAGCAAAGCTAGAATCGAAGCTGCAGGAATTCATTAGGAGATGACAGCTGAACCAGAGTGGGATCCAGGGTGGTGGCTGCCTGGGGGATATGGCACAACAGTGGGGTGATGACAATGATGGTGATGGTGTGTGTGTGTGTGTGTGTGTGTGCGTGCTCGGGTGTGTGCTCCTGCCCAGATGTGAATGCGAATGTCAATGTGTGTGTTGGGAAAAGCAGGAATTTTCCCAGGCTCTGACTCAAGCCTCCCTGGGTCTCCACCTGTTGTCTCCAAAAAGCAAGGCCTCTCCTTCCCAGCGTTGGGTAGACAGTGTGGCCGAGGTAGGAACAGGACCCAGGCAGCCTAGACCTTGTGGTGTGTGTCCCAGTGTGGGCAGCTGCGACAAGTCTTGACTGCTTCTGACCACCTGCACCGAGGAGCCACTTCAAACAAAGGATCTCGCGCAGGTGGTTGCCCCAGACCTCAGTCCACACCCACAGGTGGAACAGTACAGCCACCTGCAGGAAAGGGTCTCTTCCGGACTGGACCTGACCCCTAGGGGATCAAGGGACCAGTTCACAGGTTGCCGCTGGGGAGGAGTTGGCACGGGAAGTCCCCTAGGTCAGTGATCTAGCAAATATTTGTCAGATCGATATTCAGGACTGACCTATTAACTGCAAACATTAAACAAGCGCCGCGTCGGGATGGTGAGAAGCAGCAAGCTGGCTCTGAATGTCTGTCTGTCCCTGGGTCCCCAGGAAGTGGTTCCCTGTTACCCCGTCCACCCTTTCCCTCCTTCTGCCTGGGTCCACTGGTCCTCCACACCACACACCTAACCTGAAGCTCTCTGTTTTGCTCTTAGAAAGGATATGCTCCTCGCACACCTCGTTATCTTCCTCCAGAGAGTAGCCAGCAGTCAGTCATCCAGGGAGCCTCTGGCTCTGTGCCCTTCATGTCTTGGTAAAAGACTGACTTTCATTCTATCGCCTTTCCCATACACACCCTGGGCAAGCGTGCCCAGTGGCAACCAGCTGATGAGGACCAGACATCCCTCTAAGACCCTTGAAAGAGCCCAGGAGTGAGGCAGAGAGCTAGAACAGACCTGAAGAGCTCATATTCCCCCCTGTGAAAGCCACCGAGTATGTCTCAGAGTCCAGAGCAAGGCAGGCCTGCTGAGTGCTTTGCTCCAGTTGCTGCTAGAGGGCTAAAAATACCCTGGCACTGCCAAACATCCCCCAAGGCCCAGGGGAGCCTATTGAGGAAATGGTTACCCAGCACCTGGGCTATTAAAAGGCACAGTCAGAATCAGCCAGCTTCCTAGGTGTCCGCTGTGTCCTTTGCCCTGAGATTCCGCATTCTGTTCGCACTATTGCCAAGGCCTGGGCTTTCCTGCTCTACCTCACCCTGGCAATTCTCTCTTCTCCAGGCTGGATCAGTCTCACTCCTGGCGGAGGTACAGGTTGCCCACAGAACTAAGCTTTCACAGATGCCCAACAGTATGTTGCTTGCAAAATGCAGCAGGTTGTAGAGATTTCTGGTTCCTCCAGCCGAGCTACAACTGGTTAGAAGGCCAAGACCCAGCTCCTGTAGTAGACTCTAACCCGCTAGCTTCTGCTCAAGGCATGTATTGACGCTTGTGTCCCCCAGGCTTAACCATACCAGGACCTCCAGCCTCTGGATCTGATGAAAAAAAAAATGAACCTGGGGTGGGAGTGAGAGGAGCTCCTAAGCCCTCAGTAAACAATCTTGAAAAGATTGTGGGGCTGTGAAATCCACTCCAGAACATATCCCCAAGTTGGGAACCCTGAAAATTTTTAGAAGCCAAGCACTGAACTAGACCCCCAAATGGAAAGATGAATAGAAAACTGGAGGTTGGGGTGTGGCTCAATGGTGGAGTACTTGCCTGGGAAACCCTTGCTTCTGTTCCCAGCACTGCAAGAAGTAGAAGTGGGGAGGGGAGGGCAGGACAAGGGAAGGCAGCGGAGGGAAGAAGGGAGGGGAGGGGAGGGGAGAGGAGGGGAGAGGAGGGGAGGGGAGGGGAGGGAAGGGGAAGGGAGGGGAGGGGAGGGAAGAAGAGAAGGGAAGGAGAAGGAAAATTTCCTTCAGGAAAGACATGGTGGTGCATGACTTTAATCTCAGCACTGGGGAGGCAGAAA